>NC_142183.1:30861111-31173611 GCF_026936395.1 Plectropomus leopardus | reverse complement strand
TATGCTGTACAGATTGAAAAGTCTTTGAGCCAATTTATGAGGAACTATTGAGCTGTACAAATAAAACTGACTTGGGTAAATGTGGGGGTACATTGCAAACTAGTGACAAATAATAATCATTTTACTATTATTTCAGTCCTTTTTTATTTCTTTTGCTACAGGTGTGTAGCTGTTCTTAAATGAAATATCATTTTTGAGAATTAAAAAAATGCCAAGAAGTTCACTGATAACAATATAAGAAACTGAAAATAAATGAATAACTAAATAAATAAAAAGACCTATTATATCTTTTCGTCTAGTAACATCAGGAATCTTTTTTTCTGTATTCATTTATATCATTCAGTGTGGTGCATCTGTTGGCTTTCCTGCTGGCCCACCTGGTGAAACTAACTGGAGGCCAGAATTACTGTCTTTACGAGACTGTGCGGTCTGGTCATTTTGTAAGCTAGTTCAAACATAGTGGTATCGTGTGAAACTAGCCAACATGACTTTCAGTGGTATCAACCATGTCAACATAGCCTGTCAGGGATTAAATCACGCTCCAAAGATCATCTAAATTGGCTAGGAAACAACTAGCATGGCTATTTTTAAGGAGATGAACTCATCCTAAGGTATTTGAATGGAAATGGGTGCTATGGGGTCACACAAGTCTCCTCTTGAGACAGTAAATGTATTGTTTCTTACAATCAATGAACTCCTTCAAATGAAATCTGTATTTCATGGATGAAAGGTGGGAGTGCCTATTTTTGCGCCTGTTTCTCTTGTTCTTTTTTGTGCTTTTCCAGGTTCCACCCTCCCTCCTCCCCACCATGTAGAGAGTGAATCTGCTGATTAGCAGCATGCAGTATATAAAAACTGGAGAAGCCAAATGTCAGTGCTTGTGAGTGGCAGCATGGCTTTTGTGTGTTGAACTGAAGACTGAAACCACTACTTGTAGTACATTGGACTTTTTTGATTTTTTGGAGAGAGTTAAACTTTTGGTTGAATTGTTCATCGTTAAATTTAGTGTTGCTTTCTTAGAAAGTAGTTTTAATTACACTTTTTTGTACATGTTTATTGCCTTTTTTTGGTAATTATATTACAGCTTTTGTTTATACCCTTACTATGCTTGCCTTTTACCTTTTTCCCTGCTTATTTATTCAGTATTCCTCCCCTTACCCTCTGAGCCTGATTGGGAAACATAACATAATAGCTCAAAATGTTAACTCTACTGGTACTAATTCATGCACATCAGATAATTAGTAACACTAACTGTAAAATAAGAAACCAAAGCATAACAGTATGTGGTTCCTCATCTTTCAATATTGACATTGTTTTCAACTAGCCTATATAATTGGTCGGTAAGAGCTCTTTTTTATCACTTCCTTCATTGATAGCCGATGACTCAATATATACTAAAACTGTGTTCATTCATGGGCTGAACAGATCAAACACCATGGTATTAAGAATAAAGTGGATTTTAAGACGTTTCCACAAGGTTACATACAAGACCATAGATGTCGCTGTAAGTACCAGGAGCACCACCACAAGCCCTCAGTCTGCTTTTCAACAATAATCATTTACAAAAGAAAGCTCAACCTGAAACAAGAAGTGTCCAGATGCTGATCCACTGATGTCAAACAGTATAATTACTTTCTGAAGTGTTTTCTTTGTGCATTAAAACCCTACTGAGTTTTATTTTGCTTCTTCTTAATGCTCAGGGTAACAAGCCAGAATATGTGCTGATGCCTCAGTTAAATCACACTGTGTACCACCACTCTTTCCACAACATTAGCTCCCTGTTCATTGTTTTTGCAGCTTCTTTTGATGACACCACATTTTAGATTCTTGTCTCTGCTGGCTCTTGCTTCAGGCAAGAATTGTTCGTGTTCACAATTATTGATTTGGCTGTCCATACATTTGTAATTGTAAGAATCATTGAATGTGAACGTTACCCCTTAAGTTGGAGACTGGGGCGAGATCGTACCCTATATATCACTATCCTTAATGGTGGAATCCAACAGGATAGAACGTCATTTTGTCATCACAAAGTGCAATCGGCCAAATTAAAGCTTTCACACCTGGTCGATATATGAGCTCTAGGATGGGAAATCAATAACAGAGTGACTGATTGGTTCGTTTGCCTCTGCCATAGACGTAGGTGTCCAAATAGCTCAAATGGATGTGTCAAGATGTTCGTCCTGTACACAAGCAGAATGGGATGTACTGCACCCACCCACACACACACACACACACACACACACAAAGAAACATATGGTCTATGGGGACATTGACTGTCCCTAAATGTGCTTCAACTAATTTTAGTGAATTCCCAAATTTGCCAGAATGCCTTTTGACAGCCCCCAAGAGAACAGGTGTTCCCCTCACAGCTGCGGGTGATGCATGTAGGTGGAGACAGCAGATGGAGGAGCCACGCTTTAGGATCAGTGTTTACTGTGAAGCAAGCCATTTTTTCACTCAAAAAATTACGTGCGTTGCTTTCTGGTCTGTGGAGGCTACTATCACCAGTGAGATTACCCTTTAAAACCTCAGCAAATTGGCTTGATTTCTTTCAAAAACATGGGAAGGAGGCTATGAGCAATAAAAAATTGCAAAAAAAACCAAAACTATTAAATGCAAGAAAATTACCTGAAAGTTAGTAAGAAAAAAATAAGTTAGAAAGGATATGACATGGAAAAAAGTGCTTAGAAATGGCAAGCATTTTTTCTTCCCCACAGATATTTTTCTCTACTTTTTTTAAAACAAATTTTCTACATCTACTATTTTCTTTATTTTCTTACAATTTGTGGTGCACTTCTTACCAAGATGGTAAGTTTTTGAAAGAAATCTGCTCAGGCTTCAAAAGTTTGAATACTTGTATAAGACATCTGAAAGGAGCACAAGAAAAGTGATATCCAGGTTTCAAAGGGTGACTATTGTGTATTAGTGTCCTTATGAATACAGTACCAGCATCAAAATCTGATATTTACTTTAGCAAATAGCATTCATGCATTAAATCTCAGAGTGATGTCTTTATTCATTCATTATCTGTTACCTCTTACCTTGTTCAGGTCCCACAAGGCATATTTCGGGCTATTTGGACTTTGTAGCAATGGCATGGTTTTGTCAATGGCTTTCTTATCTGACAGCTTTTTACTTGATAATGCTCTCTTGTAGCTGTGTATTTTGCTATCACTCTGTACTAGAGAGTGCAGGAAGAGCAATGACAAATTAAAAAACCAACACATTACCAAACCTGACTGTAATTTGTATTGTGTGTATAAGTTTTTTTCAATGAAGTTATACATTTCTATAGCATATTTTATTCAAAATATACATGCCAGAAAGGTCTTAACTGACTTTTTTTTTTTTTTTTTTACCAAACAAGGAGTTTCAATCTCTACTCTCACTTCTACATTGCTTTAGGCTGGCTGGGTTTTCCTTTAATTCTCTGTAATATGGGTCTAACTGTAATTCATAGGGCAACATCAATCTAATCCTAATCCTAACCTCAAACCTAAATTCGAGTCTCAACCCTAGAGTGAAAAAAAGCTAAATATTCTCACTCAGATGGATTTCCTTTCCATTTCTCTGTCAAGTAAACTCTCCAAAGTATTAAAGTAAAAGAATGCACACATACTCACACACAAACATGCACACTTACAGCACAACAAGGCAATTTATCCATATGTGTACACGTATTCCCACACAGGCATGCTCAAAATTTACACACACACACACACACACACACACACACACACACGCACGCACACACACACACACACACACGCACACACAGGCATCAGCATGCACCATGTATCTTGAAGCCTAAAGGTTGGCTCTACCCTGAGGGCTGGAAAGATTATTATGGGCCAGAGAGTGAGCGGGGGAAAGATGAGCCTCTGAATCTCTGGGAAAGGGAGCTACTTCCTGACAAATACTCCCAATCTCAGAAGCCTAGCTCATTTTGCCTGAAGTTAAATGAATTAAGGTTCTACAGAAGTAGCCTAATGGGATCAAATTGAGCCTTTTCTCTATATCCATTTCTCATTTTTGTATTCTCTGCATGCATAGCAAATAATTGCTTGGTTACAATAACCTGCTGTTCAGGCATTTTCTGTTTCATGACTGTCTGTTCTAATAATTCCCTTTAACTACCCTGTAGAGTTCTCACTGTGGCTGTGTGCAGCAGATAGGAATCTGAAGCAGAGGAGAACAGGTAGCTTTTATTGGAAAAATGATCACTGCAGGTGCAACCTCTGTCAAATACAGCTTTAACATTCCTAAATAATGGACACACTCTTCTTTCTTTATAAACTGAAGGGGGGCTCAAAATGAGCTGCTTGAGCTCACTCAGGTTTTAAATCATTCAGCAATAATGTAAGAGCAAAATCTAGAAAGCAGTGTTTCTTAAACTCTGGGTCCTAATTCAAAGTGGGTTGTGCAACTGTTCTGAATGGTTCGCAACATGATATCCTGATATGCATATTTAACTTTGCAGAGTTCAAATACTCCTGTAAAGGCTTTCCCACATACATATTTTCTTAATTATAGCTCATATATGGTTGCAGTAGCTCAGTCTGTGGGCACTTGGCTTGGGAACCAGAGGGTGGCCTGTTCAAGTCCCCATATGGACCAGGTATGGAGTGTGCACTGGCAGCTGGAGAGGTGTCAGTTTGACCCCTGCTGCACACTGCTCCAGGGCTGAACCCATGCTACCCTTCTGCTGTAATTGCATGTATGTGTTGTTTGTAATACGACTGATGTACCAAAGTCACATTTCAACTGCCAACTGCCTTGTTTGGATTAAAAAAATGAAGTAAACAACCCCCCCCCCATTCACCGTCACATTCACCGATTCACAAATACATTTACACCAGTGGTCGAGGTTGCCGTACAAGGTGCCACCTGCTACTCCGCTTTTGACCGTTCATGCACACTCACACACTGATGGAACAGCCATCGGGAGCAATTTGTGTTTCATTACCCTGCCCCTGATATGTTAAGCCGATGATCAAACCGCCAACCTTCCGATTAGGGATGACCCACGCTACCTCCTGAGCCACAACTGCCCCCAAGAGTCAAAGTCATAGTGACATTTTTGGTTCAGTGTAAAATATCTCCTCAACTATTTGATTGACTGCCATGAAGTTGGTTTCAGATATTTAAGGCCCCTTGAGGAAACATTCTAATGACTTTGGTGATCCTCTAATATTTGCTCTAGTGCCACAAGCAGGTCAAAGACTTCACTTATTCAGTGACATATTTCAACATCTACTCCTGTGGATACACCAAACTTTGTACACATGTTCATGGTTCTAAGATATGGACTTTTTCGAATGATTTTAGTGATCCCTTCATATTTCCGTTTTAGTGTTTTAATGAAATATCTTAACAATGTTTGGATGGAATGCATTTAAATTTGGTTGAGAACCGAATCTCAGGATGAATTGTAAGAATTTTGATCTTTCATGTTGCACCTTCATCAAGTTAAAGTTAAATCAAGTTAAAATTTCTGCCAATCCAATCCTTAAGTTTGCAAGCCTCAAAACTGACATTCACATGAGCCTCAGTTGTACTTTGTGGGTAGTGCTAATTAGCAATTGATAGCTTGCTAAAACTAAACTAAGATGGTAAACATTATACCAGCTAACATCAACATTATCACTGTAAGCTTGTTAGCATGCTGATATTAGCATTAAGCATAAAAGGTCACTCTACTTAAGAAAAGCTCAAAAACGCCTCCAGCATGGCTGCAAACTCTTAGTTTATTTTTTTTCCCCCCTGCACTGTGTGTTAATCCAGCATATTTTTATCCAAAGTCATCAGATATTGCCGCTTTGCAGTGGACTTTCGTGTCTACATATTACACTTAAGGGATCCTTCTGCATCTGCTATTGATGTTTCAGGATGCTGCAAAAGTCATGTCAATAAAAGCACACGGTGGGATAACGCAGCCCGTGGTTATGTTAATGTAAAAAAAGCACATGACAACCATAACTAGGATGTCAACTAAAGCACATGCTGGTTTGGGTGGTTAGGATTAGGGTGTGTCATGCAAAAGTAAAAGGCGGCCCTGCAAAAGCAGCAGGATTTATAGACTTCAGAATGAGAAGGTGCTGGTTAATCTCCTGGTGGTAAGTATTTTCTCATTATACCTGCCCATCCTGGAGGTGAAGCATGTAGGTGTGATGTTGTTGTGAATCAGAATCCTGTTTCACAAAAGCTTTTTACAAGCACTGTTTAAATATCCATTGCAATGATGACAGCGTCCTATTTTACAATTAATCATCAAATTGCAGAGGAAATTGGGACTACAGGGCTCTTGCATTCTCATGCAGGACTTTGTTTTGACCATAGAAACATGTCAAAATGAATGCAAGGACAGATGGTCCATTACTGCAGATTGAAGCTTGCAATGAAACAAGCTCTGGATTTAGGCCTTCCATAACCAAGCACCATCGTTAAATAATATTAAAGACACATGTCTTTAATATAGTTGAAAGAATCAATAAAAATCACTTGCAGTGGATTTTGAGTGGAAAGCTTTTAAATAATGGCAGGTTCATATAGTTTCAATAACTTAATGTGGCAGTTTGGTTTAGCTTATTCATTTCATGCTCTTCACCTGTAGAAGTCTCTCTGGGAGGGCACAACACATACAGAGGCTCACTTTACCCCCCACAGATCCAACCCTGCATGAACCCTCACTGGCCTCCAATCAGTGTACACTGACAATTATGTTGTTGGAAGGCTCGATCAAGCCAGAGATGCTGCGGCTGGAGGGTGAACCCAGGTCACTGCTGTGTTTTGCCCCTGGATAATCTGTTTTTATTATTTAAAACTACACTCAGGCAACACTTTTATAAGCTGCTGCTCACCCTAAATACTGACATATAGGAGAAAAACCCCACTATGTTCAAAGAGTTCCATGTTCCATGTTCCATGTTTATCATCAGATTTATTTATCTTTTTTCTGATCTTAAGACTCAATATTAATGCTACATTTATACTAGAAGCTGAAAGAACTGTTAAGTTTTTCCCAACATTTCACTCAGATTTGACAATTTAAGGCAGTCCTACTCCAAAAACAACCCCATAGGCC
Source organism: Plectropomus leopardus (assembly GCF_026936395.1). NCBI lineage: Eukaryota > Metazoa > Chordata > Actinopteri > Perciformes > Serranidae > Plectropomus > Plectropomus leopardus. The sequence goes on along the minus strand of NC_142183.1, from coordinate 31,166,527 downwards.
ATACAAGCAGTCTATTACAACCCATATTTATTATTAGACCATGATCTCTACATGTCATTATGACAGAAATAAATGGTGAAGTCTGGTGATGTAGTATAAAGAGCAACAAAGTCTGCATAGGGAGGAGCTTGGTGTGGATGGATAGATCAAACAAACACAGGACTTTGCTCATGGAATTCGTCTTTTGTTTCCCATTTGAAAACAAAATAAAGCAACCTGTTCTCATTCTAAGCTTGTAAAATAGTGCTGCTTTGGCAGTGGTTTTGGCATAAAAGCGGAACACCAAAAGACACTTTTTGTGTGTGCATGGAATGCCAGTGTCAGCTTAAAATGCAGCTGGGCAGAACTAGTTGTGTGATTTTAAACAGCGGGATGGCTGGATGGCACCTGCTATGTCAAAGTGGAACACGCACAGGCAACGTCACTTGAGAATGTCACGGCTGGACGGAACCTGTCCCGTGTTCATCAAACATGGCAGGACGGCGTTAGTTTGAAAAGCTGCAGGCAATGGCATTATTTAAGTCAAGCAATGGTGCCGATAGGGTGGGTGGGAGGGGAAATGGAGGCGTCAAACAAACCTGGACTTTGATGCTGGAGTCAGCTGTTTGCTTCTTGTTTAAATGTGATGTTTGTTTTTTTTTCTACGCCTTACCATGTGCCTTCTTCCCATAATCCTAACTATCTGTGACTTTGTCGCCTAATCCTAAACGTCCATACCAGTGTGTGCATATGTCAACATCCTGGCATTGGTAACCATGTGTTGTTGTTGCCTAAACATAATCATGTACAACATCATTCCACCATGTGCATTTGTTGACATCACAACAGTGGCATCCCGCAGCATAGTGGGCAGATGCAGGATACCTGACAACATTCCGATTTGGGAGTCAACAGCAAACCTGTAATATGTGATGACTTGGGATGAGAACGTGTTGAAACAAATTACAAGCTGCATTTTATAATTGGTATAAATAGAGAACGAAAAACCAAAGAGTCACAACAACACGCTTATATATATTTTTTTTTAATTGGAAGTCATTGAGAGAATGTTCTGAAGTCGCCATCTTGCCTAACAGAGCACTATGCAGGAGTTTTCCAAATGGTAAACTGTATGCATTTATTAAGCCTTATCCAAGGTCCACACTTCATCAGTCTGAGTGTCAGGAAAGTAACACTCATACACACTGTCATTGAGAGGCAGATATTAATGCACAAATCTGTTGTTAACGCACATAATCACAGATATTGTGCTTTAAATTAGCTCATTAGAGAGCCAGCTTCTCTAACATTTACTGCATGACTGCAACACTGTACAACCTCTCTTTCATTTAGTCAAAATGTACTTGATTTTAGGATTACAGCATGTATAACAATTTAACTATTAAAACTGCCATCAGTAGAGATAAATCAAACCATTTATGTGCCATAAAAGTGTCATATAGGGTGTCATAAATGTTTATTACTCTGCTACTTCACAGTATGGGCTTTAAGCCTGTGGGATTTTAGTGATGGTTTGACATACAAAGACTAAATAACTGTCTAAACAGCTGGATTGCAAAGTATATTAAGAGATGATGTTTCTTATAGAAATTTGTGGCTTTTTCAAGAAAGTTGTGCCTGTTTAGAAATATTACAAGTTTTTAGAAATGTCAAAATGAACTGTTATTAGCTATCTTGCCTCCCTCATGTGACTAAAGTGGTGGCCACTGTAGACACATGAAACATTATCATTATCCTTTTCTAAAAAAAATAAATAAATAAAATAAAATGAAAAAAATAAAACATAGCCTTTGCTTTTAGTGGATAAGATGTCTGAAAAAATATAAATGACAATAAATACAAAACGTACAACAAATAGTTTTTGATGTTACCTCATGTAAGGTTAAACTGGTTAAATTGCCATTTTTCAGTACAAAGCAATAAATTTGGGGAAACAAAAAAAGGACTGACAGGGCCACAGCTGTAGATGCAACACTCGTATATTGTAAATTATTAATGAACAGATAGAAACAGTAAAAAAAGGGGATTTTGTGACATAAAATTAGAGGGATGATTGTTACTCTGGCATTACATTTTATTGAGCAACTACTAAAATTCAGAATACTTAAGCGCTAGAGTTCATTTATACTGATCCAGTTTAGCCGGCCATTTATGTAGTCTTTTTGGTGTGTTCCAAGTGCAATTTTTTGGGGTGAGACACAGGCAACAACGCGCCCTCCTGCCTTTTTCCTTGCTAGTTCTCTGATGGTGGTTTAGTGTGTTTTGGCCATAAGAACAAAATGGAGACTGTAAATGTGGTTTTATATAGTAATATTTATGGCAATCTACTATTAGTCACATGACTGATTAAATAGATTGTTTATAAGGAAAGATAACTTTTAACGTTGGTGAATAAAGCATGGTGTCCCGGAGAAGAGTTGTGTGACGTGTTCTGATATTGATGGACTTGTATTGTGTGTTAAGTAAGAATCTGAATGAGCCATCAGACATACAACAACCTCTGTGTTAACAAGCATCTGCCTTGTTAATGTGCCCTTCAGCAAGATACTGAACCCCAACAGCAGACTGACCTCTGACCTCCCAGTGGTGAGGTGGTGAGGCAAATCGGATTCACCTCCATGGGATGAGAACGATGTGTATGCTAGAGTGATAGAGACCAATGAGGAGGTGAGAGAGCAACAAAGAGAGACAGACGGAGAGTCGGAGAGGGATTATGGAAATGTAATATCCAGCTGATAAATCACAGTGACTGTCAGGTGCTCAGTCATCTGATAATATGACAGACAGAGACAGGACAGCTTCCTCTCCAACCCACGGCTAATTATAGACACACATAATGAACTCACTCAGTATGTGTGTGATTATGTGTTAATAGTTTGTCAGGAACTGGTTTATTTTCAGTTTAGTCTTTAAATATGTGCTGCAAAACAAATGCATTTCAGATATTCTACATGGTGTTTCGTCCTAGTGTGGAGGCTTGACAAAACTGCACAGCACTATCTGCTTTTACAAATGTTTGTAAAAAGTCAGTTTGACAGCTGAACATTTTGGTGATGAAGCTGCAGAGGTGATGATTGCTGAGCTGACAGCGTAATGGAATCAGTGGGACAGAGGAAATATGTTTTGGATGTGTATTTGAGTGTGTTTATGTGCACTGATGCACACTCGTGTCTGGTATGATTTGTTTACTCAGGTAAAGATGCCATGAAGTCCGCTTTAAGTCAGCTCTCAATGTGTGCTCACAGTAGACATGTTGGCTGAGGGTAAATGTTCCATTTTTTTTTAACTGTATTAGAACTTTAGGACTTGTTTTCAGTATTTGTCATGATCTGCCTTTCTGTTTGGTAATTTTACAAAACCTATCAGTGCAGTTATATTTTAAAAATTCTTATAGAATATTTCTATGACACCAAAGGGTGGAGTTTATCTGCAAATAATCTCAGATAAAAATCATTAAAAATGAACAAGAGTTTTCAACTTCCATTTTCCAATTTTTTATTGATTTATTTGGGAAAACAAACCCACTACCTGCTTTTGTTGTGCAATAGTGGATGATCAATCAATCCTTCAGTGTTCCTGGGATATTGTACCCGAACGCGGCCAGAGTTGCATAGTGAAAGCTAGGCTAATAGCAAACCAATTTTAACACAGTTTATTTATTTTATTTTATTTTTTCTCATTATTCAATCGTCATTACATTGTGCGATCAAGATTAAATTCAGAATTAAATATTTAAACAAACACGTTATCTCTGGAGGTTTAAGAGAAAGTTGTCCCATTCTAAATTTCATGACTCTGTTTCAGGGTTTCTGAGTTCGCAGGAAGAGATTTGGGGATGCAGCATGAGATGGAAAGGAAATGAGGAAAAGAGGATGAGATTTGTTGATCTTCTTAACAGTAGTAGATCCAGTCCTGTCCCTGAAGACTTCAGAGCTGGTTAAATGTTTAAATAACGCTTTGACTCAACGTCCTTTACTTCCCCTCTGCACTTGCTAACACGTCTTAGCATTCTATGTCATATGACATGCTGACCCCTGACTGGGGAGCAGGAGCTTGAATATGAAAAATACTTGACCTTGACCAGGTCCAATAACTGAAGATATTCAATTATGACCAAAAACTCAAAAATACATTATTTAGTGCAGACAGGAAGTCAGCAAGGCTTTGTTAAAATGCTGTTGTACATGCAGGTGGAGTTAATTTGATAAACTAGTGGAAATATTTCCTGTTTGTCAATCACTCACTCAGTCAGTAACTCAGTGGGAGAGATCAGAAACTCTCAAGGTCTAGACAGAGAGAGAGACTTTAAATTTGCAGCTTGTGGCTTAATATAGAGAAACAAGACCGTAAGGGAAACTACAGTTTACAAAGAAACCAATAAAAGTGGGAAAAGCAAAAAAAAGCATGATCTAAGCAAAAGAAAATAATCAAAGTTTGATGCAGAGTCAAATTGATTCTTCTATTTGGCAGATGAGGGCAAAAAGAAGAAATACTTTGTAAGTTTTCTGCTTTTGTAATGTTTTTTCTTTTAATGCGTGCAACTATATTGTCTTGCATAAGGATTTTTCCCTCCGAGCACCCCAGAAATCCAATAGGAGAGGAGCCATTAATGATAGCAGGAGGCACTGAGGGAAGCAGAGAAACAAAGTGAATAGGAGAGGGCTCTACATCTTCACGAGTTCATGTAATATTAACCAGTAATTAAAAGAGCTGAGCTGACTCCGGGCGAATAAGACCGAACGAGAGAAGCCTATGTGGCCTGAGCAGTGTGTATTTCATTTTGAACTGCTCACCCCATTAAAACAGTGTCCAGAAGTTAAACACAGAGCGGTTGGCCTTACCTTACCCGCTGTGACCTCACACGGGCGAAACTGGTCAGCAGCATGGGCAAGGTTAGTCACACAGTACGAAGCCTGCTGGATGTGAATTTGTTTTCTAACTAACATGAGCAAATGAGCTCAAACTGCATCGTTTCTACTCACAAATGAATTGTTGAATTTGAGTTCTTTAAAATTATTTAGGAGGCTCTCACGTCTGCCAACATTTGTATGTGGGGCCCATGTGGATAGCAAATGGACAAAAAACTGGCCCTTCATGGGATTGCCCATCGCTTCCATAATGGCTCCATGCCAGTTGCCCACATGGGTTCCCAAAGTGGGCTCCAAAATGGTTATGCCAGGGCTACCAGAGTACCAGTCGGGTATGAGCCCAAAATGGGCATCTTATCTGGGGCCAATGGCTTAAGTAAATGTCAATCTAATATTAAAATGATCCAACTTATCTGATATCATGCCTAACTTTATCATAACATGGATTAATATGGAAATAATCTGCACATGCTCCACGTGATTTTGTCAATCAAATGCGGCCCCTACTGGCCGGTTAAGAGAAATGAAGGTGTAAGGCAGTTTTTTTAAAAACAACTGTGAAAAATCACAAGTACAAGAGGTCCATGAACAATCACATATATATGTGCACACAAAATATTAGGTTGATTGGTTTAGTAGTTTGTGTGATTAGCTGTGGACAGACAGTTACACACACACACACACACACACATGCAGTTGTACATGCATGAGATCCCCTCCAGGCTTACTGCTTGCAGACATAATGAATGTCAGACCTGTTAAAATTACTGAGAAAAAAAAAATCTGACATGCTGGAAATGAATCATTTATCTGGCACCAGGCTAATTTCAGTCTTGTTATTATACAATTTCAATTCTACATATTAAACATTTACATGAAAGTTTAGGCAGAACCTTGGGTAATTAGGGTTTACACAGACCTAATTGCAAAGATTGCAGTACGTTTCTAACATTCAACTTACCCAGCACTCCCAGCCATCCACACATGCACATTCACACACCACACTCTCACTCCATCCAGCTCTTATTAGCTCTCTGCCCTGGCTACAAGAACAATAACCTCACAACTTTTAAAGGAATGATCAGCATCAGTAGAAACTTCATTCTAAGCAAAATTTCTCCCCATATCCCCTCTCTCCATCACCCCTACTCTCCCTCAGGCAAAACATTTTGCTGACCAAGACTTAGCCTGCTATCAAGAGTTACAATTTCCCCTTTATCCGCAGTTCACTTTATGTCAAGTCTGCTCGTAACGGGGGCCAATAAACTTAGACGTTCTCATTTTGGCTTGGTGAGTTGAGTCGGGAGACATTTTCTTCAACACTAGGAATGTATGCTTTGGTTTCAACTTTTCAAACTGATGCCTCCGATGGTTTCTGTTAGCAGTGTGATGCTGTTGGATGTTCAGTGTTCTCCTGCTGTTCTCTGTGTTGTTTCTCTGCATGGAGTGGACTGAGGGGGAAAAAATATATGTTGGCCTCAGAACTTTATTGGTATCTTTTGTTATTGTCTCACACATCTTGTAATGAAACTGAAAATGACCAGTGAGAGGAGTTTAAGTAGCCTGAAACTCATTTACAAGAGGCATGTGATAATGACTCAGATGGCCTCATCTTTCCCTCCATCCTGTGTTCAAGGCACTAAAACCCCCTAACCAGCAGTTAAGTTTCAATACTGCTGGTGTAAACATGTGGTAAGACCCTGTACCCTTTGCAAAGGCATCCAGGGTGTAAAAAAGAAAGGACAACAGACGTATATTGGGATTTTCAACAATGGTTTTAGTACTTTCTGTGGAACTTGTTTAACCCTTAATACCTGGATCAACATCAGATTCCTTGAGACCCATTTTGCTGTCATTTACTACTCTCAAACCTGAGAAAGATTGTTTGATTTTTTTTTTTTCAAAAACAGGGAAAAACTAAATGAGCACCTTTGCAAAAAATGTCCTGCAAACTGCAAAATGAAAAAAAAAAAAAAAAAATGTTGACAAAGAAATGAAAATTAACTAGTGGGGATTGGAGGGGATTATTAAATATAATCAAAAAATGTGAGGGACAAATGCTAAGAAAACTATAGCCCAGATATAACTTTGTATTTGAAATGATACAGAACAAAGCGGGGGGTTATATCCATGTTTCTAGCCAAATCTGTCTCTACTTTTATTTAACTTGGCTCATATAGAACTGTTTTTGCTGACAAGCATAACCTATATCACACAAGAGAGTGAATAATCAAAGCAATGTAGGGCCTTGAACAAGTTGAACACATTGGTTTTTGCTCTGGTAAAATGTCATATAAAAAATGAATGACTAAACATGTTACAAGACACGTCTGAGAGGAGGGAAAATCCAACAAAATCACCCTGTTTGCTCCAGCTCCCTGAGGTGATGTACTGGCATATGTTTGTCAGTTAGTGTATGATGGAAAACAAGCTCTTTGGAAATGATATTTCTGTGTGTGTGTGTGTGTGTGTGTGAGAGAGAGAGAGAGAGAGAGAGAGAGTTAGAGCCAGCTTTCAAGCATGTTCCTGTAAACTCAGCATAGATCATGTAGAAAGCTGCTCGCTCCCTGTAGATGAATGTCTTTAGTTTGCATTGAAATGCCTCATCTTCCCTTCCTCCCTGCTCGGCATCTCCATCTCTCTCTCCCTCCTCTCCAACACCCCTCTCTTCCAGGCTCCATCCCTCCTGCCATCCTCAGTGATGGAGTGTAGGATGGGAACATATTTATGAAGGGACGAGAGAGTAATGGTCGACGTTTTTTTTCTGACAAGCTGAGAATCGGAGTAAAGAAGAAGACAAATACAGTTGAAGAAGAGAGAGATAAATTTACATGGAAATGGAACGAGAGAGGAGATCCGGTACAAAGGATGGATAGAAGGGAAGATTGAGATGTAAGGAAAGAAAGTGAAAAAAAGAGAGAGTGAAAGAAATGTGTGTACTAATGCACAACTGAAACCCAGCGGAGTGTGATTTTGGCAAAGTGTCCTGTAAGGAGCTTTAAAACCTGCTCAAGCAAACACACACACACACACACACACACACACACAGAGTGAGAAAGAAGGAAAGAAAGCGGTTCAGACTGGTGCTTCTGCAAACCCTTTAAAGCTTAGAAGGTAATGCAATGTTTTAACAACCACTGCCCACCACACAAACGTGTATTAGCATCTAAATACAATGTACAGTGGTGTAATGATGGGCCCTAGTACACACTACTATAATGGAACCTTGTGCACGATATCATGCTCATAATGTTTCATAACATTGGACAACATCAACATATCCAACAATCGCCACTGCATATCTGTTTGACAAAAATAGTGTATTGAGAGTGAGCATCATATTTTGTTATGGACTTTTAATGACTATTTTACAAAAACGTAACGTAAACCATGACAGAGACATATTTGCATTTTTGAGAGCAAATATAGTAAATAGGAATCTACATCTACACACACAAAATTATGGAATCTTTCATTTACTGAGGCATTTTTAAACATTAAGACAAACAAAACACAAGTCTTGATTGTCTTGATCACACTGTAATTTCAATAATCGCCAATAGTCGCCCGTGATGAATACAGTGCATTTACTGTGGCTGCTCCACAATAAATGCACAAAAAACCCCATGTGTTCTCACTAAATAATGTGAAGCATAGTCTACTGGAGAAACACTATATCTATATGTGCATGTTTCAATTAGGGCTGTCAGCCTTAACACATAAAAAATAAGAATTTTCCAAATCTAATAATATCTTGCAGTTTGCAGAACAGTTCTTGCCAAGTTGCTCATTACCGCTTTCCCCATGGTTTTAAAAGAAAGGAATAAAAAGCTAAGATCTTGAAGGTTTAAATACTTTTGAATGGAGCACAAGATAACTGATGTCGATATAGGTGTCAAAGGGTTGAGTACGTATTAGGCCTAACATAGTGTCCTCTCCATATTCATCATAGACTGATAGTTACAGCAGAAAGGGGAGATATTTACTGTCTGTAATTGGTTGTTCTCCTCACACGGCACATGATGGTTCCATTTCAAACCCGATGCTGAACTTTATTTTTCTCAGGGCACAGCTGTAGTACCTTTACAAAAAAAGGCACTGGAGTCACTTTTGAGCGAACCTTTTGCTTGTCTACAAGGATTAAAAAAAAGGATTTAAGGGCACAAAATAAGCAACGTGTATATGGGCCCTTAGGGAACAAGTAATTTGTGTGTACAAACCTCTGATGATGCTTCCCAAAGGTTCCAATAAACACAGAACAGAAATAAAGTCATGCCTATTGAAGTCTGTTGAGACGATGTGTGTATGTGTGGAAGCACAATAAGGTGTTTGCAACCACTGTTGCTCAAGGTCTGAAGACACATAATAGTTTCCTGCTGCCACAGGCTGCGTCGCATCACCTGAAAACTCCTGTTAGGTTCTGCTAAGGTAAAGAAAATAATATAAATATTGCAACAAAAACAATAAGGTGGAGACATGGGAGTGCATCTGTTGTAAAATACTGGCTTCCACTGTCTGTTTTAACTTCATATCACTCTCTCTGGTGTTATTTGCCCAGGGAAGTTTGCATGAAAGTGCTTTGCAGTCTGCTTTTGCCAAATCTATCTATCGTTTCTGTGGGAGTTCAGCTGAGGTAGTGCCTTCACTCACACACTTTACTTGGGGAAGAGGTGTGTGTGTGTGTGTGTGTGTGTGTGTGTACGTGTGTGTATGGGAGTGGAGTGTGAAAAAAAAGGTATCAAGGGAAAGAGAACATGGGGACACTGAAAAAAAAATCTTTCACGTTCAAATATCATAACCAGTATACTTTCATAGCGACTCAAAAAAAGACTTAAAGCATGTTCGATTTTAGAAACAAGACTATCTGGATAAGATTTTAACAATTCAAGAGCTGAATGAATGACAGGCAGGGTTAGGCAGACAGATATGGGAAAAAATGAGGTTGAGAGGAGATCAAAGGAGAGGAAGAAAGGGGGATAAGTGGAGGAGAAAGATGAGAGGAGAGAAGGGGAGAGGGAAACCAAGAAGAACGAGTTAGAGGGTGATGTAAGGAGTGGGAGAAAATGGGAAGACGAAGGAAAAGAGATTACCAAGGATCTCTGTTTTACTTTCTAAAAATTCTCCTCAAACAAATGTCTAGACTCTGATGGAGGGATAGAAAAAGAGAGACAGGAAGAGCAAGTGAGAGATTAAAGAGATGGAGTGATGGGAGAGACAGATAGGCAGATTTGACTGTCCTTTCCACTAGAATGAACAGCTCTTTTGTCTGTCAACAAAACATGGCCATTAACTGGCTTTAATGATGCTTACACACACACACACACACACACACACACACACACACACACACACAAACACACACAAACACACACAAACACAAATGTGCAGGGCAGTAACGTTCGTATCAGATTCTTTGCACATCTGCGCCTAATTGGATATTGATTATGTCTTGAATTTTTTTTATCACATCATAAACATTAAATTGAGGTTTTATTACGTCTCTTAGCGCATTATGTGCAGTTATTACATTATGAGTTGCTTCACAGCATGTGGAGGCTCAGATCAGATTCAAACTATGTTTGCAGGTGGTTTCAAATGTGATAAGAGTCATGTATCTTAAAAATGCAACACAGTCTGACCACCAAGATTGGTTTAACTGCCTAAAGAAATTATACTAATAATTTCCATGACATTTCAGCATGAGGAGGAGCGAGTGAATGTAAGTTGGTCAGAAAAAGAAAATCACTGCCTGGTTAGGAGTCTCCAATTGTAAGGACAAGTGAGCTTACTCTAAAACTGTGTTTCCATCAAAGGCTTTCGGTATTGTACCTTTGGAACCAAAAGAAAACCCTACCAAGAAGTAGCTAGATCCTAAATCTGTGGAGCATTTCCACTGCAGACAGTGCTCTCTATCCACGTGGAAGAGGTTTTGTCACTCAAAGATCCATCCAGCAGCACTCGCTGCATTTTCCTGTTCACCGGTGATACTGGGTGAATTCTGTACCCCATTTATCCTCCAAAGAGTGGGGCTTTTTTTAATATACATTTTTTAAGTGCTTGAAGATCCACTCATGTTATTCAAGAGAGACAATAAAATCAGATGCAGCGGTCAAAGCTGTCGTATTGAAATTAAAGGTGTATTGATGGATTAACGTTGTTATCTTGTGCACAAAGTAACATAACAAGTAAACATTCCACCTTAAAACTTGCCAGCACTAGCAAATTAAATTACTATTTTTCAGTCTACAGCTTCTACCAGAGGCTGCAAAATGTCATTTCATTTTATATTTATATACTCCTTTTAGTAAAAGATCTGTGTGGTGGGTACGCCAAGTAGAGCCAGGGGGAAAAAAAACAAATATTTCCAAAGGTACTAAAGGTGCAATCCACAACTTTATACAATGGAAACTTTGACCCAAGAGATGGGTGTGCCGAGACCAACAAACAACACTGGTAGCAGTGTTTGCTTCATTCAAAGCTGGATCATTTTAAACATCTTTTTACTTACCATAACCAACTAATTTTCTTGCCTAAAACCTAACCACTGTCCCCTTCTTTCTGCAATGTTTGTGCCACTCACAACTGGGTGATTTTTTGCAACCATTACCAGGTTTTTTTGCCTTAGCTTAACTGCCAACCCCTTGTAACCACCAACTCTTCTGAATCAAGACACAAAAGACCCTTGAGTCATTTTAGCAATGCTGGGGCTCCTGTCCAAGTGGCAAAATTCAATTCAATTCAATTCAATTTTATTCATAAAGCCCATTGTCACAAAACACAGTTTGCCTCAGAGGACTTTACAGCATACAGCACCCCTCTACCCTTAGACCCTCACATCGTCTATGGAAAAACTCCCCCAAAAAACCCCTGTCACAGGGGAAAAAAATAGTAGAAACCTCAGGTAGAGCGACTGAGGAGGGATCCCACTTTCAGGACAGACAGACATGCAATAAGTGTCATAAATAACAATTAAATTACAATAATGACAAAAAAGAAAGAGAGAGAAAATATGACAACTTGACAACTATATGCAAACTGTTTTTGCTGGGGAAGATAATGAGATGCATGTGTTACAATATTAACTGTTGGGTCAATCGAGCACGTGTTTGGGCTGAATGCACGATTTGATATTAAAGACAAAAAAGTAGCAAAATGGTTTGAGCCACTTTTAAAAATTCAGCATCAGTCTGAGTGTAAGATGTATTGAGAAAATTTGCAATACTTCTGACAGGGAGTTGAGGACAGCTTCAGTTCCCATCTACACTTTCCTCAAAGCCACCAGATCCCATTACCAAAAACAATAACTGTACCTCACAGAACATAGGAGTTAATGGTCTACTGCTGCCTCAATCAGTTAGTTTGTGTTCTTGTGTGACTTTAGTGAATCTGAACTGCCTTTAAAACACTAAAAGTCACACAGTGACACAAACTAGCTAATTAATTGAGGCAGCAGAAGAACAGCAGCTCCTGTGTTCAGTAATGTTTAACTACCTTTTTTCTCAAAGGAGTCTAGCTTTAGAAGAGTGATATAATTTCCCATACAAAATCAAAAGGTAAAGCTGTGAAAATATTACAGATATAGCAGACATAAACTGATATTGATTTTTTCGAAGACTGGGGGATGTGCCCACCGACATTATTTAATATAATATGGATAAGTATCTCATACAGCCCCACTTCAAACAATTCAAACCATCCCTTCAATCCATCACCTGTCCTTTTGTCCTCTAACTTTTCAATTACTAAACCACCACTGCTGCTACAAATGGGAGTCATATGAGGTTGCGTGTCCTTTAGTGAAAAACTATATTTTACAGTATGACCAACCTTGGTCACGCTGTTGTGAGGTTTATTCAGAGTTTTAAGTCCTTCTCTATAAAGTGTTTGGGTGATTTTTCATCCCCTCTGTATCTCTTCCCTCCTGTCCTGTGCAGACCAGTCACTCATCCTATTTTCCAGTGAGTCAGTGAACTGGAACGACTGGAGAGAGGTACTGCTGTGCTCAATGCGTTTTCCATCCAGCTTGCATCACTGTCCTCCAATCCCTGTCTCCCCTTTCACCTCTCTTTCTCCAAGTCACTATCTTCACCGCCACTCGCTTTCCTCTCTCCCGTCCTCTGTGACTTTTTGCTCCTCCCATCATCTGTCCTACTGAGATGATTTCTTTTGCTTTTTTTGGCACTTTTTTCCTTGTTTGCCATGTCCTTTTTATTGTCCTTTTCTTCTCCCTTTCTTTCTTTTTCTAAAAAAATTTCAACTCAAAAAATCCCTGGTAGCAACACTGTTGCTAACCCATGTCTTATGTGGGAAGATTTGGCCATCTGCCTTGTCATAGTCTAACAGACTGCTGTACATGTGTGTGCACACACTCACAAACCACACAAAGACAAACAAAAATTTCAAAATGGAACAGCTGGAACCACATTAAAAGTGAAATTCGGCTGTAATTATATATTTACATGAAAACTGCAAAGACTGTTCTGTATTATGTCAGTCTTGGTCACAAACTGTATCAAGACCACTTTTGGAAGGTCCTGGTCTTGCTCAGTTTTGACCATTCTTTTAATTCAGTCATGTGTTGGTCTTAAACAGGACTGTTGCAAGTGTTTTTGGATTCATTATGCGCAAACTTTAATTTTGCATTGAACAAGATTGTCATGTTCTTTATGATACAAATAATAATGTCCTGAGCTCCTTACTTGGACGATACACTGTTGTGCTTCATTATGTTATACAGCTCTCCACACTGCGCCATGCTTTGCACGCCGAGGAAGGGAGTCTGCATGAAACATCCTTTTATGAATTAACAATTAACATCTGGAGTGCTATCTTTTTTTAATTTTATTTTTTATTTTTTGCTTTGGACAAATCATTATCCTTTTATACAGAAATTTACTATTATGTCCATGTGAAACTCCAAATTCTGGGACTTAGAGTCTAACTCTTTGAGGTTATAAATATTGATGTACTGTGAGCTACATGTTAACACCAGCATGCTAACAAGCTCGCAGTGCAGAGACAGTGGTAACATAATCATGTCTGGTTTATTTTAGTTGGATATAATATTTATCATTGCCACCATTTTAGTTGGCGTGCTAATATTTATCACTACACAGTTGAGACTGATGGCGATGTCTATAGTTTTTGTCAGGAATGTGGTCATAGTACGTAATCTCGCCAAATGAAGACTTTGACCTCATGATGGTGCAAGATAAGTCATAATCACCGCAGCAAAGATGTGTCATATGTATGCATTTAGATGCAATTTTTAATGGGAATTAATCTAATAGTTATATAAAGATATTTCAATCTTAATGGACTGACCAACAGGCTAATATTGCGTTCAACCCAGTCATGAGAATTAAATGTTAGCATGATTGTGTCTGCAAACCACAGAAATTTTACATCTGTACACTTAATACATATTATATCAGCGTTTTTAAGTGGCTCATCATCGGGAAGTAGATGGGGTGATGGATGGCATGTTAACTAGGCAAGACATCTACCAAGCTGCAGACCACTGATTGAGAATAACAAACAACAAACCCAGTCACAAAGTTAAAATCTGTTGTTTTTTTCCAAGACAATGCTACATTTTCTCATGCGATAATGCCACCAAAAGTGGAAAGCCAAAAGACAATCTTTTCCTAATCAAGTGGTTTTTGTGCCTTAACCTGACCATTCATCTCACAGCTTGTTGCACCATAAATTTTCAACATATTCCCTACTCAATAACACACAAATGTGAAGTATTTGTGGTTTGCAGAAACATACAGTGACCTAATTTCTCCAACATGTAAAACTGTAAAAGAGGAACATTGTTTTCTTTTGGGAAAATGGATTGTTTCAGCAGCGGGTATTAATAAGATAGAACAGGAGAATATGAAGATCTGTTTAACAGGAAACAGAATTTAGTTCAATTTTTTTTTAGCAAAAAACATTTAAGAAAAAAAAATCTGGCCCTTTCTCTGGTATTTTCCTTTTTTTCTTCATCTGCTACTCTCTCCCGTCCTCCCCCTATTAATGGTCTGTCACAGTGGATTGCCTAAGAAACAAAGCTGGGTGTTAAGGGGGTCATAACCAAGGCGGTGCCCTCAGCACTTCTCACTTGATGCTAACCCAATTGGAGACATACATATTTCAGTGGACACACACAACCACAGACACACATACATATCACTGTCATCCCTGCAAACAGCAAAGGACTGAAAAATTACAAGTGTGTTATGCCAGGGGACTTATTTGTGTGTGTGTGTGTGTGTGTGTGTGTGTGTGTGTGTGTGTGTTTTTCCTATAAATTAAATTCTAAAGACAAAGAAATCAATTTCCTAAGAAATCATAAATGCTTAACAGAGATGTACCCCTCGGCAGCACAAATCAAGTTTAAATTTACCAAAAAAGGCAAAAGAAACGCCCCATACAAATCTGGTGAGTGTGTTTGTTGCCTATGTTGGTGTTAGCTCGTAACATGAAGCCAAATCTCAGCCCTAATATGATAACCAGATGAGTATTAATAAATCTTTCCTCAGCTGGCATTTTCCCAATGACAGGAAGTGACTGGTCAGTAAAATACTGCAGCACTTTTTCTCTCACATGGAATTTTGCCAGTCAACATTGGCAGAGAGCCATGAAAATATGTGGTGAATCATGTTTTTTTACAGAAACTGTATAGAAAATGAAGGTCAAGCTCCCTGTGTTTGTGAGATTTGATTTGATGAATGGACAGAATGAGTCTTTGACATACTGACTTTGACCTTTTGCAGGTTGCTGAAAAAATCATAAATTAAAAGGAGATTGGGATGTGAAAACAGGTAGGTGATGAGAGAATGTGCTGTACACACGTACACATGACAACACGCAGCATCCATCTTCACATTAAAATAAGATATCCAGGTGAAAACACAGACTGTTTTTTTCCCCTCAAGAGAATAAAACGAAGTCTCCTGTCTGCAGCCAGAAACTAGGGGTTGACTGATCAAAATCATCCTCTTATAAAAGTAAAATTTTCCTGACAACAAGAAATCCATTCGACAACTTATTTATTCTCATCAACATTCTGATGTATTCTGTTTATAAAGAGAGAAGTTTTTATTACAGCAGCATTTTAAACCTAAATACATGTTGCGTACCAGCCCATTCTCACTCTGAACCCGACAAATAGCACAGCTTTGGCAGTGCTTTTGGCCAAAAGCCACCCTCTGTGTCCAACTAGACTGCATTGTTGGCGTTGTTGTCATCCACTGATGGACGGCTGGATGGAACCAGGTGCATCCTCACGCAATGCGCACAGATGGCGTCACTTGAGAACGTGGCCAGATGGAACCTGTTGACTAACCCAACCATCATGACAGTTTGCACTGTTTTGTAAAAAAAAGGACCACCACGTGTGTTTGTTGACATCAGGGTCATGGCATCGCGGAGTGTAAACAGCTGACGCAGAAGGATACCTGAAACATCATAAGTAGACGAAGAAGGTCTTCCTTTTATATCACCATGTAACAAGTCCTCAAATATGGCAGCCTGGCCAGTGGCATTAAATTTCAAACTTGGTAGCCTACCCTCTAGCTTCAGTTTTGGACGCTTAGGGTTGATAGATCCAACAAGTTCTTATCCCAAGTCGTCATGTTGTCGCTTTGCAGTGGACTTCCGCGTTGTCGTTATGTTTTAGGTATCCTTCTCCGTCTGCTCTTTACATTCTGGAAGGCGCTACCGTCATGTCAACAAATACACATGGTGGAATGACTCAGCATGTAGTTATGTTTAGGTTAACCATGCATATGGCAATCCAAGCCAGAACGTCAACAAACTTGCATGCTGGCACAGATGGTTGAGATAAGGGGAACGAGGCACACCTTGTTTTCTGAGTTCTTTTTTGTGTGTGGCTCTCCAGGTGCCACCCTCCCATCCCCCTCACCTGCAGAGATTGATTGAGCACACTTGTGCTTAATCTGCTGATTAAGAGTATAAAGAGACTGGAGTAGCTAACTGTTACTGCTTGTTGGCCAGTGTGGTCTCTGTGTGTTAGATTGAACAAATGTTGAACAATTTTTCATAGACAGTTTTTGGAGATGTGCAGTTGGAGCTTGTCTGAATGGGTTGAACTCTGGTGCTTCATCAGAACAAAAGATGAACAACTACATTAGAAAATATCTTGTTAGATAAAAGGTCAAAACCAACTCTCAAGACTCATTTCAATTATAACCATCTATCACTGAGCTAAAAATTCTGTAATGCAAATGGTGAAGCGAAGCAAAATATTATGTGATAAGATTGACAATTTGGAGCCTAAAGTGTGATGATGAATTCAGATAATTTCAGTGACTGCGGCTGTGTGACAATGAAGCTCTGATCTGGGCCTAGAACTGGCTTTTAGTCCAAAGCAACTGAGGCTCAGGCTCATGGGTAGAGCCATCTGCTATGCTAAGCAGACAGAAAAATGATTTGTCAAAGCAGAAATTGTACTGTGGAAGATTAGGATATGTTAGATCTTGTTGCCTTGCTAGAGGATTTAACCCTCTGAAACCTGAGCATATTGGTTTGAAAAAAAAGCTTTTCTTTTAACATTTTTTTTAAAATATGTAATTATATATATTTAGTTTTCTGGACATCATTTCCATTTTTTTATTTCCCACTTTAATTAAACTAATTTTCAGGTCATTTTCTTGTTACCCATTACTATTTTCTTGCAGCTGTTGGGGCTTATTGCCTTTTCCCTCATGTTTTTAAAAGAAATCACACCACACTGCTGAGGTTCAAAGGGTGAAATAGCGTGTGGAAGGCATCTTAAAAGTCTAGTTTTCAAAGGGTTAACTACTTTAGATTACCCGTTACACAGATGGTGTACTACTGCACACTGTAAATCTGGACTCAATTTTAAAAATGGCCATTAAAATGACAAAGGATACAGGGTTTTATTTCATTTAAGAGAGATTTGTCTATGTGCTTCCGCCAAGTAAAGCCTCTGCCCTTGCACTGCACCACCTGCAAAAAGAGAACCTCTAGTTTACCACATCGCCCATCTTGGCTCAAGTGGGTAAATTTGGAGCCAGAAAATGACCAAACAGGTGCAGTTGTGGAGTAATGGACTACCACCTGATGATAATGGCATTGTAAATGCCTTTCCACAATCCCCAGCTTTGTGCTGGCTTGAAACTAGAGGCCACTCCGTCAGTCAGGTATTGTAGGTGCTACTTCCACTTTGGATACAGTAGTAGTGTGCTAGGCCCATAAAGAAAAATCAATGCTCCATTCCATCTTCTGCAACTGTAAACTTTCCCAAACAACACGGCTCCATGGTGTACACAATTCCTTCCTTTAACCCCACACTGGATATGGTGTCATGATGGAGTGTGCTTTGTTGCAGAAAGGTTGCACACACATGTTTCCTACAAGAAGTTATATTCCACAGAGTTCTACTTTGACCCACAAAATGCTCTGAGACGAGGATTTTGTGGGACATTATTGGGATTAAACAGAAGAGTAACTTTTAACTTTCCTACTTCTAGTGAAAGATTAATGTCCGAGACATCAACTGGAAAATTACAAAGTGGACCCTTGAAGATTTTGTCCCCAGAAGATAATAAGAATGAGCAGAAGAGTGATCATTAACTTCCTGTTTTCTGCTCTGACATCACAGGGTTCTGCACACGAAGATAAAGCAGCTCGCCGGGAGGCCAGAGCTTCTTAAGAACCAAGGAAAGAAAAAAAAAATGTTCTTGTTTAGTGCAGTCTTCTCAAAGACTACGAGAGAGAGAGAGAAACTGGTAAAAAGATAGGAAATTTATATATATATATATATATATATATTGTAATTTTTATGCTTTACTCCAAACATCTTTCCGTTTGATTTCTTTGTATGCTATCTTTTTAAAAACATTTCCATGTTATTCTGTATGTATGTACACAATGTCCTACATGTCTGCCCTCATGCATTTAGACATGCGCTGTATGTTGTTACAGCAACTGTTGCCTAAGGGCTGCCTTTCTCATCCAACAAATGCATATAACCACATATTTGATTTATGAGAGAGTCTGTGTTGTATCTTGTTTTTTTAAAAAATGAATGCTGTTGCTTAGACAAAAAGAGAAAGGGAGAGGAGAAATAAATGTTGACTCAAATGCTCTGCGACAACAAGACGGTTTTGTATTTAGGCGAGAGAACAGCCGTGGAAAAAGATGGAACACAGAAGACAAAGCAGGAAAAAGCCTTAACTTTAATTCAGTGAAAGACAGACATGGTTTTACAGAAAAACTGAAAAAAATAAGAAATAAAAGTACACATGACTTGGATTTTTGCTGCCCTTTTTCAAATATTTTAAAAATGTTATTGAGAACTGAAAAGAGAAGGGAGGTTTAATTAAACAATGAGACATTTTTTGTTAAATTTTGCTGTTTTATATTGTTTATGTATATTGACTTAAAAAAAAATCATTCCAAGTTCATTTGCTGTTGCGGCTGTTTTCTGTTAATTCAAACTTAAACCTCCGTCATCTGTCCTCCATTTTAGATTTAACAATAAAAGCGGTTCAGATGGGGTACCCTACATCCATACTGCACACTAACTCTAAGCAGGTTAAAAGCATGTAGTTGTATGAAAAATACTTAACCACTGGTTGCAAAAAGAAGTCTGACTGTATACAGTTCTGTGAGAATGTGAAAATGACCCTACTTCTCATTTGATTTATCTAAAAAAAACAACGAATGACTGGATAAAAATAAAATTCTGTTCAGACATTCACTGTACCCAGATGATGAATCTGAATGACTTTAGTGATCTAAACTTTTCCTGTTTTTTCCTCTGGCATTTGCTTTGGACTAAGGTCAGACTTTTAACACTTTTCTTTGGTTTCTGATCAAATTAAAATCAAATTCCTATCATTCACATGTGTAATTGTGTTATGTTTAGTGCTAATTGGGAAATTCAGATTTCCCTTGCTTTTCTGAAAGTCTTTTATTGTGAAATGTGGACAAAGATAACTACACTCGTAACAGATATATGTCCAAAGGTATATCTTTAATATTGTTGGGAAAAACAGAGTATATTTCCTGCACTTCTTGCCGTCAAGCTAATATCTCAGTTTTGTTATACTGTGCTCTATGAGTTCAGACCTGGCCCCAAAAAATAATATCAGCAGTGCTTTGCAGAAAAGGGTAAAGTTTTCCTCACTTCACAAAACACTTTGCTCCACCTAAAGCATGCCAGGGGCAAAACTGCTTCCAAATCAGACGCTTTCTTTTTTTCACTTTTTCACATTAACTTTGGTGTAAAAAAAGCTGCCGGCAGTTTGAAAGAAGAGGATTAATATGAACACGGCCCACAGCCACACTGCTTAGAATTGTATTTGCATATACACGAGCTAAGCTAGCTTAATAGTGACTGACCTCTTATCATCTCCACTTCTTATTCTGCCCTACACACACTCACGCACACACACACACACACACACACACACACACACACACACACAGAGGCTGTAACACTTTGCTTTAGATGATGTGGTTACTAGACCGAGCAAGTTAAATAGTCTAAAAAAAGGATGTAGTTGGTTCGAAAATGGTAAAAGAAGAGAAGACCTGATTAGATAACATGTTGTTATCCCAAGTCTTCATGTATCGCTTCTTTGTCAGTGGACTTTCATGTCAACATATTACACTCTTTGTATCCTACGGTCACTTCTGTTGATGCTCCAGGATGCCTCAACCAATGCTGGGATGTCAACAAAAGCACATAGTTATAGGCAGGATTAGGCAACAAAGATTTAGTCAATGGAAAAAACATCATACTTTGCCTCTACATTCATATATGACACAATCCAGCGGCATATCATAGTGCAGCGACAGCTTTGATTTGGCCGCATTATCAGCTTCATTTATCATACTGCCAGGTGCGGTCTGGCCAACTGGTGGTGTATCATACTGCTGCAAATAGTGGCTTTTTGCATCAGTATCTTACCCTGAAATCACTGAAAAAATGGCAGTATTTGATGACCTCTGAATGAGAGCGGGCTGGATGAGGAGGCCTTTATCGTCAACATAGGCAAAGGTTTCTCATAAGGTCCAGACACACTAAACAGACATCAAAGAACTAGCAGCGACAAAAGCCTTAGTCATCTGATGGTGCTCCTCTCATCTGGAATCTCTAATGAGGAACACAATACAATGCTGAAAGAACAGCACTTAGGGTGCACCAGTGAACACTAACACATACCATTAGGAAATATTTCCTCTTTTGTTGAAGCAGTGGGAAAAAAGTAAATAAGGGTCAATAAGGGCCTACAGTGTGGGAAACACTGCAGCAACTAGGGCAACAAATACTCACCTATGGTCCAATATTGACCAATGGCCGACCATCGGCTTGATGTGTCAGGGCCTTTAACGCACCAAGTGTTTTCTGAGGTAACAATGATGAAAAAGATCACCTAACTTGGGCAAAGTAGTATTTAACCCCTAACCTTGTTATTATGTCATTAGTCAAACATTACCTAGATAAATATCACTGGTGTAAAACTGTTTTCTGTTTTCAGGCTAAATAAAATCCACCAAAAAAAGTGTAAGATGCAGATAAACTGCAGTTGAGATGGTCAGGAGTGATGCCAGCTCTCAGTATATCAGTCAACTGCGTCATGTCTCCTGCTGCTGTTTTTGGCCAGAAGTGTGAGCTTGTGCCTCTGTTTGGGGGCAGAGCTTCCTCCAGGCCAGCTGTTTTCTACAGTCAGATGGAAATCAAATGCAAACTTTGGTTCCCAAAAGTTGGGAAAAAGCAAAGCATGCCACTGCCATCTGGAGTAAAGTAGAAGTCACTCCTCTTGAGCGAGATCATCCACCTTGAATCAAGCCTTTCAAAACTATTCCCACCACTGCTGTGCTCAAGTAAAAGCTGAAGGGCTCTTGTTAAGGACTGAGGACGGGCGACTGAGTGTGGCCCTTCATTAACCACTTGAGAAGTGGATATGCAGGACCCAAGAGGGGGAAGTGCACCCTAATTCATCTTCACACTAAAAATACAGTGATATAACACTTAGACTTACATAAGCAACGTTGTGGGTGCACACTTGTACTCATGACATTCTCACAGAAGGTTAAGTTTCTTGTGTAAGTTTTTGCATTTTGCTTTCAGTGTTGATGCTGTTTTCTTGCCCTAATGTAGTTTCCAACTGCTGTACTCACTGCTACATGCAAATATGCACAACAAATGATTGCCTCTATATCCTGTTTAGGAAGGTTTTCAGTCGTAAGTGCTTGCAATTAAAAAGCAGCAAGGATTTTGTGCAAGTTAGCTATGTTAACTAAAGAGCTCACAGCTTAACAGCATAAGTGTTTTGTTTTTTTTATCTGTAGAAAACTTGTGTTGGATCACTAATGAGCTGCAACTAATTAGAAGGCTAACCATGTAGCTCCCATTAAGTACAAAAACTAAGTGTGGCTTTCCTAATACCCTAATGTTATTGCAAGCTAGTTAGTGTTTATCATTAGTTCCTTATAGAACTGATTGCATACCAGTGAGTTAAAATGACCCCTTATCTTGTCTCCAAATTAACTTCCTGGAACTGGTCAGATCTGAGGTAACAACAAGTGTGTTCCACATCTGCAGGTATATGAAGCAGAATGATCATTTCTTGGCAGTGCACCAACTGGAAAGATGGTACCACATGTTAGCTAATGTTAGCTAGCTAGTGGGCTACCTGCAAGTACGTGAAGTCAGCTGGAGTTCTATGCGCTTTACAAGTTAGTTGACCCTATCTTGTCCACAACATGGATGAATAAAGAGAACAGCATACAGCTTTGTAGGCTGAACACCAGTGAAAGCTGCTCTGAAGTACATGAAACCAAAAGAAGTAGTAGATCTTCTGTGTTGTGTGGTCGATAGAGAAGGCGCACTAAAGACGTTGCCACCTGGCCAGCTAACTTCCAGTTTAACCCTTTGCTAACTTGAAAGGGGATAAAATAATTTAATTTAATTGTGTAGCTCTACCAGACTTTTGAAATATTGTTGGACCAAACTGATGAAATCCCACTTGTGAAATGAATCATTTTAGGGGGTTGTGTCCACTGATTTACAGACATCTCTTTCTAGATGTAAGGCACCTAAACGTTTTATTTACACAGTTTGGCCACTATGTCAAAAAGCTTCAAACTCTGGTTTACTTCCTTGGGTCCTGGTCCACAACCAAGTCCTTACACTCTCCCTTGCAATAGCCTAAAATTATTCCTGGATTTCACTTTGATGCAGGTCCATTTATGACAGCATTTTATGCTTACATATCTATCAAGATTTAACTTTAA
Organism: Plectropomus leopardus; assembly: GCF_026936395.1. NCBI lineage: Eukaryota > Metazoa > Chordata > Actinopteri > Perciformes > Serranidae > Plectropomus > Plectropomus leopardus. The sequence goes on along the minus strand of NC_142183.1, from coordinate 31,143,377 downwards.
CTGTTTTTACACTGCCACAAAGTGCACACTATCAGTTTTGTGCAAGGACTAATGCCAATGTCAGCTTATGACAGCTGCCAATAGAAATATCTGTGGGACTTACTCCTATGGGAGAGGAAGATGTATCTCTGAGTTTTACATCTTATCTACATTCCAACCCTCACCTACAGCTTGTGAAAATGCTTGTAACTATGAGATCACAGATTGAAACAGAAGATATGTGTTTCCTTTGCAGGGTGTCTGGACTCACATTAGGGAGAGGGACATATTTGGAATAGGTTGTGGTAGAAGTACTCCTCCTTTGAATGGGGTTGGTTGAGGTGGATGTTTTCCGGGCATGATGAACTGGGAGGAAACCCCTTTAGGTACTGTGTGCCATCTGATCTGATAAAACCTTGAGGTTTCCCAAGAGGAGATGAAGGACATGGCTGTGGAGAAGTAGCTTAGTTTATCTCCTACCACCACCCAGGCCTAGAAAAGAGTGATTATCCAAATGCAAAGAACAGAAGACATGAAAGAGCACCTGAATCTCAAGATGTCTTTTGAGTTCACAGTATTTCTGTATTTCAAGGTGATGGTAGAACGGTTTGAATGGAATTGTGTAATGATTGTATCAATTGGTTTGTTTAGGAAAAAGCTTGTTCTCTTCACTTTTCACTTGCTGAAAGCAGATGGGTAACTGCAATACAAATCTTTGTCGTCCTTGACACCATGAACAGGAACTAATAGGGGGCTTTGAATGGAAAAAGTAAGGTTCATGGTGAGTCAACAAAACAGTGAATGGGCAAAGGTGAGCAAAAAGCTTTTTGAGCCCCCATGACCAAGGAAATTGCCTCTTGCCTGACACAAAACCCTGTGATGCACATAAATCCCAAATCAAAATGTTAGAAATACATTCTGAACATTGCTTATTTTGTCTTTTCTATCTCTGAGCTAAAACAGCATGGATCACAGATGGAGCTGTCTAAAGCCAAGCTCATGCATGCTCCGTGTACTGAGAAACACTTGCAAAAAGCTGTCTTTGGAAAGTAAATACAGTAAACAGCCTCTCAGAGTGAGTGAGGTGACCCAGCAAGGGGAAGTCAAAGCAGAAACTCTCTGCCCATGTAAAGACTGCATGAATGCCTCATGTCCAGAACACAGTGTGGCCAAGGCCAGAGAGACTAAGACTGATAGAAAATATAAGAACAATATATTTTGATACATTGTCCATTATCTGTTTCCTGGCAACCATTAACAGCCAACAAGACTCTTAAGAAAGTACCATGACCCCCTGACCTCACATGTGCAAGCTAATACAGTATGAGTTCATGTTTGTAAACTAATATGTTTCATTCCCTCCCATCCAATATAACCAAAGATTTCTGCTCAGTGATTGATGGTGTGACCTCATTTGACTTGATGGATTGAAAGAGCTGATAGAACACAATAAATCACCCCGTTTGCCAGAGGAAAATGTCGGCAATGTACATTTCTGAAAATCTGGATATGTTACATTTGTGTGTGGAGGTGATGGTCTATGGCATGGCACCCAGCTGAAAAACCTGCCGAGATGAAGACCACAGCAGACCACTGTTCAAGACCAACAAACAACAAAATGGGTTGTTTTTAGCCAGTCATTGTTTGTTGTGTCTTCCAGCAGCTTTTTAGCCACCAAATGTTGTTTTTTAGTGACCCCTTGCTGGGTTTCCACAGTGACATTGCCATAAAAAGCTATTGTTTTATACACAGACATCACTGTCACATAAGAATCCAAGACATTTCTGCGTTTCAGATGGGGATTGTGCCTCCAAAGCAGGTATTTTTAGCCAAAACAGAATATTTTCCTAACCATAGTGAAGTAGTTTTTGACCTGAATCTAATCAAATGTTAACCAGGAGCACTGCTGAAATGTAAAGTTTTGACGTATTGGCTACATAATGTACAAAAGTTATGTTTCTGTAGTTTGCAGAAATGTACAATGCCAACATCTGTAGGTAGATCTGCAGAGCTAATAGAGAAGTCAACTCAACAACTAGATTTTCTGTATTGCAGTGTACAATACAAGAAATAAAACAGTATAAAACATAAAACTAATTACCATAACTTTTTGGCTCCAATAAAAAAAAAAAAAAGATGGTGACAGCAAAACTTGAGCCTTCACAATAGCAGTCCACATACCAATTGGCAATGTCATTGTAGCTACGTCCATTATTTATACAGTCTATTGTTAAGGTTACGTGACATTTGTCATGGTTCCAATAACAACAGATGTGTTAAGGTTAACATTCATGGTTAAGAGAAACATTTGTCTCTGACTATGACTGTCTTCTCATCAGGTCTTGTCTTCTTTCCCCAAAAAAGAAAGCGTAACAGAAATCCATAAGCTCCCATAAAATTTGAAAGGTTTTGAAAACTGTGTAGGGAGCCATCAGGAAGTAAGCTGGCTTAGTTAGAGGATGTTCCCTCAACTTGTTTGATCTGACATGGACATGCTCACATGCTCTGTGGGTCAAAAACCACACAAGTCGGAGGAAGTCTTGTTTGGCCTTTGTGTCCCGTGAGCAGCTGTTATTGGAGTGAATGGAGCACCATACTTAAACACGGTATCCAGTTCTCCATATTCATTAATGGTAACAAAGAAATGTGGGGAGGCTGTAAATCCAACTGACAGTTTAATGAATGTTTATTTCGCATGATATTTTTTTTTTATTTTTTTGTTTGAAGGACATAATTACTTGATTTTCTCTGAAAGAAGGCTAATACCTACCATTTGGCTGTGGAACATGCATCAATAATCTACAGATGGCAATAAGACGATAAACACAATTTGGAGGTAATCCTTTAACAGTGACCTTTAATAATTGCCGCCTCGTTCAATAATATAGCTTTCTATTGATTGCTGGAGCTCAGCAGTAACGTTAGAGCAGACTGGACGCGTGATAATTAATAGATCGGGTGGCGATGAACCGTGGTGGCCAGGCTTAGCAATATGTGCACATGTTTGACAGATTTTCAAATGGATCTGTCTCTCTCTCCCTGTGTGCTGCAGGTCGTCCTCTCTTTGCCAGGTCATCTAGGAGGATACGATCATTGCTAACGTGTCAGTGACTTTCCTTCTCGGGGGACGGCCGCAGAACAAATTCCCCAGGCTGTTCATACATCAAAAGCAGTCAATAAGTGCTACTGATGCTGCTGCTTCTCCTCTGCTGCGAAATGTCACTGACCTCTTGTGTTACTGTTATCCATCTCTCTTTATCCTGCCAAATATGACCTGGGTCGATTTGCACTCTACTTCAGCCACATGTGACTTATTGATGAATTAAAGTGAAAATTATTATCTTTCTTAACATTTCATTACAGACAGGAGTTGGGACATTCACCAGAGAACTCCATGACCCCTAACTGAGCCCACAAGCAGTATTCATCCTGACTATTCATGGATGGTCCTGTGGGATAGTTTCTTGTGCAGCTTAATACCTGAGGTTAAATAAGATAAAAAATGATGTAATAAAGAACAGTTTCATCAGGCAAGTAACTCTGAAACTGGTGTTAAATCGTGTCACTAGTTATTATACTGTTTTCTTTTTATAGAAGGAGATCATGCTTTCTAAAAACTTGGTGTGCAGGTCAACTTTGAATCAGACTTTAAGCTACTTAAAGCTTGGATACTGTCTCAAAATGTGTTATCTACATGTGATATTGCAAGCTAAGTGGGATTTAGAAGAACACTCATAACTCATTACTTTTTTGGCCCGTTGGAGTCCAGAACAAAGTAAAGGAAGAACAGCAAGCTGATATGGCTAAAAAATAAAATAAAAATACAGATAGTTGTGACTTTACAAATCCAGTAAAAAGAGCGAGGTTACCATACATTTTGAGTCAGGTTTCTATTCCAGCTGGATTGACAGAAGAAAATGTTGGTATTGTACATTTCTGTAAACCATGGAAATGTTATATTTGTACATTTCATATACATCATATCAACATTTTTCAAAGTGATAAAGTAGACCAAAAGCTGACTTTGACACCACAGTGAAACACCTGCAAAGCTGCAGACTACTGCAGATTGTCATTTTAGACCAATAAAGTGAAACTTCTTTATTTTAAGCGAGTCACTATTGCCTCGTCCAGTGGTTTCTCAGTCAATATGAGGTTGTTTTTTAGCAACCTGTCACTGTTGTTTCCACTGGGGATAGTACCAAGAAAAGCAGTTGTTTTATTAGAGAGACGCATCCATGCTTTTCCACCACTATTGCATGGTATGTCAATAAATTTTATTCTTTGGAAGGAAAAAAAACCTGGGCATTTTTTCATAGCCCTTTCAGTTACTTTGTCCTGGCGCCTGGCCTATAACCAATCTGTGATTTACAGAAACATTAAATGCCAACATAACTTCTATCAATTGGGTTGTCTGTCTCTCAGTTACTTAGCACAGAAGAAAAACACAGCATCCATGAAAATTACTAAAGCTGCAGCAGCGCATGTACATATGTCATAACTTGGTTTCGTACATATCCACACTACTCACCAACTCTCTTCTAAACTATTTTTTTTGCAATCAACTTGTAATCTATTCTGTCTAAATCTTTCACAACATTCAGTCCTCTCTTTTCTGCTGTTTCTAAGGATATGTCTGAGCTAGCCCCTGGTCTCTGCCATTTAGTCTGCCAATTTGTCAGGGTTTTATTTAAATTGTGTTTAAATAAAAAGCAAACCAAAACAATTACATTCAATCCTTTTCTAAAAAAAAATAAAATAAAAAATAATAATAATAATAATATCCTTATCTGAACATATGAAGCAAGTCACACAACATGTTCCAAGTGGAATTTTATGCATTAGTGTTGTTCCAAATGTAAATGGGATTTGAATGGGGTTTTGGTAGTCTTAGAACAGAACCCAGAAGATATGGTTTTCTGAAACGGGTGGTGGTAGGACCCAGATGCAGTACAACAATAGCCTCTTGCAGTTGGTAATAACTTTTATTGTAACCAACACAGAAATGGCTCAGCTTACAGACAAAGAGTTCGTTCTTCGTGCCGGAAGCACTAGCAGTGTCTCTGGGATTGTCACTGAGTGAAGAAACGAAGCTTGTACCCACAGTGGCTGGCGGGGAGGAAACCCCGTAGCTCCACGAGCCGTCTCCACGAGCCGTCTCCACGTGCTGGAACGCCGACTGGGATCGAGCTGAGGGATGGTCTGGGACAAGCAGGGGTTCGGTAATCGGGAAGTCCGTCCGCGGGAGCAACAGTACCGACAGGGATCAGGCAGGAGGATTGTCTTAGCTGAGCGAAGGAGTCTTTACCAGTGGAGCCGTCAGTTTTCCGGAATGCCGAAACTGGAAACGTGGTCGAGAACAAAGAGCAGGTAGGTCCGGGGGGAGTCAGGCGAGGAGGGCAGGTCAGGAACAGGCAGAGTCGGCAACGGGTGATCTGACGGAGAAACGCTGGAAAGACATGCATTACGCAGAGGGAGGGTGTGTGTGTGTGTGGAAAAGTACTGGCAGCAGGTAGGAGGAAACAGACAGCAGGTCCATGACAGTTTTCACTGTGGTTCTCTATAAGTTAATTAATAACAATGGTTTTATTTACGCATCCACATAACTAATTAGATAACCACATGTCCAGTGCAATACAAATATTAAAATCTGGAGCATTACACTGTATCTATACCTGTAATGATGTTCAGTTGTTGCTTGTACCTCTTTACTCTCTAAGTTCCTTTTTATCTCCTGGGTTCTTGAAACTGTCTTTCTACCATCTTTTAAAATTCTTGTATGTTTGCTGCCTGTGGGGTACATACTGTATGTTATCTCTCCCAAGGCCTCTTTTTCTGATTTTATTGGCTTTCCCTTCTTCCTCTCTATCTCCCTTCTATAACTGCTACTTTTACACAGAGAATCAGTGAGAGTGAAATGATAAATAATAGGTATAAAACATGGGTCTCTCTTTGTGTGGAGCAGTATTTATAGCCATGGTAGCTTTAGAAGGTTGATTGATATCTAGTTCTAATATACGGCAACATCCTGGGGGATAGAGGTTAAGAAATAGACATGTTTCTGATGTTTCTTTGTAGGAGGAACATGACCACGCTCATTACTGAATCCTGAGCCCAACTCACAGAATGATAAATAATGTATAAACTCTGCTTTAAGGTAAAGTTTCTTTCCCTCCTATGATGTGTTTTCAGTTATGGACAGCATATGCACCTATTTCAAAAAGCAAAAATGAGTGGTTTGTTTAATGTGCAAATGTTGGCAGATAAACCTTGTTTATGGACTATTGCAATATTTGCTTGACATATACAGTACATTAAGACACAGAAATATAAATAAATTTATTGATGTATCACACTTAAAATGTATTATTTGCTGGCTTTTTGGCAATGCTAGCATTCCTCATCAAAAACCCCAGGCTTCCAGATGACAGTGCAAATGGAAATAATGGTATGAATTTCAAAATGCTGCATGAATTAGAGAATCCATTTAAATTTTCTAAAAGTCCCAATGTGTGCTGGAGAGGGTTATCAGCATTCACTGTAGCAGCACTGGGTGCTGTGCTAACCACACTACTGAGACACCAATGAAAAGCAAGATGATCAGGGCCGTCAAGCTAATTAGGCAGCCAAGGGGAAAAGATAAACAGGCTCCCCCATCAAATATTCCAAGGGCCCAAAAAAGATGATTCTGATGAGATCTCCAAAGATCTCTGAGGGCCAGCTGGAGACTGGCTATATGGACTTTCAAAGTTCTCAATTCCCATTATTTGAACAGCATGGCTCATGGTTCATATTCAATGCGACTCACACTGAATCTGTTCATCAGCAGCCGAACTGAAGAAAGTCAGCGCTATGTCAGTTGTACAGCAAAGGGTATGTCGTAGAGCTTTTAAAATCTGGATTAAGTGAATAAAAGAAAATATGGTTGCTTTTTTAAAAAATGGCCGGTTCCAAAGGTTTTTAACTCCGTCCTTGTATTGGTTCAGCTTGCATGGAACTTCGACCAAGGTAGTACAAAAAAAGTACCATCTACTACAACTATTTACAGCTTTTGCTAATCCCTGCTGACAAAAATAGCTTGACCATCTTAACATGGTTAAACTGGATGACCAGCTTGTTTGACCAACTTAAGGTATGTTTTCACTAAATTTTTGATGGTTTAGCTTGCCATATCAGCTTGTGATGGTCACTCCAGCTGGCTCATCCACTGAAGTTCCTGTAAAAATTGAAACTAATTCAAAGTCCTCTATGTAGAAAAAAACAGTGTCGTGAGGGGGAAGTGTAAAAAGCAAAGGGAATAAATCAGTTAAATCTACTGTCATGGGATATGCATAAAGATTAAATTGTGCAGCTTGACAGGCTGACCACACCAGCATGTCTGGCTGGTGCCCCACCCAGCTAAATCATCAAAGACCAGCAAGAACTGGGTCAGGACTATAAACACCACCTTCGACCAGCTAAAACCAATTAAAACCAGCTACCAGTACAAGCTGGAGTTTTTCTCAGCAAAGCTAGAAAGCAAAAAATTATTTCTATTTATTTCATTAAACTCTTTTGCTCTTTGTTTAATGTTCTCTTTCTTTTCTTTTTTTTGTTTGTTTTTTTCTGCCTCTTTTGGTGTCTTTTACAATTTGTAACTTCTCAGTGTACAAAATGTTACTCAGCATGTTAGCACTTTCCTTAATTGGCTAAATAAAAGTATAAGAATTTTATTCTGCTTTATTCTCTTTTGTAAAGTTACTACTGTCATATTGTTGGACCACCTCATTGCTAAATTATCTGTTTCATAACATACGCACTCCCAGCTCCTCAAATACAGACGGCACTTGGTTGGCATCAGATTCTGATGCACTGAGGCACCTATCAGTGTCGGTATGAGATGCACTTTGCGGCAGTTCAATTTACAAATGTCAGCGACTTAGTGAGACCGAGTTGCATGTTTTCATTTCAACCATACCTAGCTTTATTTGGACATTATTTTTCCACAGAGTTCTGAAGGGCAATTTCTTTGTGAAAATCTCTTCTCCAGAAACAAGGCAGAAAATACCAAAGAAAACAACCGAAGATGCAATTATACCAAATGTGTAAATATCCCCAGCCTTATATATGCCATTTTGTATTCAAATCCTTAGCTAATTTTATAATTTTATATCTAAATGTTGTCCTGGAAAAGCTATAGAACTATACAATACTTAGTGACATGCCAGTAAGTGGAGCTACTCCCTACATTCCCTTGTAGATACACATTTCATCCATCCCTCTCTCTATCTCTGGCTTTTCTCACAAAAACATGTTTATGAATGAAGATTGACAGATTATCAGTGATTTATGGTGATTTTCCAGAGTAGCAGCATTAGCATGGACATTCCATCCAAACACCAACACACCATCTGGACAAATGTTCTCTGCCTGGTAGGACATGTACACACACAAATGCAGTCACATTCACACATGCATTACAGTCACACATACTTGTAGCCTGTGTAGGTGTTACACACACAGTCACATGAACACACAGGGGAACTGTAGGTGGTTGAGCAGTCTGTGCACAAATTGATGTTGATTTTCTTTTTTTTTTGCTCAAATAGTTATGTTATGAATGAATATATAAAAGTTACTTCAAGGTATATTTTGCAGGATATTATTTAAAATGTTTTAGAGACTCATCACTCATGGCTTACTAGGAGTGTGTGGTGATGAATTTATCTGCAGAGACCATTTTGTTAGCATTATGCTAAGTGCTGATTTGTGTACTACTTACAAGTCTAATTTGAAGTCTATTAGCACTAAGTAGTATGGATACAACATTTGGAGGAAAATGTATTGTCACACGTGCAGTGGAAGATGATCTATTTATTTGGGAAACACATTTTTATTGTAATATTTCAAGTGATGAGAAGGAATGTGAAGTGCAGAACAGTTAAAATTCATGTCTGTAAGCAAAAAGGCTGGCAAACACATGACACTTCAACCTGTCACATATGTAAAGAAAGCAAAGGTGCCCCTGCAAACACATAACAAACATAGCATTTCCATTATGAACAAAAAGTGCAAGTACACAAGTATAACTATAATAATGGTATTGTAGAAATATATAAATTCAAGCTCTGATAGGCAATCTAGCAAACATTTAACACAGAAAGTTTCATGCCCATTTCCTCGTAAACTAAGTTAGTCTGCATTGATTAGGTCAGTCCAGGTGAAACCCATCACACAGGGTCATCTAATTACATTCATACAGAGGAGGAGATGTACAATACAGTGGGTAAAGTTGCATTCTTCTTAATGTTGTTATTTCTTGTTCCATTACAACTTCTGTCAAATCTGAACCCATTAAAAAAATCCCCATAATCAGAAGTTTCTGCTGTCTGTTGTACAGCAGGTTTGCTCAATCTCCTATTAGTCAGCCCCCACTGCTCTCTTAAATTTATTTGATACAGCTTGCATAGTTCTGCACTGGCACTCATAATCCATCACTTTAAATCACAAACCTACCAATGTTGTTTCCATTTTTTTTTTCCTTTAAAATTTGATAATGCCACAATCGCTTTAGAATGAGTGGGTTTTTGTTAATGGATTATTGACTTATAGCAGGTTTGGCAAAATCAGTAGAAAAGGAAGATGAAATCTCAAACTTTATACGCATATGCTTTTCTTGTACTTGTGTATTTACTTATTAATACAGAGCAGGTTGACTAAACATCCATCAACTTTAACAGCAAGACCATACATCCATGTATTCGTCCATCCGTCCATCAGTCAATCAATCAATCCTTTCTTCCTTCTTACCTATTGTCCATCCGTCTGTCTCTTCCTCCCTCCATCCATCCATCCATCCACGCACTGTAAACACTGGTGGACATTCAAACTCCACAGAGAAAGGACCAGTGCTAAGATTCAAGCCCACAGGACCTTCTTGTAATGAGGTGATGCTGCAAATCACCAAGCCATGGCAAAGATGGTAAAAGATTCAAGATTCAAAAAAAATTTATAGAGAAAAATGTTTTAAAAACCCACCAATGCTACCCTTACAGCTTCAAGACAGTTGGGATGTGGATTGTGCAAAAGATGCTTCTGCTCAATGTCAAGATATCCCCAATACCGGGCAAAACAAACTTGAGCATCCTTGTATTGCTATTTAAAAAAGATAAAATTACAAGGTTCTTAGTAGGCAGCATAAACACTTTGCATCCTCACTAGCTGCACATAGATGCACAGTTAAATGTCTGGATTAACCTTTGCAACCATAATATTTGACTGGTCAACAAAAGGTTACAATGACAATACAGTGGTAATACTGAGGAGCCATTAATTTTATTTCAACATCAGCGGTGAAATGAAGCAGAGAAAGTGCTCTGTTCTGTGTTGCAGTGATCTGTTTAATTGTGGAGTTATGGAGGAAATTTAATCAGGAGGATCAGTATGCACGAAGAAAATGAATGGAGACCAATGAATACACAGAAAACAGTAAAAACGCAAAACACCTAAACAATTAGAAACACTACAGCACAGTTTGTAAAGGGGTTGGCAGTGAAGGACATGCTACACTAGAGAGAATGTTGCCAACAGCTTGCCCACATGCCTGAAAGCACACAATTGGGGGGGGGGGTCATTGCCTCGGTTATCAAACGACACCAATGAGACGAATGATGGAAAAACAATAAAAGGAGTGAACAATGTGTGTCTTTGAATAGAGGTGAGTAAGATCACATATGGGAGGCCACTAAGGAGAGCTGGGGAGGACAAGCACCGATGAGTTGGAATGTAACTGCAGTCTTTATGTTTGTACTTATTTTATGATGAAAGGGAGCGATAGAGAGAGATAGATACTAAGGAGAAGGGATGAAAGACAGAAAGAAAGAAAGAAAGAAAGAAAGAAAAAATAAAGAAAGAAAGAAAATGTCACTGAAGATAGGCGTTGAGTCTACCAGGACAGACCGAGGATGTGAGTATATACATCTACGTACATCTTGGGGATAAATAGACAGGCAGAAAGGTTTTGAAGCTTCATTATTTGCTCCCTGGATATACAAGGAGTTGAGATTAGGCAGATCTGAAAACATCAAAGCAGTTATTCCACCTTGTAATAGCCACTTTCTTTGACAAATATGGCTTCATTTGAATAAAAAGCCTATCAAACCGTGATAAAGGTTGGTATCCCTGAAGTACATCTCTGCTTAGTGATGAGTACAGCCTGCTGTGATTAAAGTGAGCAAAGGGGAAGGCAGAGAAAACGAAAACGAGACTGATTTGACTTTTGATGTTCTGTAATAGCAATTTTCCTGAGCCTCCTTGTAAACTTATCAGGTCCAGTTGCTCTGGTGTCTGTATCAGGGTTTTACTTTGGATCCAAAAGACTCTATAGTGGTATGAGGAGTGGCGCAGAGACTTCATATGGATTAAAAAATACTTTTTTGTTTGTAATTTTTATTTTTTTTTTTTCCTGTTTGTAATTGTTTCCAACATTTTGGGAAAAACAGAAAACATAGTTCTCCCTTTAGCAAAACACTGTAATTGGTTATTTTTAAAAAAAATAAATAAATAAATAAATAAATGGTTGCTGAAACTGTTAATATATTCACACGACACAAAATGAGGTGGATATTATGTGACAGTATCAAATTCCTCTGCCTGGCATTAATGCACGTGAACAAAGACCACCAATCAGGGCTGAGAAGTCTCTGACACAACTGTCAATCGTGTCAATCACTGCTTATTAAATGTGGTCAAACTGTCAAACTAGGCAGCGCTGATCAAGTATGAATTAAGATTCTGTTACAGCATTGCCTTTTTCTTACCTCAAATATTTTCAGAAACACATTTTAGTGTACTGTTTAGCTGTAAAATGAGAATATCGGTGTGGCCAATGAGCAGTGTTTGGTTTTAGCTTGACTGTTTTCTACATGGCAGATGAGGTCATAAACTTTCCTAGTGACTGTGACAGTTGCAGCAAATAAAGCAAAAGATTTGTTTTCATAAAATTTCCAAATTGTAGCTTAAAGTATGACTTCTCATTTGTTTTAAAAAATGTTACTTTGAATAAGATTTGCTTCATCACTGATAGACTGAAGTTGACCTAAGCTTCCATTGTATAATTATATTATGTAGGAAAAAAGTATTTTTGAAACTGATGAAATTCAAAAACAAATCTGATAGCTGGTATTTATTTATCTAATAATCTGAACAGGATTATTTAGGTATAATGGTACTGGATATAGATGCATTTGATCAAGTTTTTTACTGTCAATAGGAATGTTTCTCTGTAGACCATGAAGGTTTGCACAACACGTCATGGTGATCCATCCAGTTGGACCAAAAATGGTTTGTTTGACTTTATTCATGCAAAACATTATCTTTTTAATGTATACTCATTTGATCACTGTTTCCTGTCAAGAAGGAAAGAAACCGAGCAATATAAATGCAAAGCAATATAAATGCTTTGAATACATTTCCATAAACCTGGGAGTAAATTTGCAGTCTACATTGACATTGATGTCACCCTTTTTTGCTATTTTTTAATGTAGAATTAATTCTATACATTGCCTAGCTCTGTTGTGCCATTAATATTTATGAAGAATTTAAACCATAAAACCAGAGATTAATAGCAGTTGTTTAATTACTGATTAAAAAAATAAGTGATGGCTAAACTCTGGAGTTGCACACACAGTATTATTATTTTGTGTCTGTGATGACTGAAGAATATTTACACACTCATACATACATACAGACACATTCATTTGACTGACCCACTGCAACCTCAGATGTTTGTGTGCATGCGTTTCAGAGCCAAAGTGTGTGTATAGTGTTGATTCATAGCAGTTTTCAGTATTAAAACTAGCTGAAGGGCACTGCTAATGGAGCGGGGACAGTGGCAGCCATATTTCTACCACCCGGCTGAAACAGAAAAACATAGTCCTCCCCTCTGAAACAGACCCAGTCATATAAATTGTTTAGGGCGTAAGTGCTTAGACCTTTTCAGTAAAGGACCCTAGCTTGGACACCCTTGGACCAGAGCTTGTTAAAACATACCAGTATGTCAGTCATTGGGGGACCCAACAAAAGCAACATGACGTATGGGGTTGCAGTTGTATCCACTTTATGCTATTATTGTTGCTGCTCTTGCTGTATTCCATACCAATAAGAATAATGATGGTGTAAGCTGTTCTGCCCGAACAGGCTCAACAAAACCAACAGAGGGTGTTCAGTTTGTGCAATCACAGTCCTGACTGGAAGTTTAACAGGCAACATACGTGAAAACACCTTTGAGGAATATTGCTGTGTAGGGGATTAAATGCAAATTGGCTTCAGACTAGACTAAAAAGATATTCGACTTGAGAAATCTAAGCATGCAGGTGCAACCACTAGGTTTGTTCCAAAAACATTTTCTGAGTCTCTGAAATGCAACAATTTTCTTCTAATTGCAACACAAGCATTGTAGCAAAGGTGGGTGATAGTGCTAGTTCTGATAATGGTTCTGATAAATTCCAACGGAATAGACAGAGATGTCCAAACAGACAAAGCTGTTGTTGGTTGTTGGCTGGGGTCAAAGAGAGTTTGCAGTTCTACTTAATAATTAGGCTTGGGCAGTATGTAATATACCTGCATACCTACTTGAAATTTCACCTTGGTATACAGTATATGACATGATATGACATATGACGGTATAAGTGTGCAGTGCTCTTAGTCAAAGAACACTGACAGGACTTAATTGCCTCATAACTCATCATAAAACACACTTCATCTTGTCAGAAACAAAAAAAAAACATGGCGCTATTCCCCACAATTACTCTGCAGCTGTTGGCCGCCAGCTGTCTACATTCCTATGAGTTATCCCTCCAGCACAAGGTCTTCAGGTGTCTTTCACCTCAACTGCCTGTTCCACCACCAAAGACCAAACTGACTTCTGGTGATGTGTGCTGTGCACTACATACAATGAGTTTAAGAGTCATTTTGTGGGAGTTGGGATGCTAAAAAATACAGCAAAGTATAGAGAAAATAGAAAGAAATGCTGAGAGATACTGTGAACGACTAGTTTAGCCTGGCTGGCTAGTGTACTAGCACTTAGCTAGCTATTGCTTCTGAAATGGCATATTTTGGGAAGACACACGGATAAATGTTACTGTGCCACTTTCTGGAGTGACAAGGCCTTTGGAGTGATACAGGTGGAATTTGTCCTATTTGCAGCAGAGCTTAACAGATACATAAGATCAAGTACAGTATGCACACACCCACACAGTCCTGAGATAAACTTTAGGACTTCTGCACAGCAGACAGCTTGGTTTGACGAGGAAAAGCACAATTGATACTTGAAACATTAACAATGGCACTGTTATCCTCAAGTGTGCTGCTAAGCTGTGGCAGTTTGGCAGTGAATAACTCTAAAAGGCCAAGCAGATAAATGCATTTCAGCCATTAACTAATCATATCATTTAACCCTGTGCTTTTCAAAAAAATCCAGGTAAAAAGGACTATCAGGCAAATAACCTGTGTGAGTGAATGGGCTTTTAAAAACCTGTCCAATTAAAAAAAACTGGAAGAAGTTTAAAAACACAAACAGGAAAACCTGAAAACCCATCAGCTACACAGCCTCATTATCATGTCTTCCACACATCAGTCAGTTACTTAACATAAGGGTGACCAACATTGATATCATCATTAAGCTTGCCCACCTAAAATTGCAGTGGGCTCTGTAATCAGTCGACTGGATATCAGATGAAAGAAAGCATTTGAGGGCTGAAAAAGTAATAAATCTTGATCTAGTGGTAGATAGAGCATAATGGCCTAACATCAGAGCACAGCAGGAATGATTTCTTTTAGTTGAGAGGCTTGATGACATGTAAGGTTGGCGTAGAATAGTCTCCCTGCTGTATAGTTATTTAACAAGGTTTTAAATGTAGCCAGCAGCTGTAAGCAATTCAGTTGATTACACCTGCACCCATATACTGTGTTACACCGGCAATGGTGTGTTATCATGTTCACAGTGAAACAGTGCACACACTTAGACCACCAGACACCACAGTCCCTCAGGGGACACACCTTTACTAAAACTGGATATGAGCTGCAGAGACTCAGATGTGCACAAATTACAGTAAGTTTTTTTAAAGGGTAAGTTCACCCAAATCAGAAACTTTAGGGTGCAGACAGTTGATTTCAAATTAGTCTAATGGGAAAAACTCTGTTTAAAAATTGTGGGCTTTTTGAATATAAGCAGCCAATTGCCCAACACGCTATTGCATTTTTACAACAAAAAGAAAACATGTAACAAAATTTACTAGTAGGATTTTATTTAATGTGTGACTTTTGTTCAAAATATTTTCACATTACATTTTCCTGTTATGGGAAAGTGTATTTGGTGACTATTGCATACAGGTAAAATGGAAGAAAAGACAAAAAACAAAAGCTTAAATGAAATGTTTTTTTGATGGGAAACCAGCATATTTTTAGGACACCAGGTGCCATAAAATCAGGATTTAGACCAGGCTGATGACGTCATTTTGTTCCACCCTGTCATATTACAGACATTTTTAGTCGGTAAAGCATGGCAGAAAAGTTGGACTTTTTTTTTTTAATAAATAGTCAGTTTGCACTGATGATTTAATGAGTATGGGACTTAACTGATAAATGGATTTAACCATTCACTAAACAAACAAACATGACTGTCTCATGCTACCTTGCCAACTGTCCCATTTTACTTCAACATGTCATCATAGTGAGATCATGATTCCTAAAGTGTTTGAAAGTTGAATGTTTATGATGATTTTACTTGGAAAAATATTTTCTTTATAGAAATATAGCAAAAAATACATGTTCTAAAAGTAAGACATTTCAATCTTAAGAATTTTAAGAATTTTTCTTGGTAATCTTCCAAAAAGTGTTGCGCATTACCTGACTTTACTAATAGGGCAATCTAGTATTTTATATGTAAACAAGGCAAAAATCCTGTATCAAAAAATTTGATTCAGACGGCTCAAACTCTAAGAGGAGGGAGAGAGACAGACAGAGAAACAGACAGAGGGAGAGAGAGACAGACAGAGAGAGAGAGAGACAAATTTGTCATCTCATGATATGAGATTTTTTTTGAAGTAAAGGCTATATTTATGGTTCAATATTGTAGAGCAATAACAGTCGCTTTCAAAATGAAAGAAACGTCTAACAGGTGGACATAAGACGTCAGGGAGTTTGTTTAGGGGGACGGGGGAGACGGAGGTGGGGGAGGACAGAGAGTAAAGAGATAGAGAGGTGAGGGTCTAAGAGAAAGACGAGAGTGATGAAGGAGCAGAGAAAAGCTTGAGGTTTCCCCTCTGAGAGACACAGACAGCAGCGGATAGAGAACAAAAGAGCGATAAAGAGAACAAGAGTGAAGGAGAGACAAAAGAGACTATTGTGAGTGATATCAAAACACCCCTCAAACCCCCCACACACACACACACACACACACACACACACACACACACACATGCACACACACACACACACGGTCAGCAGAGAGTGGTGGTGATGATATCACCTATATTTCTTCTGTGCTATTGCAGGTCTGATCTTTAATATGAACTGAATGATAGTGTCTTTGGAGGTGAGCCGTCTCTTCTCCAATCTTTTTCTCCTCCTCTGTTATTGTTTTTCCCCTCAACCAGTCAAGCTGAATGTAACAAATGCTGCTGAGGCCAGTTGTAGCCAAAGATAATGTTTCTTCAGCTACCTGAGAGCCCAGCGCACTTTTTCTCCCATCTGTCTTGTGAACTTTTTTTTTTTCATTTTGTCTCTTCATCATCTAGCTTTTTTTTGTCAGCGTCTTACACACGTTGTGAGGGGAGAGCTTTTGTGAATTTACAGTATTTACTCATAGGATCATTCTGATTTCATGCCTACTTTAGCCCGATTTCTACTAATTAGTGCAACCATTTTTCCACCACACTAAAAATTACCACCTCTTTTAATCGAGCAGACAAGCCTTAAATTCTAGAATTATCTGCTACTCAAGGTATTAATCCTGCCTGGGGTTGGAGGTCACAGATGTACAAATTTTGAGTCTTTCTTTTCTCCCCAGACAGTCTCCATCTTTGTCATTGATAATTAGCCAAACAAATGATCATATTACCATCACTGATTGTCATCATTAATGAATCAATCTTATCTTAAACAATGCCCATTTTTACCTTTTTGTCTGTCTAGTTTTATTTTCTTCTTTTCTTTCTTTAGCATTTTTCAAGCTCTTGAACAAAATATGCCAGCACCAAGATGAACTTAAAGAAATTCACAGAACTACAAATACACCAAAAAAAATCAAATACTGTGAGGTGAAATGTGAAGCTGACAAAGCTTGCTCCAAAATGGAAGTAAATCTAAGGTTATGGTGACAATTCCTAGAGCTTAAAGCCATTTTCATTCCGAAGTCATCAAATGCAGCCATTTTTGCAGTGATTTTAATAACCTTTTGTGGCTGTATGATAAGCAGCTGGATGGCATCAGCTGAGAAAGCAGCCAGACAGAGTCATTTGTGGTGTTAGAATATGCCACTGGATGGCCAGGCAGCACCTGCCACAAGTGCATATGGGTACAGTCATTTAAGAACTTATCGTGATTGTCAGGTTGAGACACTGCGGGAAACAACATTATATAACCAGCACGATGGTCCCTAGGGGCGGTGAAGAAAACAAACCCAGGACTATCATGCAGGTGTCTGGTTTTACCTCCCATTGAACATGATGGATTTTTTTGCCTAAACCTATCCATCTGTTCCCTTGTTTCCTTATCTTAAACCATCTGTGACAGCATGTGTGTTTTGTTGACGTCCTGACATTGGTTGCCATGTGCTTTTGTTGCCTAAACATAATGACATGCAGTGTAATCCCACCATGTGCATTTGTTGACATCATGGTGTAGCACCCGTCCCATGTAGCTATAAGATTAACTTATCAGTTAAAGGGGGTTGTAGTACTATGGGCGGGGCCCTGGGCTCTTTTATTTATGGCTGACCGTGTTACCCTGAGTACACAGGAGAGAAAATAATTGCTTTAAACCTTTTTAACTTATTTATGAATTTTAATTAAATGGCGGTGCCTCCACTTAGCAGGAAAATATGAATTATTGATTTTTAATCCCTACTAAGAATTTTGTTTCTATCTAAATATTCCCTTTTTAAACCTAAACACACTGCAATAAAATGTATATACCTTAAAAGAATGTAAATATGACACAAAGACAGTACTTTAAATACAAATGACAAATTTAGTTAAATTAATAAATGATTTTTAACATAAAAAAAACATAAAACACTCACAAAACACGTACCAAGACACTTGAAAGTGTTTCCTTTGTCAATATGAACAACTTTCAGAAGTTTCAGAAAAAAGTAAATTTTCACCAATAGGTACCCTTTTTCAGTAATGACCTTTTTTCTCCAATATCAGTTTCAAACCAAAATCAAAACGTTGCAGGCCTGAGTCGTAGCTCGGGAGCGTTGTGACCAAAAACAAATGGCCGGTTCACTTGCTGATGCAAGCACAGAAAATAAAAGCAGGTGCACTGCTTAGTTTTTACTCACGAATCCCTCAGTTCTCATCTGCAGTATGGCAAAGGGGAAAAGCAGGGTGATGGTTGACAGGGTGAACAGTCACTGAGGTTACAGGCTGGCGGCAACTGTCCAGACGAAAGGCGAGCTGAATGGGAGACTTGTGTGTACTGTGTACATTAACAGTCTCTCAGTCTCTCTTTAATTCATCTACAAGCTCATTTATGTCTCATACCGAGTCTGTGTGAGCTTACACTAGCTGGTAACATTAGCACATACTAACAATACACAGTAACATTTACTGCTACTACATTGAAAATGAATGCTATTCCTGCTAGCATGCTAATGCGCTAATTACACTTAGCATCTCCGTTTTTTACACACTACATCATGTCGAAGCAAAACAAATCATACACACAAAAGCTTTTACCTTCCACATGCTTCTATAAGTCCGTTACTCGTCGGTAAACTCTGCATTCACCACGTATTAGACTTAATTCTCAAGCTTCACGCCTCTACTCATCTGTGTCGTTCTTGTCTCGTTTAGGCCATGGCGTCATCCCACAGGTTCACCACTAAATCCCGCCCCTCGACCTTTCTGATAAGGCTGACAAGATCGTAACAACCAATGCAATTAAGGAAAACAAAAGATAGACATCTTAATGCTCTCTAAGCTTAGGTTGTGAGCATGACCATGCTACTCCTTTGTTCACTGTCAACAAACTATTTGAATTTCAATGAACTTTAACACCTTGAAAAAGACTTATTAGTCTGCGTATGGCTCAGTTTTTAATCCATAATGAACTTTTTTAACACTTAAATGAACTGATTCAAATGTAGCATATTATCACCTTTTATGAACATATTTATATTGTTTATTTATTAACATTTATCTGTCAGAATTGACACTTTAACATATTGCCTTGTCTGATATGATGTATTTTAGACTGGGCTACAATGGCATCACCATCACTAATGTAAATTGCATATGCAGAATGATTCCCAGAGTGTAATATGTAGATGCAGAGGTCCACTGCATAGCTGCAATATGTGATGACTTGGGATGAGATCCTGTTTGTTTGACTTAGACTGTAAATAAAGTTGGACGACATGCACCCACTTACCCCCGCTATGCTGAAGTGAGGTTAAAATATCTCAGATACGAGCGTTGCCATCTTGCGAGGGTGATGTCATTGGGAGCACTGCATCTGCGCTGTAACGATATCCACGGTGGGGAATTCCCGCCCAAACACCCGTCTGACCAATCATGAGCAGCTCCATTGAATGCGATCATAAAACTTATCATAAAAACAAACACGAACAAATATCACAATGATGAACTACCTTCAGTGACAGAAACCCTCTTTGGGAACATTTTTTTTTATGTGTACTTTGAGTTTTTAGTTCAGTCTATGACCATTCACTAACATGGAGGGGCGGGTCTTAGGACCTGAACTGCAGTCAGACACCAAGGGACGATCGAGACTGAATAACCTCATTTTGGGGGAGCTGCCATGTCATCCATCTTTATATACAGTCTATGGTTCCAACAAATATACCTTTAAACAAGTGTTGAATACTGGGAATTATGTGGGTTGGAATGGAATTGATGTTTCCATACCATCAATGCTTCACGACAGATTATTTACACACTATTGTTGTTTTGATTAGATTTTACCAAATGTATTATTTTAAGAAATATGAAAAACATCATCGAAAATTTGAATGATCGTGCTCTCCTAGTGCTATAATATATATGGTCTTTAATTGGGACCACTCGTCTTTCCAATTACTTCTCTTTCTTTCTCATTCCCCCTTTGCCTTCCATTCACTCTCCTTTTGCTGCATTCCTTGAAAAAGTTTCTTTTCATCCACAAAAACTCAGCAGTCAGCTCTGAACTTTGCCCAGTCATATATTACTGCAGTGAATGTGATCATCTGAAGCTACGAGAAGCAATTTTTTCTTTTTTCGCCATCATTCTGTCTCATTTTCTTTCCCTCCTCTCTCTCATCGACTCGTCTGTATTGGCTCTATTTAAAACAAGCTGATTTGATCAGCGGTTATGATATTGATAGACCGCTCAACATTCCCTGCACAAAAAGTCATACACACCACAGACTACTTCCTGTTAAAAAGGTGAAAGCAGATTGATTTCTGACTGTGGACTTTTCCCTCCTTTGGTATTTGTGGCCAGCGCATCTTTATTACACCACAGTGTGTTTGTTTGATCTTTGTGCAGCTTATTTATGCCGGCAAAAAAGAAAGTGGGAGAGTTTGGAGACATGAGAGAGATGGCAAGACTTAAAAAGGAGGAGGGAAAAGGTCGAGTTACAGACAAGATGGATGAACAGAGAAAGGGAACAGAGACGAAAAAACAAAAATAGAGAGTATGACAGAGCGAGCGTCACGGAGTCCTCCAGGGAAGATGTGGAGATGAGATTCATATGCCACGGGGGGTCGAAATTAAAGTTTCACAGAACTTAAAGTAAAGCCTATTTATGGGAGCAATTTTCATATTCATGCAATATTTCACACCCCACTCACAAACACATAGTCACACACACACACACACACACACACACATGCCCCCACAGACACAAGTGCTTCTTCTGCTGATAAGAGGTTATACACTCACCACACAAACACATTCATTGAGGACAATTCAGCTGGCACACTGCATAAGTTATCAAATGAAATCTTAAAATAGCAAAGATAGCAATTTACAGAAAATATAAACAGTCAGAGAGGCCAATTTAATGGGCAAAATGTGCTTCATATTCAGAGATTCCGTATTAGCAAAGGACTGAGGAAGCGTGAGTCACCCTTATGCAACCGGACTAATGAAGGCAGAGTCACCCTGATGTACAACTTGCCTGAAAGTCTGACATCATAGGGGGAAGTAACACCAAAAGTTTTTCTTTGCTCCCTCATTGCAGCGGGAGAGTCAGCCAGGTCATTAGAGCTGCAGCGTGGAGCATTTTCATACTGAGAAGGCTTTGGCAAAAGTTAAATGAGGAAGATTTGTTCCATTGGTAATTCCTGCTATTTTTCTGCTTTTTATCGACTCCTAATCTGACTCTCAGCATGTCAATTTGAGTTGATCGGTAGTTTTTGGCAGACAACATCAAGGCAGCTGATTACTAGCTGGTTCTTATTCCGAAGTTGTCAAATACCACTTCAGTGCTTTCAGCGTAAAATCTCAATGCCAAGAGCCACATTTCACATTCGCAGATCATGCTGCTGGATGGTGTCATCTAAGACTGTGGTCAGACACAAAAAGTCACAGCGTAATATGTCTGCGGACAGCACCTCTTGCAGCACCCTGATAAGTGGACAGGCAACGTCAGTTAACAACGTGGTTGGTGTCTGCATGATATGCCCTTGCACAGGGTAAAGGCATAATATAAGGAGCACAAAGTCCTCCCCATAGGGTGGGAAGGATTGGCGGTGGATTGATCAATCAATAGATTGAACAAACCCTGGACTTTAATTTGCTTCCTGTCTGAATGTGATGTTTTCTTTCTTCACCTTACCATGTGTTCTTTTGCCTAAACTTAAAAATCCTTGCCCTTGTTGCTTAGTCCTAGCCATCTGTTACGCTTGCCAGTGGTTGGTGCCTGTGTTTTTTTTTCTCTCTTTCTTTTGCTCTCTCTCTCCATGTTTGTGCATGTGTGTTTCTCTCTTCCTCCAGGTGCTCCAAGTCACCGGGGGGGATAAAAGGCAGGGCGATGATGACGCTTGGGGGCTGTCTCTGTGTTGAAGGCGATTCACGGTCCACGGCTCGACAGCAAACACCCGAAAACAGCAGAGCGAATGGCCCTCTGTTGAGCTTTCTTTTTCTTTCATTCAGTTTAGCTATAGGATTGGAGGACCGGCAGCCAGGTTTTCGGTCTTCTGTTCTAAGGTGTTTTCTTTTTGTTCAGAGGGATGAGCTGGGTCTGACAGCCCACTGCGTGGTTGGCCCAGCGATTCCTCATCTTTTGTTTGTTTTGGCCGGGGTCTCCAACTCCCTCCTTTGGTTATTGATTACTTGTCGGTTAAAGAGTTTGTTAAATAAAAACTGGTTGTTTTGCTCCGTGGATCCATGTGGCGTTCTTTTATGTGTTCGGCCACTCTCTGAGTCTTGTTGTGTGTGTGGCCATAACACCATGTGTGCCAGCATCTATGTTTATTTTTTGTCCCAGTGTTGGTTGCCATGTGCTTTTGTTGTCTAAACATAACCACATGCAGTGCCGTCCCAACATGTGCATTTTAGACATCATGGTAGTGTCATCCTAAAACATCGACAGCAGACACAAAAGGATACATAGAGTATAATAAATGAGAAAAAAAAACAGACAAGAAAGTCCACTGTTGTCCGCGTGTTGTGTGCTGATCGAGGCTTTTTGTGTTTTGCCTCTGTCTGAAACGTAGCCATTTAGTGTCTTTCAAACAATGCTAATTTCGCAAGCTAATTAGCACGGTAATGCTAGTGTAACAGATAGGAATTTGGAAGCACATGATCTGCTCGGATTATGTCCCATATTTTCATCTAAAATAGTCTTTTTCAATTCTAACTTTAACATGTCCACATTTTAAATCTGTGTTTTTCTGATCAAAATTTGACTTTTGACCCATGTCTTACTTGCAGATGGCCATCCTCAGAACATCTGTCTTTAAAAAGCGTCCTCAAAGACCTCACATCTCCAGGTTCAGGCTACGGCGCTAAAGCATTATGGTCTTATTTCTGCCGTTCGCTCCACAACCATCTTGTGGATTGAATATATTCTCAAGTTACAAAATGTGACACTCACCTGTCTCTTGAACCTTGCTCCTGAGGACTTTGGAGTTCTGGATATCGAATGGAGCATCAAGCCTGCAGATATTTCTCAAGATGAGATACTTGTCATCTGGTATACTGGAAATCGCGTCTATGACAACTATGATCCATTCAGGCGTAGAGTCCAGTTTGTGTCTCCTAATCCTGCAAGTGGCAATGCTTCCATAAGGACCATCCATCCATCCATCCATTTTCTTCTGCTTATCCACAAGGATCAGTGACTTGAAAATGACAGACACAAACACCTACCAGTGCAAGGTCAGAAAACTTCCTGGAATCAGAAGCAGCATCATTTACCTCAATGTAATGAGGTGACGTAATAACGGTGTCGGAGAGGTCTCAGGGGGCTCTATCGCATATCCGGAGGCCCGATCCCTGGGACGCCTGGGGCTGACTTTCGTAATTTGGAAGGTAAACGTATGGCAACAGGTTGGATTTTGGGCGGCCGCCTTATTTCAACCTGTTACCATTATACTTGACCTTTGACCTAGCCGGACTGTCTCCAGCTGTCTCAGAGCGCAGAGAGGCTGTGAGCGAGCGCTGAACTAGCCCAACCCTCTCACACCCCTTCTCACACCGAGGCAGCAGTGGCCGAAGCTGCCACAGAACTTCCGTGCTCTGGCGAGACTCTTCGGGGGATGCAGGTTGCCAGGGATGCCCCGGCGTCCCAAAAAGGGGTGAGGGCAGACATACAGCCCTGAAGTTGAGTCTTCCTACTGGTCACCTATCGTTTCCGGTCCGCCCCTCGCACAACTGCTTCCTGTGTCAACAGGAAGTTTTCCGCCGGAGAGGGACGGGCAGCGGCGGCGGCGACGACGCAGACAATGTTCCTGGCTTGCATGGCTGAAGACACCGGTAAGTGCCCATTTGCGATCCGAAAAACAGCCATTTCTCTCCACGTTGGCGTGTTGTGTGCTTGTTGTGTTTTGCCTCTGTCTGAAATGTAGCAATTTAGGGGGCTTTCAAACAATGCTCTATATTAACATATTCATGTTTCCAATTTGTTTTGATAGTTTTTTGGGGGGGATTAGGGATTTAGACTGAAATCTCGGCAAAGAGGAACCCGATGTCAAAGTCTGACCGTTTTTAACAGGAACGAGAACTCTTGCAAACTCAGGCCAAGAGGCTGACCATCGTCAGGGAGTTCGCGGAGATGCGGCCACCGGTCTGCACCTGCCCATGGCCTCCATTCTGGGGGAAATAAGCCTGCCAGGTAATGCGCAGGCGGATTAAAAGAAACAGCACTGGCTGTGCAAAAGTTATGCATGCTCATTTTCGTTTGTTTTTTCCTCCAGAGGACAAAGGAGCTATGGACGTCTTTGTGTCCCCCCCAAGGAGACCCTTTCCGGACAGCCTTTCGGACAGAGGCAACTTTGACAACAAACCCGGCCCCAGCGCGCCTCCCAGGATGGCAGGTATAAATGGAGGTCACCGATGCCCGGCAAGGTGCGTCTGGCTCCCACCCCCGACTCCTCTGGACAGCTGCTCATGTCTATTCCCACTGCGGGAACGCCGTGGGCCAGCCCCGCACCCACTGCCGAGAGCAAAGGCGAGGAGGAGCAGGAGGAGGCAGAGGCAGCGACGGCGAGGCGGACCAGCTCGGTCGTGGTCAGCCCTCGGAGGTCTACTTTCCAACTCTGGCCCAAAGACGAAAACAATAATTACGTTACTAATAATTACATTAAAACAATAACAACAATAATAATTTAGACTTGGGGCAGCTTCCACAATCTCGACTATTCCAAATTTCCAAATTCTCGCAGGCAGATTGGCAACAACTGTCTCCGCTTTTGCCAATACATGGCGGGCGGCCTACCCGAAAGTTCGATGTTGCAGGACTTGCGAATTTTAAACCGCATGGACAAGCTGACGAAGTAAGACGATGAGGTACATGGTGATAAACGCCGTCAACTTTTACAAGCACGTGGAGCACACCTTCCCCAAACAGAGCAAGCTCAAGAGTGCAGATATTGGCAGGGTCCTCTACGAGCTGAAGAGGCTCCAGGCAGAAATAAGCAGGGACGTGGTGATGCGACACCAGAGGGTGAAGCGAAAGAAGACATGTGAGGTAGGTTCGTGGTTTTTCAGAACCTCCCGAACTCCTGTAAAAAAGAGAACCCTGCCCCTTTGCAGGGGCTAACCCTCCTCTTCCTCCGATCTCTGCAGGCAGTCAGCTCGATTCGGTGTAAGAGCTTTCTTTCCTGAAAGTTGCCAAGAAAAGGATCCCGCAGCTCCTGGGTAAGCGGACCTCCTCGGCTATTCCCTTACGTGTGGGTGTTTTTAAGGTGCTGCTGAGGGTTTTTTTTTTTTGTGTGTGTGTGTGTGTGTGTGTGTTTTCAGAGACGTTATCCAAAAACGTGACCCCAAATAATGAACATTCAAAGTTGATGGGCTACATGATGGGATACCTCTGCATAATCAGCGGCCACAGATTGGTGGTGTTCACAAACATGCTCAAGGAGCACATCGCCAACGCTGACGCCTGGATGAATGGCACTCGGTACCAGGTCCTGGTGAGTGTGCTCCCACAGGCATGGTGGTGGGGTTGGAGGGTTAAGCTTGGTGCACCTTCAAGAATCTCGACTATTCCAAATTTCCAAATTCTCGCCTATTCGTATAGAAATTAGATTTGGAAGGGCGTGTTATGGAATTCCAGATCGAAAGCTGCGGATGAAGGAAATGTTAGAAAGGTGGAAGAAGGCAAGGGCCCCTGACCAGAGAGATGAGCCTTGCAAATCCCCCTCCTCAGACACCAGCGAGGATAGCGAGGAGCCGGTGTACGATGATGAGCCGGACTCCAGCTCGTCTCTCAGTTCTGCGGAGCTCAGGGTGATGCGAGAGCGTCGGACCAGGCTCAAGAAAAACCTCTTTGTGCCCTCTCCCAAGCCAACCCTCAGGTAACTACGCCGTCCAAATTACAAGTGACAGTCCAAAGTTTGGATCCCGCTGCCCTACAGCAACACAAGGACAAGTGGAACATCACTGTGGAGTTGCCCAAAGACAGAAATGAGATGCCACCTTCACCCCTGTCTCTGAGCTTGTATTGGCTCAAGGCCGCCGACGAAGCCCAGCCGTCCCTAGCACCTCTGCCGAGCTCTGGCATTCTTGGGGAACGCAGGTTGCCAGAGATGCCCTGGAGTCCCAAAAAGGTGCAAGGGCAGACAAAGAGCCCTGAGTTGGAGTCGGCGGTGGAAGCCAACCCTGTAAGCCCCATTCGTCGCCACTGTTGGCCAAGGCTTACAAGTTTTTGCAGTTCAGCGTGTTGTGTGCCGAATGCACAAGTACTGTAGTGAATGTATAGATTTGCAGCACTTATGTACAGCAGTTATGTGTTTTATGTTTGGGTCAAGAAGAGGCCCATGTTTGTGAAATCATATAAAATTTTGCCAAAGACATGTACGTGTCCATGCCATTTATTGCTGCTTTGTGGGGGTGGGAGCTTCCAAAATCTGGACTATGCCACATTTCCATATTCTCGCCTACGAGCAGGTTAGACTTGGGGCACCTTTCAGAATCTCAACTATTCCACATTTCCAAATTATTGCCTATTACCAAACAAATTCCAATTTGGAAGGGCGTGTTATGGAATTCCAGATTCTTGCCTATTACCCTGCAAATTGCAAATTTCCAAATTCTTACCTATTACCATACAAATTCCAATGTGGAAGGGCGAGTTATGGAATTCCGGATTCTCGCCTATTAGTATAGAAATTGGAATCTGGAAGGACCCGATTTGGAATTCCTACTTCTCGCCTATTAGTATACAAATTGGAATTTGGAAAGGCGCTATTTAGAATTTCAACTTCTCGCCTATTAGTATACAATTTGGAAATGACCCAATAGGTGAGAATTTGGAATGTGGAATCTTCCGACTGGTCACCTATTGTTTCCAGTCCGTCCCTCACATGACAGCTTCCTGTGTCAACAGGAAGTGTGCTGCCGTAGAGGGACAGGCGACAACGATGACGACGCTCCTGGCGTGCGTGGCTGAAGACACCGGCAAGTGCCCCTTTGCGGTCTAAAAATCAGCCATTTTTGCTTGCTCCATGTTACAAGAAAATCCTAAGTCACATGTATTTTGGTAAATTACAGTGTTCCTGTCAGAGGAGATGAAAGCATAAGTGGCCGAGCTTTATATAATTCCCCAGTGATGCCCTTATTAGACAATAAACCACTGTTTTCACTCACAGAAGGATCTCCGTCCTGTTTGACCTGATGAAGATCTCTCTGTGGATCAAAATGTTGTTTTATGATGTAATAAAGATGTCAGTGGAGCATTATACAGCGTGCAAGCTCCCATCCTTTGATCTTCTTTACTATCTGCCTCATTCAGACACACACATATATCCTGTATAGAGGTGCTGAGCAGTCTGTTCTCCTCAGTAGTCATGTAACACTTATTAATTATTTCCACATGTATTTTTAGATGGGTTAATTGCTGTCATCAAAGAGGTCCTTTGGCACAAAGACTGACAGCCTCAGTTGCTCTTCACACTGCATGTGATGCAAAATTCAGTATAGCAAACAGCTAAACATTGACACTCTGTCAACAACAGATAAGAACAGAAATCAAGGAGTTTAAAATATGTGGTCTTTGCATTACAGTACATCACAAGTGTACAATATATGCTACCTGTCATCTCCACAATGCCTCTTCTTTTGTTTGAAGTAGTTACGCCATACAATTAGGACTTTGCAGAAAAATTTAGGCTCTTACATGACTCAGAGTTAGCAATCTACTGATGAAGTAGTACTCTACTTATTGTTATTGAAGAATCCGTTTTTTTTTTCTCAATTTGCTCAGTCAAAGGCACCTGAAAGCAGCACAAAAAATAGATGCCTCTCCTTGTTTCAAAAGGGTAAAATGACATGAAAGTGTTTTTACATTGCACAGAGGATGGACATTTTCTCAGATGTGAAAATAAAATTCTAAAGCCTAAAAAGAAATGAATTTATGAGTCATAACACTCCTACTGTTTGCTGAAAACTAGTGATGCTGTAGTGATGTGAATTATCTCCCTAAGTGCTACTGCCTTTTAGTGACGGTGGAGTTGATGCATCATCACACTTAACTGGCTTATTTCCTCTAAATAAGGAGATTCTGTTTTAGGAAGCATTTTCCATTTGATGGGCCTTTTTTTATCGCCTATTTTATTTTTTAAATAAGGCTCTATCTGCACATTAAACTTTATGAAAACAAGATGACATCCAAATAAGATTTAACTTGACACATTTGACTAAAGGCTTAATGTCATGGTGGTGAATCCAACTGTGGGCGTGCTGGCGCGTGTGCAAACGCACGCACGTGCACACGCACGCACGCACACACACACACACAGAATAGTTATCTGGCAGTGTGAGTTAATTATGGCCCAAATGTCAACAACTGAAGAGCTTAACTGAGTCAATCCTTTAAAGTTACAGTCGGCAATTTTACTCAAATTCATGCAATGTGGAAAGAAAGATTCTGATTCCTATAACTGGCATATGAAATGTATTTGCCTTTGGAAGCACCATAAATTGATTAGATGTCAGCTGAATGTCTCCAACGGCTTGTTGCAAATTCAAGCAGCTGAAGTAATTCTTGTTTCTATTTGGCTTGTGTGTATTGGCGCCTTAACATTAAGTCAATTAGAATAAGTTTAATCCTGAAGCTTGGATGTCTCAGCGAATTTCCTGGAATGAGTGTAGCCAAGCAGAAAATCTCTGTATAATTTAAAGAAGCTTTTACTCAGGGTAGTTGACGTTATTTTCAAGATGCTTTCAAATATCATGATACATCACCAGAGCAGCTGCGGTTGAGTTCAGAGTTTCTACGTAGCACTATACTCATTAAAGACACGGTTCTACAACTCTGTTATGCATAACCTTTTTCTTCTGCTTAAAACCAAACCAAAAGTACAAATCATTGGTTTATGGCAAAATAACTGATTAAGATGCTATTTCTATCAGCCTCAGTTGCGCATTGTTTTAAACGCTAATTTGATATTACGCTAACATGCATGATAACATGGTGAATGTTAAAAGAATCAAAGCATTTTCTTTAGGACACATTTATACATGGACCTACTATACATCATCATGCAAGCATTTTCATTGTGAGCATGTTGGCATGTTAACCAAGACCAAGATTGCATAGGCTATATAAAATACATGGGTTATTATTTCTATCTTTGGGATTGATAGAAATATAACAGTTTTACTGGAAATTAAGAATTCTGCATCTGGATTCACCTTATTAATTACACAAAAAGAGAAAGTACATGATACATTTTGTACCTTCCATGTAAATCACCTTGAACAGACTGCTTATGTTTTTGTAATAAGATAAAAACTGCAATCTAATGCCAAGTTGCCATACATAATTTGACAATCATATAGCCTTTTTTTCAACAGAGCACTCAGAATGGCATATGTAAAGCCTGTAATGACTTGCACAACATTGCAGCGACAGCCTCATGTCAGTTGTGCAAGTCTTAAACAATTTCATGCTACATATTTTGAATAATGCAAAACAGCCCATTAACTCATTTGCGCTTTGATGGAATGCCAAAGCATGCTTATTAGCACTGCATGCTAATCCATCCCATAATTAAAGCTCAACCTTGCCGTAAACGTGTCAATGATGCAGCATTTTATTTGCCGCTCCCCCTCTGATAAGGCTGATTAAAGCCCATTTTTTCCAATTTGAATATATTGACTGGGTCAGTGTTCAGAAGGCAGCAATTGAATCAGAACAGCATCCTGAACTTTAATCACACATGCATCGAACCGCACACAATATTTACACAGCTGACAAGCAGTACCAGATAGATGTGCACACACACACACACACACACACACACACATACATGCGAACATGAATAATAGGGGACTATCTAAGTGTACTATCCAAGAGGGAACCTTTATTAGCAGTCATTTTAAAAATACAAAACTAGAATTGAAAATTTACTTTTGAGGTCTTCTTTCACAATATTACTGCAAATGTGATTTTTACAATTTTTTAAAGAAATTGCCAAGAGGGGACCTGAAGCCTTGAGCGACGTCTGCCTATCAAAGGGGGGACATCCATATACTGCAGTCAAACTGGTTTATCCTGGTTCTCTCACCTATAGAGTGCTTCTTTTTCACTAAAACTTCATTTGTATCTTTAAAAATGGGTATGTAAACTTTATTGCTTGCAATATATCAACATTTTTTGTGATAATAAATATTACAGAAATAATACTTGCCAAAGCAAAGTATATCTTTTAAAGAAGGCTCCCATAATCCTGTGAATTCAGTTTTATCTTACTATTTACTGTTAATAACTTTATTGTTGTCTTTGTTTTATATATGTATATATATATATATATATATATGTATATTTAGACCAGACCAATTGTAACTACCAATTTATCACCAAAAATTCAGAAAAATAAATCTATAAACGCAGTAACATTATACATAAAATGATCAGCAATATAATTACTTATTTTAATAAATAATATATTTATTTTAATTAATTAATCACTATAAAATGATTTAACACAAGTCTGTGACTAGACCAAAAAGCTGTTTGCTTCCAAAAAGAAATCAAACTGTGACATGACAGATGAGCTCAGGTCCAGAAAAGTCAGTATGCTTTCTGGATTTTGTTGAATCTGGCTTTCACTTAGCATAGTAGAGTCTTAAATTGCATTTATAGATGCAGTGATGAACTGTGTTCACTGTCAGTGGTTTTCAGTGTCCCCAAGCTCATTTTGTGATATCATGTTGGTATTTAATGCAGTGCAGCTTTATGGGTCAAAGGTCATGGCCATTCATTTTTGGTTTTTAGCCTTGTCCCTTTTATGCAGAGATTTCTCAAGGTTCTCTAAATCTTTTCATGCTATTATGGCAGATAGTTAATGGATTTGAATACCAAATATCTTGTTTTGTAATGTATTCCTTTGTGTTCACAATAGTTTTTCAGTGATGGATGAAACACCTGTGTTTGTTAGTGTATTTTAGCATTATCTAATCTAGACCCCATTCAAAGATGTTTGTTTTTTTAATGACTACAGTCTGTAACACATACTACACACACTGGCATGCAGCATTGTCACAGTGCACAGAGAGTGTGCGTGAAGTGAAAGGCACATAATAAATGTTACGATAAGTTCACAATGACACTCAGCTTTACAGGACTTTACATTCCAGTATTGTAAACTGAAACTTTTCTTTAGCACTAAAGTTTAACTGGTATGTTAGTGTTTTTGATGGGCATTGAAATGGTGACGAGCCACCAACAACTCATCTCAAAACCATCACAACAGGATACACATCTATGAATGGGCCTCATAAGCTTCCACTTCTGTTTGTACTCTGAACTTTGCACTCTAAAAGAAAAAAAAAAATGTCCACACTCCATTTCCTTTTTGTAAGAAAACTAAAAAGGAGTTTTAAATTAAAATTATGTAACATCAAACTTTGACTTGACCTTTAAAATTGTTCAATTTCCAAAATACTTACCTGACCAGTTTTCACAAGTAGTGAATGTCAATCAAGTTTTCAATATACTTGTGTTCTCAGTCTGTACTTAAAGAAATGCAACTTGTTTGTTGGTGCACATTACAGAAGAAGGTCCACCCTTTGAGTAGGATATAATGACATGAGTCCACTGTTGGCTGGTACATAATGTCACAAGTTCCTTCTTAGATAGCACGGAATTGGACGTTCACACTCAACCATGTAAAGCACATACAAACATATTTAATAATACTTGTGAGAAAAAATCTCCTCTGAATAATGTTACATTTCTTCTTCAAATATGATTTGTTAGTATGTTTGTGTAACAGAATATAAAGGCTCAACTTTAGTGGCTGGCTTAACCTTTTTATGGCTTGATACTGTATTAATGGGAAATTATGCCCATTTCTAAAATACATACATATTATTTCTATGATCTAAGGCAGTCTAAAAACATTAGTAAACATGGGCAACTCGCCCCCCATATCCAAAAAACTGGAGTGCTTGCAGATGTCATGTGATATAAAGTGTAGAGTTGCTCCATTGATATGAAATTGTGAAAGATTTTCTAGATGACACTGAGAACAGCCAGAACAATGTTATAAGTATGGGAACATTTTCTGTTACAGAACTGACAACACCAATATAATAAAGTTCATTCGGGTTTAAGGGATAACAAACATTCTGTTGGTCCCCAAAATTAGGCTCTCGATGAGCAGAAGGAGCAGCTCCAGACTTTATACTTCATGACATTACAAGTCTGAGACTTCTTTCTCTAGTGTCTAGATCAGAGATATCACACATACTGGCTGATCCCTTGGCCATGGAAAACATACTGGAATTCCTACTTTAGATGTTCACCTTTACAATGAAGGGTTTCCCAGAAAGGACCAAAACGATATAAAGGTCAGCAACAGTATTTGCTGATTAATCATAAAATAGATTTATTATCAGACTTTTACTGGAAATTCCCATTAAGAGTTATTACAAGCACAGGATCTCTTTTACAATGTATG
Organism: Plectropomus leopardus; assembly: GCF_026936395.1. Lineage (NCBI taxonomy): Eukaryota > Metazoa > Chordata > Actinopteri > Perciformes > Serranidae > Plectropomus > Plectropomus leopardus. Next base: position 31,110,561 of record NC_142183.1, on the reverse strand, counting down.
TGCGTGCTTTCAATGTATATGCATAAGAATGCATTTTCTTTGTTGATCAACATCAGCGACGGTGGTCCCAAGTTGGCTGGTACATAATGACACAAGTTCCCTTTTGGATAGGACAGAGTGATATTCACACTCCACCATAGATTAATGAAAAAGAAATAGAAAGGTGCATTTTGTAAAGAGAAAATATCTAATACAAAAATGTATCTATTCAGTAAAGCTTCTCATTGTTTAGTAAATTGGCACCAGAAATGTTGCCATTGTAGCTATTTAAAATAAAGGCTATAATGTGAACACAATTATAACTTGTCTTAGTATTCACTGTGACGTGACAGATGAGCTCAGGTCCGGGGAAGTTGGCAGTGTTTCTGGATTTTGTTGATATCTGGCTTTCACTTTGCATAGTTAAGTCTTAATTTGCATTTATAGATACAGTGATAAACTGTGTCCACTGTCAGTGGTTTTTAGTGTCCCCGAGCTCATTTTGTGATATCCTTCAGTCATGTTGGTATTTAATGCAGTGCAGCTTTATGGGTCAAAGGTCATGGCCATTCATTTTGGTTTTTAGCCTTGTTCTTTTTATGTATTTCTCAAGGTTCTCTGAATCTTTTCATGCTATTATGATAGGTAATGGATTTGAACACCAAATATCTTGTTTTGTAATGTGTTCCATTGTGTTCAAAATGAATAGTTTTTTAGTGATGGATGAAACACCTGTGTTTGTAAGTGTATTTTAGCATTATCTAATCTAGACCCCATTCAAAGATGTTTGTTTTTTAATGACTACAGTCTATAACATATACTACAATACTGGCATGCAGTATTGTCACAGTGCACAAAGAGTGTGCATGAAGTGAAAGGCACATAATAAATAATATAATATCAATGATAAGTTCACAATGACACTCAGCTTTACAGGACTTTAAATTCCAGTATTGTGAACTAAAACCTTTCTTTAGCACTTAAAGTTTAACTGGTATGTTAGTGTTTTTGATGGGCATTGAAATGGTGATGAGCCACCAACACCTCATCTCAAAACCATCACAGCAGGATACACATCTATGAATGGGCCTTCACTAGTTATCTTCTGTTGACCCTATTCAAAGAGGTTTGTGCAACCCAGAACTAAGTTTTTATTATTGTTATATCTATTTTTGGTTGTTTTTGATAACTATAGCTGGTAACACATAGAGTTGTAAATTAGTTGGCAAATACAGGGCTGGTATACAGCATTGTCACTGCGGCACAGAGAGTGTGCATGAAGGCATGTGAGATTGCTAAAATAAGTTTACATTGACACTCAGCTTTACAGGTCTTTACATTCCAGTGTTGTCAACTGAAACAACTCTCTTAGCACTTAAAGTTTAACTAATGTTAATGTGTTTCTGATGGCCATTGTTAAAAATTCAGACAAACAGAGCCACTGAGAGCCAAGATGCCCTACTGCTTTAGAGGGCCACTTAATAAATAATTACCTTTCAATTATTTCAGTGATATTACATACATGTGGTTCTTATGTCACTTCCCAGCAGATGTTTCTTCATGTGAAAAACATGTTTAACTCCTTTTTTTGAATAGCTTGTAGTCAATTGTGCAATTGACGCGACAAATGTGGAATTCTGCTTTGTATTTCTACTCTTTACAGTTTAACATTATCTTACCCAACATCCACTTGTTTAACACAGGAAAGAGGAAAAAGCCATGTTTCAGTCAGATACAACATCTAGGATATGAGAAGTAAGCAACCCTGAAGCCCAATGTAATGTCCTCACGACCATAACCACCATCGTCAGCTAGAAGAAACCATCCCCCGCACTGCAGGGAATCAAGGCCTGACAGATTTTCACAGGCTGACTTGCAGAGAATCAAACCCCTCACCCACTGCAGGTCACTCACTTCTCAGTGGCAGCAGTCTCCACTGTTCAACACTCAAAGTTAGGGATCTGAGAATCATATGGGTGCTGGTCACCCACCTCTTCAGTGTAGAAGAAATTACATATTTTTGTCCACTTCATCAACTGGAAGGCCAAGTAAATATAAAAATATATCTATAAAACTGTGTGTGAATGTAATAAAGACAGATTGCTTTCTAAAGAATGCACAAAGCCACTGAATCAAATGTACATAGATCATACAGAGATGAATAACATTTTTTTTCACACATATGAATACTCGGCCTCTTTTAGGGATGCATCTTACTCCATAAATGTGGTAATTTTACATGTCGGTATCATCTTTCTGAAGCTGGCAACACTGTATTATAGGCATCATTAATAACTTGTTAACTGACTGTTAATTATACTTTTGTCAATACTCCTTGATAACCAATGAAGAAATGATAACTAATTAACTTTACCCATTATAAGTAATGTTATAGATTGTTATTTTATTAGTCAAATACCAAGACTTATACAGTCTGGTATAAATACATAACCTAAGTATTAATGGTTTCCAACTAATTTGGAAACATTTGTAAAAAAAAAAAAAATAAATTATACAATATAAATATCTATTGGATAGATAGAATAAATATTTATAACACTTTGTTAACTATTAATAGTTGGTTTGAAACTGTTTATAAACATTGTTTGGATGGTTTCTATAAAGTTGCAACTGCTAATGGTAATAAACTGTTAAACTTAACAATAAATACCATGTAGCAGATCTTGAAATACTATTTGGAAGACCATTATAAAGTTGCAGTTGCTATTTAAATCTTTTGAGTCACTTAATAAATAATGTCTTTCTAAGCACTTTGTAAAGTATATACATACGTTTGCCCTTCATTAAATTTTTAATAGGTTACAAAAGTTGCAAAACAACAATAACCCACTACATTTATCTTTGGCTCAAAGTTGCATGTCAACATTGACTTTCTGTTCATATATGTGTTTAAAATGATAATCACACAATCAGGACACAAATATGTACTCTTTATGTAGCTCACCTATAAAACATTTAAAAGGGCCAAATTAGTTTTACTCCATACAATCAATAACCATTGACAACATTTTAACTATCTAAATAATGTTTGTAGATGCTTTACAGAGTATCTAATTGTAGTATTGTTTTACCTCTTTAGTTAAAACAGAACCTTTTATTATAATTAGAATAATGAAATGTAAACTTGAGGCAATAACCTGTGCAACATCAAAATGGTATGTCATGAAATAACAGATGTAATCATTAGGTAACTGAATATGTTCAGTTACGTTTTGTTATGTTTTGAAAAAAAAAAACAGTATTTAAAATGGGAATTAAAGTGGAGAATTGTATGCCTACTCCGTACAATTTCAGGGTGTTCTTCCCAATAATCCAGGGATGTTGTACCAACCAAGATAAGCAGTGTGTGCTACTTGTTAAACCCAGGATGGGGGAATAAGCCACGTTTCAGTCAGTCTAAATCAGATACAGCATCTTGATATGAGAAGTTAGCAACCCCTTAGCTCAATCGTGTCATGTGCTAACCACCATCGCCAGCTAGAAGAAACCATCCCGCACTGCAGGGAATCAAGGCCTGACAGATTTTCACAGACTCACTTGCACAGAGTCAAACCCCTCACTCACTGCAGGTCACTCACTTCTCAGTGGCAGCAGTCTCCACTGTTCAACATTCAAAGTTAGGATCTGAGAATCATATGGGTGCTGGTCACTCCACCTCTTCAGTGTAGAGGAAATTACATATTTTTTGTCAGCTCATCAACTGAAGGCTCATAAATCTAACAATAATACTATAACACCATGTGATTGCTTACTTAATAATGCAGAGCACCACTGAATCAAATGTTTAACATCTTAGAGAGATGAACAACAATTTTTCACAAACAAATGAATATTTAACCTCCTTTAGGGATGCATTTCGCTCCATAAATGTGCTGGTAATTTTACATGTCAGTGTCATCTTTCCTAAGCTGGCTGTTAACAGACTGTTAATTTCACTTTTGTCAATACTACTTGATAACTAATAAATAAATTGCAACTACTGATGGTACGCTGATACACTTGATACACCATACTGATGGTATATTGTTAAACTGTTAAAAAATACCATGTAGTGGATCTTGACATATTATTTGGGAGGTCATTTTAAAGTTGCATTTGCTGTTTTAAATCTTACAGTCACTTAAAAAATGCTTTGTTTCTCAGCGCTGTGTTAAGCATGCATACGCTTGCCCCCATTAAATGTTTTATAGGTTAGAAAACTATTTATTTTCATATATTAAGTTCAAACTGATTTATGACCAAACCTTTTAAATTTATATCACTGCAGCTCAAATGAAAAGGGTTCAGGAGGTGAAAATGGACTACATAAATTCAACATTACAGATCAATATAAAACCTATGTTACAAAACTACAATAATCCACCATGTTTTTCTTTTGGCTCAATGTTGCATTCTGACATTTTATTTCTGTTTCCTGAATATGTTTAACATGATGATCAGACGATCACTCTTACTCTTTAGTTTTGTTTTACTCTATAGTTGAAACCAAACCTTTTATTATGATTAGAACAATTAAATGTTAACTTGGCACAATAAACTATGTAACATCACAATGGTTTGCCATGAAATTCATGTAATTATTAGGTGATTAAATATGTTCAAATATTTAACTATCCAGTAAAAAAAGTACAACTTTTGTATCAGTATTCAAGCTAGTGGGAATTTGAGTGGAGAATTATATGCCCAATCTGTAAACTTTTAGGATGTTCTTCCCAATAATCCAGAGATGTTGTACCAGCTAAATAAGCACTGTGTGCCACTTGCTTAACCCAGGACAGGGACAGACCCATGTCTCAGGCAGTCAGAGTTGGATGTAACATTCTAGCTAATATAAATTAGCATCTCTGAAGTTTAATGTGGAATGGCCTATTGACCATCGTCCAACAACAAAAGAAACCAACCCCCACACTGCAGAGAATCAAGGCCTGGCACAGAGCTGCACACGCTGACCCCTCACCCTCTCCAAGTCACTCATTTCTCAGAGGCAACCTTAAAGGCACATGGGTGCTGGACACTCCACTCAGTCAATGTGGAGGATTGTTTAATGCTTACATCATAAACTAAAAAACCCTTTAAGGAATTTGAAATTCTTCATATAAACCAAAACTGTGTTGAATAATAATAAGTCCCTCTGGGCACTGCAGCATGCACACAAAGAGATGGCAAATCATTTAATCCAATACAAAATGAGTAGTCAGCCTCTGTTAAAGACACAATCCATAAATGTGCTGGTAATTTTGCATGCCAGTACACCCATTTAAAAAACTCTCAGTTCCCTCTCCTACAACAGAAGACTTTAAAGGTTGTACACAGCAGACAATCCAATCCAAATCTCTCAGCTGCTATTTTTTATTTTACTTGAAAGTGAATCCTATTTTGATCCTAGTTCTGCAGTTTTTGTATTGTTGGCTGTTTTATATTTCTTTAGTTGTTTTAGTAGTTGTAGTTGTTTTGGTTTTCTTGAGATCTAGTAATGTGTATATACAATTTTGTCTGTCTAATGCAGATTTAAGATTAATTTAAAACATTGGAGAAAATATAAAACAAAACAAAACAAAACAAAACAAGAAGTGTCATTTTGTACAGGCCAAGAGGGGACAAAGTGTGGACTGACTTTCTTTAGAATTTAAAGTTAAAAGTACAGCCAAAAAGTACAGCCAAAACCTATAGAATTTGAAATAGTTCATCTCAGCAGTTGAACAGAGGGTTTCAGGGTTAATCATTCCTCTAACTGACTTATCCCTGTAACTGAGACAAACTGATTGCTCACAAAACCTCCCATATTATAAATACCATTAAAGATTGCTCTAGTCATTTATATCATGATGGGTTGTCAATGTGTTTTCAACACAAGGTAAAAAGGAGCACACTCTTAAACAGCAACTCAAAAACTTATTCAGGTGCACGATTCAAAAAGCAATGTACGAAAAAACTAAAATGATATTTCTATCTCCAATTTCCTAAAAAAATAAATAATTTTATTATTACATTTTTGTAAGATTATTTTCTTTGAACAATAATGCATCTAACTTCTTTTTTTCCTATTCTTTGTCATTTATCCATGTTGAAATGGGAATGTCACTTCATATACTATATATCTAAGATGGAACTTGTGTCATATAACAGCCAACAGTGGACTCATGTCACTTTATACAACTCAAGTGTGGACCTCTTTCTGTAATGTGGAGCGACAAATAAAATGGATTCCTATAGATGGGCACACATACATTGGATTTCAACCATAACAATAAATGCCAAATTCTAGCTGATTCCTGTGAATTCTGGGAGACCCTGCAATTTTGTCAAATCACTGCAACTATACAGAATTCTTAACTATTTAAACCGTTAAAAATCTGATTTTCACTGTATGTCCGCTTCACAACTAATCCACTCAGTTCCTCAGTTGCCCTCTAAGTATTTCTGAGTGGCTCTGATGTTTTACAAAGAAGACTTTGGACCAGCAAAGCTATTTTTAAATTATTTGCTTCATTTTATGCAAATATTGGCTCTGAAAAGGCATCATTCAATGATGATGAAACTTTATTCCTTTTTTTAAAAAAAAAAATAACATTTTTGTTTTAATATTCTTTTCCCAATAGAAAAAAAAACTTTAAATCCTCAAAAATAAAACCTAAAACTTGCATGGAATTTTTTTGCTTGTAAAAACTGTTAAATGGAAGTTTTGAGTACGCCCATCCATATTCTCAAGTGATGCTAGCCACGCAAGATGTATGCAGATGCCTCGTGCTGTCTGGCTGTCTACTGACGATAATAACAATGCTGGCTCTGTCCGGCTATGTTCTCATCTCACATCATCCTGCCATGATCCAGATTGATGCAGGTATGCCAAAAGCACTGACAGAGGAATGTATTTGAAAAGTTAACAATGAGAATGGACTGGGGTAGCCCCCTTTTTAAACACAGTGTCAAGCTATAAAATGGTAAAGACATCCACAACGGCTGAGCCTTTATATTCAGTTACAAAAATACATACTTACAGATCCTTTTAGAAGCAAAAAAAAATTACATGATTTAGTTTAGATATATTTACAAGTAACTTGTGTCAATAAATTTATGTACCAGCCAACTGTGGACCCTATGTTGCTTTATACTACACAAGTGTGGACCTCTTTCGCCTGTAGAGTAGATCAGCAAATAAAATGCATTCCTGTGATTATAGAGAAACAAAACATATGTACATTGTAAGATTGACAGAAATCTAGTGCTTCTAGTGCATCTAAAAACTCAAAGGGAGTTTTGGAGGATTGAGCTAATCTCAAGGTTAAGTTAAATTCTGATAATAAACTAATTTAAGCAATTCATTAAAATTAGTAAAGATCTTGCTGGTATTTTCTCTCCACATTTTCTTCCTACCATTATTATTATTATTATTATTATTATTATTATTACTATTGTTGTTGTTGTTATTGTTATTTCTCCTTTCTTTAGATTTTCAAATATTTCCCTTGCCCTCTGGGAAGTCAGACAGTAAAACAGTGTCAAGCTAGATGGTTAAGCCATCCACTAAAAACTGAGCCTTTATAGTTTGTTATAAAATATTAGTTATAATTATAATAATCACAGTCATTGTAATCATAGTTGAGGAATAATTTTTGAATTATTTAGGTGAGATTCTTTTTGTGTAAGTCTTATCTATCTCATTTTATTTATTCTTTACATGGTGGAGTGTGAACGCCACTCCATGCTATCCAAGAGGGAACTAATTGTCATTATGTACCAGCCAACAGTGGACTCATGTTGCATTAACCTATGTTTGGACCTGTTTTCTATAATGTGCACCCACAAACAAATTACATTTCTCTGAGTACAGACTGAGAGTGTATATTGAAGTATATTGAAAACTGATTGACATTCAGTGCTCGTGAAAACTGGTCAGGTCAGTATCGTCAGGGACTGAACAACTTTAAAGGTCTAGTCAAGGTCTGATGTTACATCATTTTACATAATTAAACCTAAAAAGAAAAAATCTTACTGCTGATCATTTCATGTAAAGGTTTATTCTGCTTGGATTATAGTTTTCTTGCTTTTTTTAAGGCTCTAAAATACTGATTTCTCTCCTGCCTTCTGGGTAGCCCTTTATTTTAATACAGTATAGAGCTTAAAACTTATGAAATCACCTAAAGCCAAGCCTTGAATTTTAATGCAAAGACTAATAACAAATCACGTTTCAGGAGACTGGTGTCTTTATTAACCCTATCATGCTATTTGTATCATATTTGATACATTACATTCTGTGGCCTTCATGTCACCCACATTAACATTACTAAAGCCTGTTTAACGGCCCATCTGCAGTCTGAAAGGCTGCTGGGGAGAGGAGTGTTAAAAGCGACGTGTGTGAATGGGTCGTTCAAATACCAGCTCCAACCAGGAGGAGAGCTCTGAATATGGATATAAACACTCACACACACTTTGGTCCCCTCTTGGCAAAATCTGAAAAATTTCACCAGAGGCCATAACACATGATTTTATGATGATTTAGAGCATGTCCAAGTGGGGACTTAAAAAATGTCCCCTGTTAGTTTTGCCGTTCCCTGTTGGTGACTGTGTAACGATGAGTATGTTCCCTGTTATATATATGCGCGAGTGCACACATGCACACACACACACACACACAGAGCCCATTTCTCTCTGGATTAATGAAGCTAGCTGAAATGCTCAGGATGTTTTCATATGCAAATCCTGCTGAGTGGTAAGAGCCCCAATAAAGTTCCCAGCTGCTCCCGCCTAGATCTGGATAGGTTTGTTTACAACAGAGTCTATCTGTGTGTGCATATTTGTGTGTGTGTTGAAAGGCTTTATACCACTGTTGCTGTTAACAGGTGTTTTGCTAACAACCTACACTACCAAATGCCGTTATGGGCTGTTAGCAATGTCAGTAATCACTTACACACACACTTACACACACACACACACACACACACACACACACATACAGAAAATCACACACAGAGTTAGCATTAAACAGCCCAGTAATTACGCTACAAGCTTATGCAAAAACACACAGACAGACAGACAGACACACACACACACACACACACACACACACACACACACCATCAACGGAGGTTTTAGTTTTGGCCTCAGAGGAATTAAATGGTTGGATGATTGAAGCTCAGATGTTTGGGGATGTACTCTATATGTTTGAGCCTGTATCCCACCCAAGCCAGATTGACACCGACACACAAACACACAGGCGCACACACACACACACAGACACAGACACACAATCACACACACACACACACACACACACACACGCACACACACACACAGACACAGACACACAATCACACACACACACACACACACACCCACACACGCACACACACCCACACACACACAGACACACAATCACACACACACACACACACACACACACAAGGTGGTGTATCCTGCTCACAAAAGTAACATATAACTGTCCTCTAGATAATGAGTCGTGAAGATTAGCTTTACAAACCTCGACTTTCTTCTCACTCAAACAGTTGGAACACCTCATAATGAGACGGGACTGAAAAGAAAGAGAACAGAGCAACTTAACGAACAGAAGAGAGGAAGACACTGAGAGGGGTAATTAGCCACCTGCAAGTGTGGAAACTAGCACAAATGCTCACAGAGGCACCTGTGCAATCACTTAAGTCAGGAGTCATCCCTGACTACATTTCCATTGTAATTACTACTTAATGAGGGGTTGAACCTGTCTTCAAGCAAAACTTAAAATTTCCTGCACACTGTACAGGTTTTGGTGATACAAGCTGAGCAGAACTTTTGTCTTAAAGTTTGGTCTATACTTCTATGAAGTATCCTGAAAATGAAATAATATTGATACAGCTGAGACACACCCTTCATGTAGACAGGAAATCATACAGCAATACAACATTGAAACATCCAGTTACTTTTCAGACTAAAACACTTTGTGTTTACATCTGATCGTATTTCAGTTAACTACATCAACAGGTCAGAGGTTTTCGAAAGTCACTACCGACAACACGGACAAAGAAAAGCTAATTATGGAGGTGGAGAACCACAAAATGATTTATATCACCACACATCCTTTTATAAGGACCACCATAGAAAGGAAATGGCGTGGAACAACTTATTTGGAGTTATGGGAGTGAATTGACATCACTATAATTAATCCACGGAGTGAATGGAGTTATTACTTCTTTGTCTGTACCGAAACAATGCTTGATTCTGTAAATACCACGGGAATTGCTCAGTCTCACCACTGCAGCTGATCTGGCAGTGCTGCGCCTTGCCGGACTTAAAATGTAACTGGTGGGGACGATGGAGCACGGAGCAAAACCACTGCGGTGGAAATCCGGGGTAAGACAAAGCCAACATCCTCGACTAACCTAACACTGTAGACAAATTCTGTCGCCGAGGATGGATGTCTTCATTTCCAAAATTTTACCAAGATATCAGTGGTTTCTCCATGTCACTGATGACTAGTCTATTATGTGCACAGAGAGGAGGATGGGTGCATCAACCACCACTCACACATGCACACAAAGGCAATAACCCTCTCCTCTCATCACCAGGAACATCATCTCCTCTGGATATAAAGGGGCTGATGGACAACACTTCTGTAATATAGCAGAACAGATGACATGCACCATGAGTACCATTGCATCCTATCTTACTAAATTACCCTATTTCTTAAATTACTCCACACAGATACAGATGAGACCACTGCATTACAGGGAAATGGTATTCGATACAGTGCGTGAAAATCTTCTGTTGTGATCGCTGTCTGAAGCAATCAGACCACCCTCCCTCTCCCAATCTCAGAGTCCCGGCGGAGCTGGCATGCTTGCATTTTCAAATGGATTTTTAATTAGCTGCTTAACACAAATGTGCTTCTATAGCAAGTTGAACTGTGATGCATCACACTCGTTGGGCTGTACTTGCCTTCTTTTTTCAGTTTTGTTTTACTGAATAGTGATGCTTGATGAAGACATTTAAATCAAAAATGACATTGTTTTCATTCCAATTATAAGTGTAATTATATTAGATGGACAACTAATGGTTGTTCATTTATGGCAATGGTGACAAACTGCTGGTCAGTTACATCTGAGAAGAAGACAGATATAAAGATATTCTGTTTTCACAAGCTTTTGCTCAGCCTTACATGACACAAAGATCCCGATTCAGGTGATCAAGATATTTAAGGTATTTAAAGCAGCCCTGATCAATATTTTTATGTTAACACATATGCAGCTTTACAGAGCTTTATCGTGAGCTGTCTGGCTTCAATTTACTGTTTTGTTTCACAAGCTGTTTCACAGCTCTTATAGAATCATATCTGGGTTAACTCTAAAACCCACTGTACGCTACCTCCTTAGTGCTTAACAGCAATAATCGGACTTACATTCATCAGATGGGCACAAATACAACTTCAAAGTAATGATAATGTTACTCTGTAACTGTTTGATGTGTAGATAGGTTACTGATTGCTGAGGAGTTCACAGATATCAACTTAAAAGGTAATATGTCAGCTTTAAAGAATAAAACAAATAATTTTAACTGTCAGCTTCTGTGTGCAAGCATTGGCTGTCCGTCAGTACTTGAATGCTATATAGCTACAACACAGAGAGCTGGTACATGATGTTGGCTCATAATGTCACCTGAAAATAAGAACTATTGTGCATCTGTTACCTTAGAATGAATTATATCTACATACAGAGCGGATCCTTTTCCCTGGAGTTCGAAATGTCATTCTACAGTACCCCAGAATGCATAAACTAAACACTGACTCTGGATAGGGCAATTTGAGTTTTTACATCGGCCGGTATAGTTTTTTTTTTTTTACCCGCTCGGTACATGGCAGTAGTTTCAGTGAACTGCAGTCTTCAACCACACCACTAGATGTCACTTAATCCTACAAAAGAGACCTTTAAACAAATGCTGATACAACTAATTAAATGTAATGGGAAGCTGCTGATCCTGCCCTTGATTCTATGGGGGCAGTTGGGCGCAGGAAGGTTAAAGTGATATAGCCAAGGAGATTATTGATGCAATGGCACAATCTGTTTCCACTGTTATTGTGTTCTCGTTGGTATGTTGCATAGATAAACATTCATACTGTGCCAGAGATAGGCATTTGACAAAGCAATGAGGAGCAGCTCATAATTGTACGCAAAACAAATGTTACTGATTCAAATCAATAAAGTTTAAAGAAAGCTAGAAACAATGTTTTTCCATATCTAGAATAAGAATAGAATATTTGAGGGTTTTTTTTCTTTGCTTCCCCATCATGATGAATACATTATGCCCTCAAGTACAAGTTGCACTTAAAAGTTTTATTTCCATACAAAGAACAAGAGCAGAACAGGGGAGTTATGGAGTTTTGTTCTGTTCTAATTGTGCTATGTTTAAAACTGTCACCAGACCACAGCAGTGAGCCTCTTGCGACCTAAACAATGTTGTTGTTGTCTCTTCTGTATTCTGAAAATAGATGTGATATAAATGAAAATATAAAAGCCACAGTGTGAGATTAAAAACAAATACAGGACATGAAGGGAGTTCAGCACCACCATAGGAGACTGATCAAGTATTCTGACTCATGTGAAGACTTCTTTCTATTCAATTAAGGATAGAAAAGACTGATGTATTAAATATTAAATGGCGGGAGAGGAATTTTTTTACACCATTTCTGCACTGAGTTTAGCTCATGTCGGTCCTTTCAGACATTATCACATCTTTACAAAGTGTACAAAAATTGATATTTTTTGTGTGACAATCATGCATTTAAAAAAAAAAAGAAAGTCAACTGCAATAAAAGAAACACACACAAACACACACACACACACACTCAAACACTAAAACACAAACAAACAAAAAACACTGACAGGAAGTTACAAGAGCTCCAAACAAGTTAAGCAGGTCTATTGTCACCTATCCCCAAAGAAATGCTCTGTAAATAGACAACGTCCTGAAAATAAAACCAGTTAACAGTTGTCCTGGGGTATGACGTACAGACACAGAGTTTGAAAAAGTGGATGTATAATTGCAGCTCTCATAAATTAAAGATGACAGAGAACAAAGGCTGTGTACTGCCATGAGAGTTTCCAGCACAGCGCTAAAAAGATCGAATTCTGAATTAAATAAAATAAGATAAAATTATGCTATCATTGATAATCACTGCCCTCAGTTTCTTTTAATCCGAGCCCAAAGTCAGGAAGCTCACTTAAAATAAATAAATAAATAAATAAATAAATAAATAAACAAATAAATATATATATATATATATATATATATATATATATATATATATATATATATATGATGCAAAATCCCTCAAAAGATAACTGAAAATAATAAATAAATAATAATAAAGTCAGAAATGTAATTTGAGGGGACAAAGAATGTATATTTGATATGTTTTATTCAGATTTTATTTTACCATTGAAACCATTGTTAATGAATGCATGCATAAAAAAATACTAAATTTATTTCCACAAGCACTGACATAGGCAGCTCCCCTCCACCCAAAAAGAAACCTCAAGAAACATTATAATAGCATTTCTAGCATAGCATGTTTATAAAAAAATCATAAAAACATCATAGAATGTTATGTAGTATAAATGTCATTGTAGATTATCTTGTTTGAAAAATTCAAGGGACTCTATTGGTTGGTATGTTTTAGAGAAGTATGTAATCCATATATATATATATATATATATATATATATATATAACTTTTTTTTTTAATTAATAAAAATTAATGACAATTTTCCGAAAATAACATTTTAAAACTTGTCATATGCTGCAGGGCATTATTCCCCAACAATAGCCCAGTCTTAACTGGTAATCTGTGTTTTACAGTCTGATTTAAGGTCTCTCCGAAAAAGCAATATAACAGCTAAATAAATAAAACAATATAAAATAGTCATTTTTATGAGGAGTAACAACACAGTTACTCTTCGTCACAGTAACAAACCTCAAATCTAGCAGTACAACGAAACATCTTACAGTAAAATTAATGCAATTTGAATAACACTTTAACTTTTCTCTAAAAGAAATAATTAGAACTAGTACATTCTTTCTGCATCAGAATAGTCCAGCCCTAACTAGTCCTTAAGGCATACCGCTGCCAGCTGATATGAGTGCTGTATTTTTATAAGCACATATTCCTCTCATTTATGAAGGTATACAAGCTCCTGCACTGCTGACAACCCCATCCTGTAAATGTTTCAAAATAAAATGCATTGTATCAGCAACTGATGGCGTTCTGTCCACAGAGACGCAGACAGATAGCTTTTGTTTTGAAAGGGAAGCAAGGAAGTTGAGGTAAAACAAACATCTTTGTATTTCCTCATCTCTGTGACAGAGAGAGACTTTACACTGCAGTATAAAGTGGTATAGAGTCAATATAATCATCAAAACACCACAATCACTGTCTATTCCTGCTGACAAACGCAAGCAAGCCACAGTTTCTCTAGATGTGCTGCAGCTGACACGCAGCAGAGATGTGCTTGACAAGCACGGTCTCATTTGATAATATGAGCTCAAAAAAACAAAAAAACAACACTCTCTGCACTGCTTACGCTCTCATGACGCACGCTGTGTGAAATGGTGCAACGCGTCAATGCACGTTACCTGAATCAATGTATCTATGTAATCGATTACGTCGATGCGTTGCCCCAGAGCTAATTCTAAATATCAATTTTATGTAGTTATCTTCCTACCACTGTTGTCTTTTTATAATGTTTATTAAATTGATGAGTAAATTCACCTTTAAGTTTTATTGCAGAGGACTGAGTTTATTCAGGGCTTTTTTATGTATAACACAAAAATGGGTAAGTGTGCTATGCTATTTTTTTTTTTTTTTTAAATTTGGTATGTTTTAGTGTTTATTTTGAAATTGAATGGACATTCTTACGTGATTTTCTGCCAATTTGGATCTGCTCTGTGCAGCACCAGGAACTGATTCACCACTGCAGCAGCAGCATGTCAACAGCATCTGACAGTACAATGCATATTTTTCAAAACGCACCATAGTTTAGATGGTATTTCATCCCCCCTCAAATCGCCTACTGGACATACTCCACATTTCACTACATTTACACAGGTTGTAGTCCATTCTCACAGATTAATTTACCTGACAGGACGACACTCTCCACATCAAAATTGACCTACTCCAAATTTAATTAAGTTTATACAGATAATTGTAAATTCTGATAGATATTTGTACCTGACAGAATGACCCCCACTACTTGTCAATATGACCTACTCCACATTTAATAACATGCAGGTACTAGTCCATTCTGATAAATACTTGTGCCTGACCGAATGACCTGCTCCACATTAAACTACATTTATACAGTAAGTAGTCCATTGTGATAGACGCCTGTGCCTGACAGGATGACCTACATCTTCATGACATTTTTAATGACATACTATACCATGTTTTCTATGATTTATTTAAACAAAATACCATAATATGATGTTTTACTGTGACATATTTATGATGTTTTGATCTACAAACTGTAATATGGCTTTTGTATTTTTAATTTTATTTCATGCAGCATACTATTACCTTTTCATGATAATTTCAGACACATACTGTACTATGTGTTTTTTATGATATTTTGAGCATCATGCTATCCTAGATGTTTTCATGAAATTTTGAACAATATACTATTCTTTGACATTTTATGAATTCTATCTGTGCGTGAAGCTGTGCTGCACTTAGATTCCTACTCATCATCCAACAGAAGGGACAGAGAGAGAGTGGAAATGTAACAGGCGGGTATTAGTAGAATCTTTTTCACAGTAACCCTGTTATTGTCTGCACATTTTATGAATTTAATGCTCAGCTACACTGAGGAGGTACTACGTTCTAATGGAAAATGACCCCCAGAAAAGTACCCAATATTGCAGGCGAGTAGAGTAGAGAAGAATAGAGCCGGTACCATGTAGTGGAAAAGCTCCATTAGTGACATACTTTACCTTTACACTTGTATGAATATTTGGAGGAAATACTATACTACATACATCATACTACATACTGTCCTATGATGTTTTAATGATGTTTTTAGTGACATATTATACTATCAAATTTTCATATTTAGAGTGACATACTTCACTGATACATTTTCATAATATTCTGAATATAATGTTTAGTGTGTTGTCCAGAAATGATAAAAATGGTATGGTATAGTATGTCAACAAAATACATTAAAATGCACAGCATAGCATTTTATCCAAAAATCATAAAGACTTAACTGTATAGTATATCATCAAATAATTCATTAAAGTTTCATAAGACTGTATGCCATTAAAAAAAAAATGAAAATAATTTCAAAATGTAATATGTTGACCAAAAATATCATAAAAACGTTATCCATAGTATGTTGACAAACAAATCATTACTTCATGATAGTCCGTTGTCTAAAAAAATTTGAAAAAACAGCAAAGGAATCAATGTCTTTCAACGATTCATGTAAATGTCATAGTATAGAAAAACAATTATAGTATAGTGTTCATCAAAAAATATCATGAATAAGTAATAATATATTCTGTCATCGAAAAATTTATGGAAACTTCATAATACAGTATTTTGTCCTAAAAATCATAAAAATGTCACAGTAAAGTATGCCATCCAAAATAAAAGAAAACTTCATACTATAATATATTTCTGATAAAAACGTCATACTGCGGTATGTTGACCGGAAATTCATTAAAAAGTCATTGTATAGTATGACATCCAAAAATTTATAAAAACATCATACAGTAGTATGTCATTCAAAAATTCATTAAAACCTCATAGTAAAATGTGTTGTCCAAACAATGATGAAAACATCATATTACATTATGTCATTCAAAAAACATTTTGGAATGTTATCCAAAAATATATAAAAACATCATACTATAGTATCGTATAGTATAGTGAAGTATGTTGTCCAACAAATGTTAAAAATGCCTACTATAGTATGTCACTCAAAAAATAATGAAAACGTCATACTATAGCGTGTAGTTAAAAAAACTAGAAAAACATCATATTACAGCATGTTGTTCAAAAAATGTAAAAAAAGTAAAGTTGCCCAAAAAATGATAAAAACACCACACTATAGTACGCAAATCAATAAATGATGGAAACGGCATAGTAAAGTATGTTGTCCAAAAAATGTTTTTAAAAAAATGCAATATTATAGTATGCCACTCAAAAAATCATGATGTCACACTATAGTATGTCGTTCAAAAAATAATAAAAACATCATAACATAGTATGTCATCCAAAAAATGATTAAAAACATTGTGCTATAGTGTGTTGTTCAAAGAATTAACAAAAATGCCATACTATAGTATGTTGGAAAAGAATGATGAAAACATCATAGTATGGTGGGTTGTCCAAATCATGACAAAAATGTCATAGTATAGTATGGCATTTTTTGACATACAATACTATGACTTTAAAAACACTTAAAATATTGCCTTTTTGGACAATTTTTCAACATGCCATACTGTAAATTTCTTCAGCATGTCATACTATGTTTTTTTGGACCTGTGGATCTATGACTTCTATGACCATTTGTCAACATGCTAGAGTCTGGCATTTTTTTACATGCTAAAATATAACTTTAAAGAACAGTAAAAATTGACCTTTTGGACCTTTTTCTCAACATGCCATACTATGCTTTTTTTCATCATTTGGAACCATGACTTTTTAGGACATTTTTCAACAAACTATAGTATGGCATTTTTAGACATAATATACTATGACTATACTTTAACACTTAAAATACTGACTTTAAGGACTTTTTTTTCAACATACTACACTATAAACACTGGACAAAGAACCAAAGAGCTATGCAAGTTCAGATATGTTTGTATCAGACGAAATACGGAGCTTTCAAAGGACGGAGATGTTTGTATTTATCAGGGATGTGGACAATATACAGATGAATACGCACAGCATCTTTGACAGGTTATATCTTTACACTGGCAGAAATAATGTTCAAAATTTGTACCTTTAGCGGTCCAACAGTATCATGGTATTATGGGTACTGGAAAGCACAGACAGCTTACAGTGAAAACCAAAAAGAACTGAAGCCCTGATTGCTTGAAGCGCTCACTATGTAGCAGCTCTATCTCTCTGACATCACTCTTATTGTCAATTATTGACATGGTCTTGTGTGTCAATATGTGTGTTTTTGGTGTATCTGTGTATGCAAGCATTACAAGAATGAAAAAAAATGAATTTCCCCATTGAGGGATTAATAATTAAAAAAATACATTATTGTATCAATATTGATTCAAGCTAAAAAATACAGAAGCGTAACAGACAGTCATGGCACGGCGGCCATACAAGATTATTCCAAGAGATAAGTCGCCATGGCGGCAAACCAAAAACACATGACAGATTCTAAGAAAATAAAAACACTATATATCTTCTGCAAGGAGCAAGAGAGATGAGCTAGCGATAGAGATGCATAGAGATATAGTTGGAAAGATGAGGGAAAGACACTGTAGGGTGACATATGGAGGGATAGTCATGGCACAGCGACCAGACATGTCAGCACAGCGGCCGTGATTAACAAACAGATCGGTTGGCACGGCAGCCAACCAAAAACACAATTCAAATATGAAAAATAAAAATGGCACTTACTTTTTGTAGACCTTGCTGGGTGGAGATAGCTCAGTTTGCAGGGACTTGACGTGGAAGCTGAAGGATGGTGCCCTTGAGCAAGGCACTGAAGCTCTAACTGTTTGGAGCTTGAGTACGTGTCAGCTCCATCAGTCTAACATTTCTCTGCAACTAATGCATGTCTATAGGTCCTGTGTATGCATGTATGTGTGTATAAATAATAACAGTGTTATATTCAATTTCAACAATTTTTGTATCACACTGATCTAAACTAAAGATCCAAGCAGATAGATAACAGATAGCCATGGCACGGCGGCTGTGACAGATAATCAAACCAACCAAACACAACACAAACAGCCATCTCAGCATAATATCTGACATTTTTGTCAAAGTTGTTATTCTTATTCTGTTACAATTTAACATTATTTGAGGTCTTTCATAAAAGTTATATATATTTTTTGACTTTTTATTTAGAAAAAAAAAAAGTTCTTATAATTTTGCAATTATGAATCCAAAACTTTTAAGTTTAATATCTCAAAACTGCTCAGAACGCAGATAGAAACTCATAATTCTAAGGTGGCAAAATGTAACTGACACTTATTCCTCACAGCAGATAAAGAGATAGAGAGGAGATATCGAGAGATAATCAGGGCATGATGACCACATATAGATAAAGAGGGATGAGGAATAGAGATAAACAGAGAAACAGAGAGGTAAAACCAGTGATAAGGGATAGTTACAGAGATGAGAGATGGAAAGTCATGGCACAGCGGCCACAATCAGCACAGCTGCCAACCAAAAACACAACACAGACTCAAAAAAAATAAAAATGGCCCTTACTATTTGTAGATCCAGTCTGGTGTGGGAACTAGAAGGTGCTTGGTTGGAGTCCAGACGTCCAGCATTGAGCATGGTACGAAGCGTGGACTGGTAAAAAGACAAAGAACAAGGAAATATAGACATAGTCATGGCACAGAGGCCAAAAACACAACACAGGAACCTAGGGACCTCATGTCATTTCATTTAACTGGAAAATACCAAACAACAACATTATAAAACTGTAAAAGCCTCATTATAAGACTGTTATTTGAGGGAATTATTCTGCAAATTTTACTCAAATATTGTTTAATGTTCATTCTCAGCACTATTGGGCTATATAAACCGTTATTCACAGCGCACTTAGTGCAGCAAAACAGAACAATCTCTTCAAGTGTAGGTACAGGCATAAAAATTAGTAATATGCAATAAAACTAACAAATTTGTTTGAAACTTTTACCTGCTCCTTCAGGTTAGGAAACTGAGCAGATAGAGATATAACAAACCTTTAACTGTAAATCGGACACATAATCATAAGCCTTACATCTTACTGTGTTTAGTCCATTTTTAGACATCCCGCTACTCACATGGTCTGAAAGTTCTTGAATCAAGATGAGGACTCTTGGATTCATGTGAGACGGCGTGTTTTTCTTCTTCACTTTAGTGCCCTTCTCTGGGTCGATGGAGAAGAAATACCTTGGGAAATAGAAAAAAACAACAGTATAAGTAATACAATACAGCAAAGCATTGCATCATTTTTTTTTAAATCAAGGTTTTATTATTTTTTTGGTTTGAGGCCTACCATCACAACCCCTCTTTGGAGAACAAAATGTATTCATTTATTTATGTATTCTTTCAAATTAGCAGCCAATTAAGGAAAATAAAAGTGGTATTACTCATAATAATAGTCACAACAGTAACAATATTTATTTAAAAAAGAACAACAATAACTAGAAACTATTGTTATGAAGCCAATTCAAATACTAAAAAGGTAATTTGAGTGATTTTTTTTACCCTCCGCAAAGCTACAGATATTTTTTCCTTCAACCACCCTGACAGACTTGGGGTAGAGGCAGTGTAAATGCAGTGAAAGTGTTCATTCCACACTATGTGTTAAAGGACCATCAGAAATTTGAAAAATCAACAATATCTATATAAATTTATTATTCAGTTTATGGCTTTCATAAGTAACCAAGCAACCAAAAATTTTAAAAGATTAAGAAAGAAAAAATAAAAAGCCAAAAAAAAAAAATTGTAGGAAAGGGAGACAAAATTAAAAAAAAAAAATAAATAATTAAAATTGCCAAAAGTCCTACAAACATAGTCACACCCCTGGTTAGAACTAATTGCACCATATTCTTGCAATATGCTTTACTTCATTCTATTTTAAGCCCATGTGTTATTTACACTTTGTGAAATTAAAGTGAATATGTGCTAATTTTACATATATGCAGACCTTGGAGACCTTTCTAAGGAGAAATGTGAACCCTTTAGCTGGATAAGCTGGGAACCACAGCCTCACCACTACCTACCCACTAACTCATTGCAACACCTACTTAAGATTGGTTCGATTCACTAAAATGAAAATGTTAGATAAAGCCAATCCTAAAAGACACACCTCTGCAGAAACTCCAGTGGTGATGCCAGCTCTGATGGGTAATGGATGTTGAACAATGATAGCTGCCAAACATCATGCACATGGCAGAAACGAAGGGCATGTTGTCATGTACAATGTTACCATCCACACACAGCATGAACAGTCTTGAAGAATAGAAGGATCTTCCTAAAACAACAAACAGCAACAAAAACATTCTTCAAACTAAATCTGAACAAAATCAAAATAAACAGAAAATAAAGAACAAGTAGGAAGAAAGAGAATGAAAGAAAAACCTAGGAAGAAAAAAGTTAACTTACCATACATTCTTCTAGAATATCTTTTGTCATCTCAGGAAGGTCAGACAAGACCTCAGTGATGGCAGTGCGTAGAAATTTTTGCTCCAAGTCAGTCATTTCTGGAATCAAGTAATGACAAACACCAGTGACAAACAACATTAAAAATGTCAGGAGATGAAAGCAGTGTGTCCCATTAATAACCAACACTATGGCGGGTCTAATTTGTCCCGCCATAGTCTCAATGAACGGAGCTTGACTGTTTATTAGGAGCAGTATTAAAATATATACACCGTTGAGTTATTTATAGCGCAGTAGAGTCAGAGAGGAGCAGCAGAACATCAGAGGCATTAAAAGTGAAAGTAAACCGCTCACTCTGCTAGGCCTAAAATGATCTTACACTTACAAAAACCTGCAAACATATTCTCTCATCCATTCACCTGATCAGCTGTGACCATATCAACAGATCCATTGTCCACTTAATGACTTTCAGCTGCGAAGGAGCTACAAAGAACTCCGTCTGCTACGCTGCATTCATGGACATGTAAAAAATCGGATATTAGAGTTAGACCACAAATTGTAGTCATTTTTTTGGCAAACTAACAAAACCGACATTTTTTTTTTTTTTGAAAGTTTTTACCCTCCTGAATGGCAATGCAAAAACAGCGCTCCACAACAGCATGCAAAGAGTTTGGCCTTAAGAATGAAACCCACCAGGCTAACAGTCAGTCATTTTCTGTAACTGCTTGTCCTCGTAAGGGTCAGCTGTCATCGGGCAGAAGGCAGGGTACACCCTGGACAGTTCTCCAGACTATCACAGGGCCGACACATAGAGACGAACAACCATACACACTCACAGTCACACCTAAGGGCAATTTAGAGTCATCAATTAACCTGAGCTGCATGTCTTTGGACTGTGGGAGGAAGCCGGAGACCCCGGAGAGAACCCACGCGGACACGGGGAGAACATGCAAACTCCACACAGAAGGGCCCCCGCCCGGACCGAACCAACTGGGATTCGAACCAGGGACCCTCTTGCTGTGAGGCAACAGTGCTAACCACAAAGCCACCGTGCTGCCCCCACCAGACTAACAATGTTAGCTTAATTACCATTATCCTTCTGTCTGTCGCCCTTAATATTAAAACTACAAAATACACCCTTTGTCACAAACACAGTACATTTAAGGACAGCAAGCGGTCACGTTTTTCACGTTTGAAGTTAGTATATCATTAGCTTACTGGTGCTATAGAACACGATCCTCCATGTCACAGGGGACAATTCAGAGGAGAGGCAGTCCGCTCCAAACTTAACTGAAATCCTGCTAAGTAAATACGTCAGGCCAAGCCGTTGTTGGTTTAATTTGCTCTTTCCAGATGGAAAAAAATGACTCCTTAAGATTTTATTCAACAAGTATATCCGTGTGCACGTGACAATAAGAAAGCAAAGGTCACGGCCCGTTTTCGGTGTGCACTCAGCTCCCCCCGCTGGCAGCCTGTGTATGAGTTAAGCCAATAGCCGTGAACTATGCCGTGGTCTCGACCGTTACGTTTCTGGAACTTTCTGGACCCTCAGCTCGGCAGATCCTTAACTATCTGTACATTAGCTAGGTGGACCCAGAGCCCTGTATTCTCGTGCTCTGGGTGGACCATGAACTTTCTGGACTGCAAACATTCTACAGGAATCTTTCTCATTTGGTGAGTATTTCAGAAATCTTCCAACATCTTTGGTGTCATAATTACTCTTAAAAACACACTGTAATTTTTTATTTTAAATGTATTACTGGTGTATTTGAAGCTATAATGTTATACTGTGGTTAAAATTGTTTCTCTGTGATTGGAAAACTAGTATATTTCGGACAATTTGATTTGTTTTAAGTAACTTCAATACCACTGATGAGCGTGCTTGATGCAGTGCTGCACCATGGTAAAGCTAAGCTAAGATTGCTAAATGCAACTTTAAAGTAGCATTAGCTAATAGTGAGCCTCTCCTCACTTTGTTGATTTAACTCACAAAGCATTACCTAAAAAGTTGTTTTTAAACTTAATTTACAGTAACCTATTAATAAACTTAAAGGAGAGCTCATGCACAAACTGTAATCAAAGAGAAATGATTTTACAATTTTAATGATCATAAATTCATGAAGAAACACTCAAATTTTAGAAGGTCCTCTACAAGGTGGGCTACTGTTACCATGCTAACAAACCAGAATCACTACCAGATTCCATACAATCAATTTTAAATTAAACATTTATTGATAAGGTGAGGTTCACTTAAAATGATAAAACTGATGTTGGGGTTTTACAATTTAAGGTTAACCAATTTAACACAAATGCTACCAAGCCTTTGTTTCCAAATGAAACTTGTCAGTGTAAAGTTTCTTAACAGTAAGCTAAAGTTAGCTATTTTCATCCGCACTTTAAGGTGGTAGGGGAATAAGCCCGGTCATGAAGAGATTATAAATATTATTCTAAAGAAGCTTTTGCAAATGACATTGCTGGCTAACTATGTCAATAACATAAGCTAATGGAGGTTATTTTGGTGAGCAGGAAGGGTGAGGAATACATGAATAATCATAATATCAATAATATCAATACATAAATCTATAAAAAAAATTACAATAAAATAGTAAAGATAAAGAAATAGTGGACAATGAGAGAAACAAACAAACAACAAAATCACACTCATATCACATAACAGGGTTTCACCAGATAACATTTTGTTATAGTGTTTATATCCACCCAGTAAAGATTGAAAGAGGGACGTGAACCTGAACATTGTCCTTTATGGATGAAGAATTTCTCCATTAAAAAAAAAATAAAAAAATAAAATAAATAATAATAATAACATAGTTCAAGTTGTCATAACAGATTACATAGGGTAAAAAGTCAACCTCATTATCAACCATGAATTTATGATTATATATTTACTGTGTTACAAATTCAGTATTATATTGGTATTACATTTGAGTAAAACACACACAATCGCTTATCCTGTGCAAATGCGCTTCATGAAAAACAGGGGGGTGGGGTACTTGCGACATAACATGAGGTACCTAGGTATCCCGTGCTAATGGGCCTTATGTCTGTGTTATATTTTTGGCCGCTGTGCCATTACTATCTCTATATCTCCTTGTTCTTTGTCTTTCTACCAGTCCACGCTTCATAACATGGTCAACACTGGACTCCAACCCAGCACCCTCTGGTTCCCACACCAGACTAAGCTACTGCTGCCAGACTAGATCTACGAATAGTAATTTTCTTTTAAGTCGGTTTTGTGTTTTGGGTTGGCTGCCGTGCTGATCGATCTGTTTGATTATTGACTGTGGCCGCTGTGCCATGACTTTCCATCTCTCATCTGTGTAACTTCCCCTTATCTCTGGTTTTACCTCTCTATCTCTCTGTTTATCTCTATTCCTCGTCTCTCCTTATCTACATATGGCCGCCATGTCCTGACTTTCTCTCTATATCTCCTTTCTATCTCTTTATCTGCTGTGAGATATAAGTGTCATTTACATTTTGCCACCTTTAGAATTATGAGTTTCTATCTGCGTTCTGAGCAGTTTTGAGATATTTAGCTTCAAAGTTTTGCATTCATAATTGCAAAAATTATAAGAACATTTTTTGTTTTCTAAATAAAAAGTCCAAAAATATATATAATTTTCATAAAAAGACCTCACATAATGTTATGTTGTCACAGAATAAAAATAATAACTTTGACAAAAATGTCAGATATGCTGAGATGGCTGTTTGTGTTGTGTTTGGTTGGTTTGATTATCTGTCACGGCCGCCGTGCCATGACTATCTGTTGTCTGTCTGCTTGGATCTTTTAGTTTAGATCAGTATGATACAATAATTGTTGAAATTGAATATAACACTCTTATTATTATGTATACATGCACACATGCATACACAGGACCTATAGACATGCATTAGTTGCAGAGAGATGTTAGACTGATGGAGCTGACACATACTCAAGCTCCAAACAGTTAGAGCTTCAGTGCCTTGCTCCATGTATTTAGTGGTAGATTTAGTGGCTGTAAAATTACATTGTTGATTGGAAAAAAAAAACAGTGGAATTCAGATTTTATCTTCCTGGGTGGGTCTCAATTTACCTGGGTGGGCCACACAGGAAAGTTTAATATACTGCAGACAATATTTGGATAAAGCCCAGTGGGTTGACTACTGGCTAAATCCCAAACATGTTTTAGTACATTTTACCTCTTCCTTTGCTAGTTACCTTTGCAACCTCTCAGAAATCAAACAGCTCAGCAGACATTTGGCCCTCCTGCCCTGCCCTTTGGTCAAAGCTGCCACTGTTTGTACCTTCAGAGCATCCCAAAAAAACGCTCTAATGAGGAGGCTGACACGTCCTGCTCTCAGGTTAGATGGCCAGGAGAAAGGGCTAGAAAAGGCCAAAGAGCATATGTACATACGTTTCTCTTCTCTTCACATCCCTCCTTCTCATCTCCCCTTCATTCCCCCTGACCCCTACCTCCCTCCTTATTCTCTCCCTCACACTCACACTCCCTCTCCCCTCCTCCCTCCTCTCTCTCTCTGACAGTCACTGAGGTGTGCAAACTAATTTTCAGAGGCCATTTCTACGTCCCAGGAGAGCCTCCGAATTGTAGAATTTGCATTCATCGCGGAATAATGGAGAGCAACGGCCGAGCAAATCTAACTTTCTCCAAAAGATGATGAGAACAGAAGAAGATGGCTGAGTGTATTGTGAGAGATGGTGAAGTGCATTGAGAGCAGCCGATGCAAACATGGTTTTCTACAGTTGAATAGGAAATATTTTTCCCTCCATATTTATTAAACATGGTTTTAATGACAAATTTGATTTGGTTTGCACTAGCCTCACCCCTCCATAGCTTTCACTACACCTTATTCTGTCAAGTTTTTTAAGGCCCCAGTAGGTGTGCAGTGATGACTTAAGACCACAGAGATTTGTTTTAACCAACCACTTTCCCTGAAAACAAAGAAATGAACGATAACAGCATTATGAATGACGTTTGGCAGTCTCATGAAGATGGATATGATTTGGCGTTAGTGTTCCTCTTTCAAAAACACTGTCAGTCCAGGATCCAAAACCGTGTGTCTTAGATAAATGACTCTACCCATCACTGAACCAGGAAGCTGTGTTGTGGAGGCCCAAACCAGAAAGTATGTAAAGCTTGATTAATGGACTCCTTTTACATTTTGCATTAAAATATGTTTGGGTGATTGGAATGCAATTGGATAGTCCTTGACCACATTTATAAAGGTGTGAATGCACCCAAATGCATTGAGAACAGACTGCAATCTGATCACCTGGCTGCAATTTCAACAAAAACTTAAAACTTGCATATAGGAAAGCCAAGGACAACATTAAGGGAACTGCCAATGGCTGGGTAACTTGTCTCTTTTTTAATGTCCCTTTAGGAAATGACTAGATCTGCTTAGAGGACAGAGGAGCTTGGGGACCTGCAGAGATTATATACAGATCTGAGACAGGGATTTGACCTGGTGCCATGCTAGAGTAATGTCAGATGCAAGGAAAAGCTGTCCTAGAGGGGCCTGTAGGATCACAGGATATGAAAAAAAAACACCACTGCAAAACCTAGATTTGACCAAGAAATCAATGTATGCCCACAGACACCCTCCTATCTGTTCCACTCTTCATACCAGAAGCAGAATATAAGTAGTTTTTGCCGATACTTTAACTCCCGTCACCACCAGCAGCTTGACTGTGACCACACACACTTAGTAATACAATACTCTTTGATTGTTTGATGTCATGTGGTCTCTAGTTTTATAAGTGTTTGTATCCTTATGTCATTTATTCTCTATCAACTTCCCTTTTATATGTCTCAAACCGGGCTGTCTTCTTAGGACAAATGTCCATTGCATGCATTTAGAGGACAATAAACTTGTATCTGTCCAATTATATAAAGAAGGAAAAGCCAGACTTTGAAGGGGAATTTGTCAGAAAACACTTTTTCTGTGATTAGAACGATTATGGAAAGCTGGATAGAGACATTAGGGTGGAGAAAACATGGCTTCTGCTTAGCCCATGTGTTCTCGACAACTTACATCAGATGTTAAGTGTTGAAGGTCACCTTCTACACAGCCTCGGTCACAGTAAGACGGATGTAAAAGAAAGTATACAGTTTGTTTCGAGAATTACAAAGAGAGAGAGAGCGCCATGTGGGACAGGTGGTGCAGCGTCTTCAGTGTTCTGCGGAGCATCTGAGGCCTAACCGTACCACCTTGGATGATCAGAGGGCTTGGCAAGGAAATGCCGTATCATAGTTGAAGGCAGGAAATATGCTTGTAGAGGATCTCTCATAATTTCATCACATCAGAACAGATGGATGGGCAGATGGAAGGGGATGTAGCAGATAATATTAACAAGACCGAAGAATATTCAGGATGAAAATGACTTGGATTTGTCTTTTAGCACCATCACATGAAACATTTGATCTGCCACTTCTGTACAGGCCACGCAGAAATGCACTAAAAACAAGTTATGCTGTCCTGAAAGTTTCTAAACTTTTGAATTGCATTTATCTAATCTTGTAAAATATAAATTTATTCAAAAACTAGAATTACTGCCACACAGTTGTATGCCCGTCAATCGGTACAGCTTCATTAATGTCATTGCTGTCATTAATTCAGTATCTGACTAAATGACTCTTCTTCTGCTTCTAATATATGACATCGAGGAATGGCCAGAAATTGAGAAATTCCCTCAAGGTGTTCTTGAGATTTCGCATTCAAAAGAACGAGACGGACGAGGTCACAGTGACCTTGATCTTTGACTTCCAAAATCTAATCAGTTCATCCTTAAGTCAAAGTTAACGTTTGCGCTAAATTTGAAGAAATTCCCTTAAGGCATTCTTGAGACATCACATTCATGAAAATGAGGCGGGCATTTGGACAACCTGGAGACATAAAGCCTCTGGCCATGGATATTGTTGGCGCTGAAAGATAAAAATAAGTGTAATGCCACTTTTGTACAATTACAATTGGGGAATTTTATGCCACTGTGCTAACAGCACTTGCTGCACGACATATTGTTTGACAACAGACAAGCATCCAGAAAAGATAAGCAAGAAGAGCACTGAGCATCCATTCAAAGCTGACAGCAAAATGTGTTTGACAAACAGCAAAAGATGCAGAAATGACAGAAGTTCATGTGCAACTGGTTTGATAGAGAGTCTGACTTGCTTTTATCTGTGCGAGAGAGCTCAATTAGTCTGTCAATCCAGACAGTTCGTGTCTCAATGTGTGTTTGTGTGTCTGTGTGTCTGTGTGTGTGTCGCTGTCCACACCACCCTTAGATTCAATTAAATGATTTTATTAAATTAATTTTTTTTAACTCTTTATTTACCATTTAATGCATACATATAACCAAATATAAAGTAAACAAAGCAATGGCCTTGGATTGGATATTGGAGAAAAGTAAGAAAGCAACAACAAACTGTTCTTACTCCAAATATTAAGCAAAATATGTCACTTTACATGATGAATTTCACCCATGGTTTTGAGAAAAAAGCCTTTTAAATGTGTAGTGTTGTGGCCCCAATGATACATGACCACTGACAGTCCAAACTTGGAGCGGAAGCTGTACTCCAGGAGCTGTCCCGAGGGGAAAAATAAAGACTAAAAAAAATAAATTAATTAATTAAAAAAAAAAATTATATACATATATATATATATATATATATATATATATATATATATATATATATATATATATATATATATATATATATATATATATATATATATAATACGCTGCCAATCCAACCAACCAACCACCACACAGTTCCATTATGTTTTACACTGGAGGTAAAATCTTCTGTTTATGATACATTTGGAAGCCCTTTGCAAAGTGCACGAGGTGCTTCATTCTGCACGACTTCCCCTCTCAAAGCAGCCTAACTAAGCCTGAAAGTATATCCCACAGATTGAGAAACAATGGTGTCTTGTAATCCAATGTAGAATGGGCCAAATGTTTGGCATTACGCCACAAATGAATATTAACCTACTATATGAATGGAAATCAGTAACATTAACTTAATCAATACTTTATATATTATCAATATGGCACAAATACAAACTGTAGTTTCACTCTCCAGGTGGCAGTAATGCTTTTAAAGACATACTACAAACAAGCAAATACACACACACACACACACACACACACACACACACACACACTGACAGTGAAGGGGGTAATTTATCACAGCTAAAGACAGGAAGTAGACTCTCACAGATCAATCACAGACTTATCAAAAAGAGTAAAGATTGGCCTTGTCACAAAGTGATACATAGAACATGTCAGACCGTGTGTGTTTGTGTCTGTGTGTATCTAAAAATATGTGAGCGCATATATGTATGCGTACAACTGTCCATTTGTGTGTTTGTCACAGTGTTTGACACCAGGGGGTGAGGACGGCATTTATTTGCAGTGATTGTGTGTGTGTGTATCCCTGTGTGCGTGTGTTGAATTCAAGTTTAACAGGAAATGTATAAATCTTTATGATCATGCTGATGAAAATCTACAGAAATAGTTTCCTTGAATAAAGTCTCTTATGGTTCTAAATGCCATGTGTGTGCGCACAAGCACACGCACGCACGCGCGTGCACACCCCCACACACACATGGCTACTGTGAGATATGAAAACCCATTTGATGTTGATTTCATCTCTTTATATGCTAATGGGAAGGGCTTCATGTGTGATAGTAAAAGAAACAATTTGATTGATACAGCTTTTCTCATAAATAATCTCATTTACTCATTCTTATCTTTCTCTCTCCTGCTCCCTCTGTTACTCAAGCATGAAGCTATTCTTTGCTAAACCTGAATAAAGCAGACTGTTTACATCCAGAAATGTGAGATCTTGAGCTATTGTAGGGTTCAAGGCAAACAGCTGCAATTTCAAATGTTTCTTTTTCTCATATGTTGAAGCTTTATTCGTTGGGAAAGAACTCTGCAGTTTAGTATATATTCAAATGAATCATTCTCTCACAATTATTTGCATTTGGATAGTAATGCTGGATGTAAGCAGTTGTTGATTTCTAGGACGCCCCTTGAAGTGAACGGTCTTAGTTAAATACAAGTATTAATTCATTATTCATATCAGAGCCTTTATTCTGCATATATGTTGAACTGCATGCTGGCCTGTAGACAAATTATTTGTGCATGTTCAGCCGACCTGCTGTGCACTGACAAAACGACACTGTAGGTTACACCAGCAGTTAATTGGAAGGAATTAAAGGTGCCCCATGGAGCTGTGTAGTAAACAAACACAGTTATTTTTACATTAAGTGTTACTCACCAAAATCCACTGTGTGTGCATTTGAGGCTTTGCAAGCTGAATGCATTTCCCTACTGGGTGAATGTGATATTTCAGTTTGGTCTTTCTCATAAATTTGCTAAAACAAAACAAAATAAAAGAAAACAAAAAATGCTAAAATCTAAAACACTAATTTCATTTGTAATTATGGTGTGTTATGGGGAAACTGATGGAAAATTTTATTTAAAATCTGCATCCTGACACATTAGCACCATGGACAGCTCTGTCAGCACCAAGGAAATTACTGAATGGAAAATAAATATTATAATGTAATATAATACGATACAATTTAATATAATATATTTCCCACACTCAAAAACCAGACTGAAAAGGAGTAGTTATTATTATTATTTAGTTCATTGTCAGTAACATATATTATCCCAAATTTGTTTTTTAACTTGTACTTTATATTCTTCTACAATAATTATTAATTGTGTTTCAACAATGCACTGCACTGTTTATTTCACATTCGATTTTCCTTGTTGTAAAGTTCAAGTGAAGTCTCTGTGCTTGTGCTTTTTAGCATCTCACAGGTTTTAATCTCACAGAGTGATTAAAGGTCTAGTGGCCGTAATGAGTCTTGCCATCAATTGGCCTGTGCTTGCATCATCAGATAAGATTCGGAGCGGTGAACAAACCCTTTCTAGGAGGCATAGAGAAAACTGACAAGTGAGATGGTGTAATACAAACATGTCACATGTCAAACACTTGGAATTAAAGTTGATGATAGGCAAGGTGTTTGACTGAAGCAATAGTTCATTTCAGAGTCCTCAAGTATCTGCAACTCACACCAAAGTTGAAACTCCGGTCAAGTGTGCACGATAAAAACACTGTGAGACAGATACTGCAGCTCTGTCCCAGCTTCCTATTTAAGTACATGGGACTTTTTGTTTACATTTCCAAAACTCCTGCAGCATGTAGCCAAACAAGTCACTTTCTTTCCCGCTGCCCTGTTTGTTGCCTTGCTTTGTTTGATTCTAAAAGTCACAGTGTGTCTCCACTAGAATAACACTTCCCTAAAATAATAATACACAACATTCTATGGTAAATATTAAGACTTCAAAGGGCCACAACAGTTGGATATTGTTTTCTAAGTTATAGAAAAAAAAATGTATAAATAACAATTCTTATCCTTTTTCTCACATTGTTCTGGGTGATAAAGTTCAACTTAACTTGAGAGTCAGTATAAACCCAGATGTATAAAACCATGCATACATCATTTCCCACACATCAGCTTTATTTTTGGTATTTTTTCAGTAGAACACCCAGTGAGAGTGAACACTCTTTATGCATACTGCAGTTAATTAAAATATAATAAAATGATGCGAGGAATTTATACAAAACTTGAATTAGAAAAAACTGTTTGTGTACAATGTTTTGAAATCTACTCAGGTATCTAATATGCAAAATCTATGCTTTAATTGTAATTACATTTATTTACACAAAAGGCACAAAAACAGACACTTTCTCTAATTAAAAGTCACAGTGTAGGCATGTTGTGATGTATGTAGATTTATGGCAATACGTTAATAATTGATCTAAGGGAACATTGGGCCTAATTTGCCAACATGTTCTGCCATTTTTTCTGAAATTTGCTCTTTAAAAAGTTCCTTAGAAAAGTTCATGTAAGATGATGATGTGTTATTAGACTGCTGCACTACACTACACTACACTACTACGTGTGATAGCTCATTTAGTGTCCAGTCTCTGTAGAAGTACCTCCACTAAATGAGCTATCACATGTAGTAGTGTAGTGTCAAAAGTGGATATAAAATCACACAAAAAGATGCATGGGATGCGAAAAATAAGCATTAATCAATTACCAGACTGGCAAACTACAACCGTTAGGCATTACAGTAACAGAACAATCAGGACTGAGGACAGAGACAAGAGCCATGTGTGCTCCACACTTCTATGTGTGCGTGTGTGTGTTTGAGAGAGACAGACAGAAACAAGGGGAGAGAAGGTGGACTATTTCACTAAACATTTCTCGAAGTTAGTAACAATTTACTCAGAACGCTACGTTATCATTTTTTGTCAAGCATGTCTGAGCTGCCCGTGATATTTTCATAATTATCACTAATTATTTGATGGCATGGTTCGCATGGACATAACCAATGTGAATTAAAGTTTAAGTGTCATGTATGTTTTAAAAGACTAATACTTTTTTAGATTTTTTTTTAATTCTTAAAAAAAACATTATTTATTGTAATTTAAAGTCTATAATATTAGACTTTATTATTATTGAAGAAAACACAATAAGCCACGATTCTGCACAAACATGTGAGGGCAAAATGTGTGTAAGTGTGGCGAATGGTCTGAATCTTTATACTAAAGTGGGTTTTTAAAGAAAACATTATCCTATGAACGGCTGGTGAATGAGGCCCATTTGCATTAGCAATGATTGATTTGCCAAAGGTACAATTATTAATGGTTAATTTAAAGAATAAATAAATAAATACTGTTGCATAAGTTCTCCGAACCAATAAGATGATCACTGATATGCACATAAAAGCAGAAGAGAAGTAAATAGTGCATGCATGAAGAAGAGTGTTCAGGTATCCAAAACATGGTCTAATGTAAAAAAGGATTTCTTTAAAAGCATGTTTTTGTAGTTTTGATAGTATATGTATCAATCCATTCAAGTGTTTTGTAAATGTATGTATAACTAACTGATTCCATTCCTGTTCCATAATTAAGATTTATACGATAGAACTATGCATATGTACGGCTTTATAAATCTGTTGAATTAATTTTCTGTCTTTGGGCATACTCTAACACTAAGAGGTAGAACTGCAGACTTTAATGCGTCTGGCTCGAGGTGTTCTTAGCGGTCATATAAAATTCACTGGTGGTTTTGTCTGCTGATTAAAATGAAATAACCAAAATCAAAATGCATGTGCTTTCATTTAATTCTTTTTAATGTTTGCCTTTAGGGCCAGTTATAGTTCTGGGGCCTTTTCAATTCATCACCTTAAAAACAGCCAAACACAACAACGCTGCCACATATACACCAAGCTGCATTGTACACATGACCCCCGCCACATGCATACACAAACAGATCTGCATAATCAGACGCGCACACACAGCTTTCAAAGAGAAAAGAGGCAATACAATGTTATGCTTTTCCCTAAACCCTGAGCTCCAATCTTATTAGAGGGAAGATCAAAGACAGGCAGTCAGGTTTCTCTGCACAGGGCTTGGCTCTAATTCGCCTGAGGGGGCTCGGAGCACAAGAAACAATCGTATTTATTCTATTCACTCAGGTCCCATTTCCCTTTTTCCTCTCTCTCATTCTTAGTTGATGTCTCTCTTTAACCATTTCTGTATTTT
This sequence comes from Plectropomus leopardus, assembly GCF_026936395.1. Classification (NCBI taxonomy): domain Eukaryota; kingdom Metazoa; phylum Chordata; class Actinopteri; order Perciformes; family Serranidae; genus Plectropomus; species Plectropomus leopardus. Next base: position 31,076,569 of record NC_142183.1, on the reverse strand, counting down.
TAGTTTATTTTCTTTCCTCTCAGCATCTTCCTCCCATTTCTTTTTCCCCTCTTTGTCACCACTTCTCTAAAGTATCAAGTATCTCCATCTCCTCTTACCTCTCTACCTCTCTACCTCTCTACCTTTCCCCCGTTTCAATTTCAACCCCCCTCCATGTGTCTTCCTCCAACTCAGCCTCTAATATCTTCTTAAGCTTCAACAATGGTAAACAATTATTTTGTTGCCTGATCCAATTAAACAGCTTAAAGTTCCATTCTCCTCTGCGGCGGGCAAATAGCTTTCCCTTTGTGTATTCTGCAAATCTCACACAGCTATCAGGCTTCAGCAGGAGATAGACATCTCTTCAAAAGCTGGCACTGTTCATTAAAATATGTCGGGAATTAAATACACACCTGATATCACTATGCTGAGGTGGATTTTTAGAAAAGACATCATGGCTCATGCTGTTATCAAGCTCAAGTTCTTTCTCATTTGCAAAACAGTTACAGGGAAGCAGTCATTGGCATTGAAAATATTAGGCTCAAAACTAACAATACTGATAAATATGTCAAAAACAGAAAAAAAGAGTAAGGTCACAGCAAGAATGGGTAAAGACAAAACAAAAATTTAAATGTAAAATAGTGCAAATAGTTTCAAAATGCAAAATCAAAACATGATCACTAGAGCAAAAGGAGATGCTTTGACTTTCCAATCGTAATAGATTGAATTATACTGAACCAACTAAACACAATTTACCTGGTGCTATCTGTACGACAGCCTTCATGTTTTTTTGGTCCTGACATCACCCTTTCCCATTTATCCTTAAACTTTTTGAAACCTCAGCAAATTAGTTTGATTTCTTTCAAAAACATCGGGAAGGCAACAAGCAACTTAACCCAAAAATTAGTTAGCAATAGTTACAAGGCAATTAATTGAAAATAAGTGCCAAAAGAAATCTCTATTTAAAAAAACAAATATATATATATATATATATATATATATATATATATATATATATATATAAACAGGCACACACAGGAAATGCCCCAGAAAAGTGCTAACAATACGAAAAAGTGTATTTGTTTTATATATTTTATTAGTTTTTTAAATTGTAACACAATTTTAAATATACAATGATTATAACTATAAATTGTTTTCTTGACATTTGTCCATATTTTTTGATTATTTTTTAGTAATCCTCCCCTCTATTAAAAACGTATTTCTGGATAAAATTTCTTGCAATTTGTGTGATATTTCCTCATAAGTTGCTCATTGCTTTTCCCCACATGTTTACAAAATAAATCAAACCAATTTGTGCAGATTTCAGGGGGTCAGATAAAAGGTGTCTGAACACAACACAGGAAAACTGATGTCAAAGGGTTGATACATTCTTAATGTTAGCTCTTTAAAAAATGGACAACAAATGTAATCTGAAAAAAGAAAAACAACAACAACAAAAAAACAACTAAACTAATTATATTCATGGTAAATGCACTTTCTCCAATCTGGTGTCTGTCTCTGCTGTACAGTAACCAGTGCATCTGCTTTCAATAATATTCTTAAGTCAAGATCATCTTGCTTCTAATTTATGGATATAAATGTAGAAGGAAAGAAAGGGTCATCCTCAAGTTCAGTCAGTTATTTTCCTCAATAATGCATCAAGGCTAAAAATGATGCTGAAATATATTACAGTGGCTGATGTAACCTTGGTTCTCAAATGATTTCTATATGAGCTGACACCAGCTAAAATATATTAAAAGAAACCTCAAGTCCCATGGCCAGTTTATTCTAGAAGTTTAATATGATTGTCTCTTCCAGAGGTGGATGTATTGATAATGTGATCCAGGGACAATGTTTAATTAAGCTGACAATGAGCTGGAAGCTTAACTGTTGAAAACAGCAAAGATGATTTTGTAGGGACATGGGTTAATACTTTCTATAAATGCTTGGCAATGTCTTTCTAATATTCCAGAATTTAAAACTTGACCTCCTGGTCAAGTGCTAATTACTTCAAAGTGATGCAATTTAGAGAAGTGAAAGAATTTCTGCTGTTTTATTCAAAACTTGGAGAAAGTCAGCATTTTTCTTTTTTAGTTTAAATTATGAATTCATTTTTTTTAAATAGAAATAACCACAGAAAAACATCAGCCTGAGATCAAGTTGAAACCAAGCTTCAATTTTTGACTGAATAGTTAATTTAAGTACTAAATGCTTTGTGGAGGTGGGACTAATCAATTAGTCATTGTGTAATTCATTAGCTGGTTTCAAGTCTTGACTATGAAGCCCAGATTCAAGATCAGCAAGTTGTAAGTCATTGTCCTGAGTCAAAGTAGACGAGTCCCAAATAAAAACCCAAGACAAAACCAAGTCATAGTCATGTCTCACATCAAGAACAACAACCCTAAAGGCGCCCTCATGCTCCTTGTAATCTGTTGTACTGGCATTCTCAAGTGACGCCGCTCGTGTGCGCATCGGGCGGACACGCCAAGTGCTGACTCTACCAGCACTTAATAACACTGTGACCCATTCTTTCCAGTGGCGTTCTCATCTGACGCCATCCAGTAGTGCTCTTTGCACATGTAAAAACTGCCTTATGGCATCACACACTTACGCCAAAAGCACTGACAAAGTGGTGCTTTTTACAAGTCCGGATAAGAATGGGCTAGCTAGCCTCAAGTGGTCATTGGATGAACTTTGCTTTATTTTACAAAACTAAGGTCAATATTGTACAAATGCAGGTCACAAAATCACCATTAACTCATCCATTACTTTTAGTCTTAATTAATGATGTTTGCAAGTGTGATTTCTTGTGTTGTTTGAGGTGTTGTGTCATTGAGGGCCAAGAGTGGAGGCAGCTGATAAAAGGCCAGATGAAAGTTTTCCTGTGCATGTAGCTGATGTTTTTGGAGGATTTCCTCTTAGAGATGTTAGTAGGCCTTGTTTTATTCAACAGCTTTTATTCAGGGACTTTAATTTAGTTATAATTTCATTGCTGTTATAGTCTCTTTGGGCAATCGTTGCAATTTTATAAGCGTTAGATCCTAATTTAAACTGTTGGAATAACAATATTGAGTCAATTAAACAATAAATAAGAGGTAATGATTCCAATTGCAACAGTTTTTTCTCACTTTTTTCCTGCCAAACTTTCACCACTGAGGCCATGTAAATGTTTTTTTTTTAAATACGATGATTAAAACTCAAATCATCATTAGTGTCAGGAAATGTTAAATAGTGTCTGAGGTAGCCTGTGTGCCTTCCCTGCAGCTTAAGTGCCCTGTGTGTGTGATAAACAAACATACACACTCACAGATGGTGGGCTGCCACCAGAAGAAATTTAATGGGCTGTGTATTTAAACTCACATTTGACTTTCTTTCTTTTTAATCTTTCTTTGTCTTCACATCTCCTGCTCTTTCTCTCCCTCTCTCTGATGTGCAGAAAGAAGGTGTGAAGCATTTCTCTATTAACCTTTGTTGAAATGTCAGGAAGCATCTCACTCACTCATGCTGGCAACCACATGCAGACTCATTTACACACACAAACACACGCTCACAAACAAAAAGTGGATGCACACAATGGGCCAACCTTGTTGTGCCATTAAATCATCATCATGTCCCAACTTGCTCGTACAAACTCGCACGCAAAACTAATAGTGCCTGAGGAGGGGTGAGTGCGCAGGAGTGACAGCGTAGATTGGTTAGAGAGTTGAAAGGCTGTTTGATCAAGTCTGCTGGAGCCTAACTGGAAGGAGGGAAGAAGCAGGGAGAAAGATAATAATGCTGATAATAACAGGAGGGAGGCACGAGAGCGGAAAGTAATGGTGCTGCACAGTAAATATGTGTGTGCATGACTGTATGTGCACACACACTAAAAGGAGCTACAGGAAAACTGTTTAAGACAAGCATCAGTTGTTAGTCCAAAGAATGTGTGCTCCCTTGCCTCAAACACAATTTGTCTCTTGACTACTCGTTCCAAAATATATTATTTCAATTTGAATGGTGCCTGACATTCTGTTGTTTCCTTGCTGGAGCCACTCACGTCCCCTGGCAATTCCTACATCTGCTCATTGTCTGCTCCATCAGTAACATTATCCACCATAAAACTACATCCCCAGAGCTCTGCTCCAGCAGTTGAAGTCTCCAAGTTGGCTAATTTTATGGATCTAAAATGCAAATCTAAAACTGTCCTTGCAATTTTCCAAACCTGTTTAGCCTGCCCATGCTATTCATTAGCTCCCACTACTGTAAATCTCTCCCAACATTTAGCTGACCCCAGTCCTTGCACGTCAGCCTCACCTGACATGATCAGTTCAATTAGGAAAGGCAGGTGAAATGAATAAAGATGATGCCTAATACAGATTGCAGGTGCATAGATTAACAATTGATGTGGTGATTCAGATTTGACAAAAAAGTCCTTGGCGCTTGGATGCCCAGGTGAGATTTGTAATCGAGCGGCATCTGAGCAGCAGCAAGATAAATCCGCCCATGGAGTTCAAACACTGGTGGTGGTGTTGGCTGATGACTGTGAGACTGGTGGCTGATGAGGCTAATGAATCTGCAAAGACGAGGCAGTGATGGAGAGGTGGAGGGTGTGCACAACTGCAGCATGAAAGACCTACAAGGAGAAAGAGAGACATAAAAAGAAGCAGTGAGGTGAAACAGAAAAACACAAAAACAACAAGGTGAAATGCCACTCTTTTTTTTTTTTTTCTACACCTAACCACGTGCGAGCATGTGTGTTTCTTGACATCCCAGCATTGGTTGCCATGTGTTTTGTTGTCTAAACATAACCGTGTGCGGTATAATCCCACCATGTGCTTGTGTTGACATTGCAATAGCAGCATCCTGAAACATATAGAGTAGACGGAGAAGGATACCTGAAGCATAATAATTAGATGCAGAAGTCCACTGCAAAGCGGCAACACGTGAAAACTTGGTGTGAGAACATGATAATATTGTTTGCATAATATACATTTGAATTTTAAAACATCTTTTTTTTTCCATTTTTCCATTTTTTTTGACTGGCACCTTTAACACTAATTATTATAAAAATACTAATAATTTTTTTTTTAAAAAAAAGCTCGAATACACCATTTGTTACTTAGCCTTTAAACTGTTTACAGATTATGTTGTTCCACCTCTTGTCCATCAACCATCCCACACCCATGAATAAAAGGTATATGACTAAAAAAGACAAGATGAGGTAGAGAGGATGAGACTGTAGGTGTGTTGCCATTCATTTGTGTTTATGCACATTTTCACTATGTGCATAGAAAAAGAAAACCTGAGTGGAAATGCAGAAAAGAAGGTGAGGGAAGCAGCTATAACAATATATATAACAAGTATAACAAGTAACAACAAGTAACAACGTATAACAAGAAGATGGCAAAGACGCATAAAGATGAGTAGATGGTGAGAAAAAAATTCTGAAGAGGGTGAAGAAATAGAGGAAAGATTATGAACAATGTATGAAAGGAGGGAGGTGGAGAGAACAAGGGAAAGTGGACGAAGAAAGGGTAAGAGAAAGGAAGACAAAAGGTGAAGTGATGAAGGATGAGGAGAAGAGTTTGCAGGAAAGGGAGATGTGTAAAAAAAAAAAACGACTCCGGATGAAGAAAGGAGAAAGTAAAACAGGAGTAGGAGCAAAGGATATGCAAAACCGAAGAGCTTGCAGAAAGAAAGGAGGACAAGGAAAAGGAAATAGTAGACAGTATTACAGGTTGAGTCAAACTCAAGACTGCGATGATAAAATAAATCAGGAGGCCTGCAGTCAGGGGGGAGAGTAGGAAGTGAAAAAGAAGGAAGTAAACAGGTGGAAGGAAGAGAGGGTAAGGCACGTACAAGAAAGGGGAAGAATGGGGGTGCAGAGAAGTACAAACAGGGTGGAGAGATGACTGAAATCGGGGAGAACATTGAGGCCAGTTTCGTCACAGGACCCCTGAGAGTTGAGATAAAAGCCAGTTGGCGGCCGGCTGCAGATTAAATCTGTCACTGTCACCTTGGTTTTGACTGTCTCCAGTTTGACTGTGACAGGGAAGGGACTGCATCCTGCTTACGAAAGGGTTTCATCATCTCCAACACGAAGTTTGGTTATGATCATAAAACACGTTTTATTTCTTTTCGCAACCACAATGGCTCCAAATGGCTCTCAGACTTGATATGGTTGCCTTTTTCTTCAGGGATTGGAAGGACCATCAAAAGCTACTTCTGTCCAGCATATACTCCATATATTCTAGTTGAAGTTCTTGGTCTTCACTAATGTTTGTTTCAAAGAAGTTAGGATGACCTGTTGACCTCCTGTTAATATTTCATTACTTTACTAGAATTGGTTACACTGTTTTAGGTCAGTTTAGTCATCTTTTTGTTATGATCTTGAGCTGGATCGTGACATTGTTAAATCTCAATTCTTAATACAGGAACTTCCTCTAATTGTTTTTTTATTAAAAGCATATAATGGACTATTGATGAGGAGGGCAAAGTCAATCACACCACAGACAATAGGTATAAGTAGCTATCAACAGATCTTTGCTGTATTTCTGAAAAAGTACAGTCAGTTTGCTCTCATTCCAAACTTATGAAATACTACCAGCTTGACAGTGTTTTTTGTCATAAGAGCATGATGAAAAAGCTGTCTTTCATGTGCACATGAAATGCTGTTGGACAGCCTCAGGTGAGAACACAGCTGGACAGAACTGTTTGTCATGTTTTTATATGCAGCAGGATGGCGTTAGGTTGAAACACTGCTGATAAACATATAATACAGGCAAGGGTGGGTGGGAAGGGCAGTGGATGGGTAAAACAAACCTCAGACTTCAATGTGGGAGTTGGGTGTTATCTTCCTGTCTGAATGTTATGTTTTTTATACACCTTACCATGTGCCTCCTTCCCCAAATCCTTACCGTCCATGCCAGCATGTGAGTTTGTTGAGGTTCTGGCGTGGTGGCTCTGATGGTTTCCATGTGCTTGTGCTGTCTAATCAACCACATGCCACAGCAGACGCAGAAGGATACCTTAAACCCTTCAGTAGGATAGTAGGACTCTTCAAGGATACCCTTCAGTTTATACTCATACAGAAGTTACAGTATGCATAATTTATCTTTAAGGTAAAATTGTGTGTGTGTGTGTGTGTGTGTGTGTGTGTGTGTGGCCCATACAAGCTCTATTTAATTTCTTTAACATCCTGATGAGGCCACATCGGTTTTACAGTCTCATTTGCCCTCTCCAATAACAGCCTCCTATACAGTAAAAAGAAGATACAAATGTGCCTGGAATTGGCTCTCTTTTCTCTTAGTCACTCAAAGTAAAGCGTAACCGCTTTTACTTTTGCCAAAATATCTTTTTTTTCTGCCTCTAATGCTGTAGAAGTTAAATATGCCCACAGGAATCATTAGTTTCATCTCAAGCTGGTGACACAGCACACGATTTTTGGGTCCATTGCTGCAACAATTTGGCTTGCTGCGCATGTGATGTGTAATATTTTCAAAGACTGGTCTGGTAATTATCGGTTCCCAGCCTAATCCAATCAAATAATGTTTGCACCTCATCCAACAGACACACTTAAATGGGCACCATATTGCCACAGAAACTAGTTTGGCAACTATTTTTTATGGAGAAAAAAATGCTGCAGAAGTTTAAAACACCACAGTCATGTCTTGTGCACATAAGCACATGTACATATATATATATGTGTGTGTCTGTGTGTGTGTGTGTGTGTGTGTGTGTGTGAAATTAAAATAGATTAGAAATGAGCAAATACTACTGTAAAAAAAGCTGAATGGTAGACAACCCCATTTGTGACAAAATGTGTATTCAAATATTAAGGCCAGGTACAGTATGTACAGATATACAGTGCCTGTGGCAGGCACCTCATGGCATTATGGTGACAGTAATGGTCCATTCATTATTCAAGGAAATGCAGAGTAAGCCAAGTGTACAGAAATTTCACTGCTGTGACCTAAAGGGCCACCATGCAGGCACTAGACATCGTCCTCATTAAGAATTCTGATGGCCTGAGGAAAGAAGCTCCTGCTGGGACTCTGTTCGGTCTTCAGGCTGCATTTCCAGATGTCGGTGCTTCCTGTAGAGATACTTTCATTGGTGCATAAAAGTTCGTCAGAATTTGTGAGGGCATCTTAAAGTTCTTCAAACCTCTTTTACACCAAAATTGGCACATGCAAGCAGGTTTTTCAAACACAGTCAAAGCCGCTAAAAAATACTCCATAGACTGCTTTCCAGTTGGAAGTAGATCAGCGCCATGTCCATGTCCAGTATGGCTTTCCAGCCTGTTTTCATTCAGAACTTGCAAAATAACACTGCTTTGTCAGTACTTTTGGCGTAAGAGCACAACGCCAAAAGGCACGTTTTATGTGCACATGAAACACGGCTTGACGGCATCAGGTGAGAACGCGGCCAGACAGAACTGGTCGCTTTGTTATTATACACCAGTGGACCTGCTGTGACATCTGCCATGTCTGCCCATAACGTGCAAGGCAGTGCCACTTCAGAACGCAGCCAGAGGGAGCCTGTCGCATGCACATGAAAGGTGGCAGGACTTTGATGAGGGACCTCAGGACGCTGATGTGAGAGTCTTGTGTTCACTTGTTTCAATGTAATGTTTTGTTCTACACCTTACTATGTGCCTCCTTCACCCTTATACAAACCATCCGTGCCAGCATGCACATTTGTTGATGTACTGTTGTTGGCTAAACATTACCGCATGCAGTTTAATCCCACCATGTGCATTTGTTGACATCACGGTTGCGACATCCCAGAACATGAGGAGCAGACACAGAAGGATAATTGAAATGAATATTTAAAAGCAGAATTCAACTGCAGAGCTGCAAGATGTGACAGTTGAGAATATTTTGGCCTTTCTGTGAGTCTTTTTTTTTTGGGGGGGGCGGGCTTTCAAGTTTGATGCCACTGATAGGCCATAGCACAAGTAAGCAGTAGAAAGCAGCAAATATAGAGTTATGTAAAAACTTTACAGTCGTTACTTCTCTTTATATCTCTCTTAATTATTCAGTCTCTCTTTCAAACTCAGTGCAGACTAATCTAGAACGATTTTTGAGTGCTACTTCAGCAGAGACAGACAGTTTTGAGAGGTTGGTGCATCAATGCATCTTGCAGATAAGAAGCTAAAATTAGCGCATTTAGCATTGTGTTCCTGTCAATTTCAATGTGAGGAGCTGCAGCTCTCTCAGGACTTTCAAAACCACCTTGAAAAGACGGTTAAAAGCTGTCGAGGTTTTTGCGTCACTGACCTTGAACTCTGCTTTCACATGTGCTTTTTGTGTAGTTTTATGTTGTATTGTCTGTCTTGTGTCTTTTTCGATCACTTTATATCATGTGCTATTGTGTGTATTATTTGTCTTGTGTGTGTATTTTACTTTCTGTTTTTTGTGTACAACTTCATATTTTCATGTCATTGTGCTGCGTTTTTGCTTTGACCTGCCAGAGGACTGCAGATGTGAATTAGCTCCAAGCTATCTGGAACGATGCATCAAATGGTAACATTTATGTTTTAAACTGTACATGATCCCTCTTAAATAAAATAAATACAATTAAAATTAAATCAATACTGATTGGAGCCAAGCAAGGTTTAGGTCACAGGTTACAGAGCTGTAAACAGAGTCTGTAAACTAGCTGACAGCCAACAAACAGGTCTCTTCCTAGTCCACAGATGACAGGGAGATAGATGGGAATCAGAGCAGTGAGTCTAGCAGATGAATGTGACACACTCAGGTGACGCATGGCAGGGGGTTGGGTTCTGTGACAAACGAAAACAGAGATGAGCTGGCATACAAGCAAGCCAAATGTCTTCAAAGTTCTGAGTGAAGCTAGTTATCACGAGGAGCAATGGATGGTATACTGGTGATCTGGCTGGGTCTTTTAAGCTGCAGGCAGGTGAGGCAGAGACAAAACCAGTAGAGCCAACCAGCCCCACTCTGAGGAAAACTTTCCCCCTAATAAACTTTCTGATCCTGAGGGAGATGCAGCCCTATGATGCTTCTTCACAAAGTTCACAATCAACTCATTTGCCTTGCAGATGTTCAGAGTTCAGGTTTCTGATCTGATAAACTCTTCATCCCCTCCAAGTTGCCCTTCTCATTATTTAAAACCAGATAATGAGGGCCACATGCTGCATCTGGGGTCTGCCCGTCTCTCACTAGCCTCTTAAAGGGAAACTCCGTCATATCATTTTGACGTATCAAAGTCTGTTTTTAAGATCTTGAGTTGCACTATTCCTTTTATAAGTTTTATGAAGCCTTTTGTGGCTGCATGAAGTCTGACGTCATTTGAATCAGCATCAGCTGGGTGTCTGATGAGTACAAGTTTGAAATTGAAATCTTTTTAAAAAAAAACCAACATTTTGTGGAGTTAGAGTCCTGACATGCAAAACTGTCATTCAGCCATTCGTTCAGTCATTGTCAGGCGGTCAGTGAGCATCTGTCACTCTAGTTTTTGTGGTGTGTTCCACACTGTTGGCACTTGTAGGCCCTTTTATTTTGTTTGTTGCTTTTTTTCAGCTGATTCAGCATGCCCATAGTCGAGTGGAATCACTTAACTCACTCACAAACAGTTAAAGTCAAGACGGTTTGAGTATAAAACAAACCACGGAGCTTTTCAGCAGCAATGGTTTGTAATAGTTTGTTTTATTGTTTAATATGGCATGTTATTTCCTCTTATGCAAGCGCAGAACGTATGTGCTTGTTCCTAGTTTGCTGTAGTGAAGCACAGCTGTTTGGCCGAGGCACAGATGACGAGGCAACATAACAGTCTGCCTTCATTACTACTATTTCTTTGATGTTGGTTTGGTATCTGGGCTTTATGTCTGGGAAGTGAGCTAACCAGACCTCTGTAGCCTGCTCCAAGTCTCTGTTTAAAGCAACATTAGCCACTAATAGCATAACACACCCGAGTCTCAAAGCCAGCTGTCAGTGATCAAGTTGCAATGTGTGTAATGTAGGCACCAGGCTTTAACAAGGAAGACTAATGTGTGGTATGAAAGAAAAAAAAAAGGTGATATCTCTGGTTCTATTGCACTGATTTTGATTCTGTTTTAAAAACTCCATTGGGGGATTGACATTAGGAGATCACATTAAGAGTTAAATGCTGAAGTATTTAATGAAGTACTTCATTTAGCATTTAATGCCTCTAAACATGTGGGACTGACAAACTGGGTCTGGAGTTTGCAGGTCAGCACAGCCACAAAGGCTATGACTGGAGATAACCTACATACAATATATATTTTACCTCCAGTTTGATTTATCAAGGAAGCATTCATTTAATGTAGTGTATACAGCAAAGTGGGTTCTATTGCCTCGAAGTCTTTGATGTACCTCTCAATGAAGTACGTCACCGCTGTACTGACCGTATTAGTTATTATTTTGATCTTGATTTCACCCCACTGTCTTGGAGTACATACATAGCTGCCTCATACATTCATGTATATACAGTGCTATACACAGCAGTGTTCAGTTGCTTTTATATTAAGACAATGTTGGACATATTATATTTCTATCAGTTCCCAACCCACCCACCTCGCAAGCACCTAATAAGTGATTAAAAGGCTACTGGTTACTGATTGAAGATGAATGGTTTCATGTCACTTTGGTTTGAGTTGTTCTGAGGCAGGTAAGCTACTGTTTTCTACTTACGTAACAGTTTAATCATCTGCAGCATAGGACATCATGTTCCGCCGGTCTGCCTCTTTCGATTTAGTTTATTAGGAATGACAAAGAGAATGAGAGGAAGAGAGACAAGAGTACTTCTGTAGCTGTGGCATGTTTTGCAGTAGAAAATATACAGCTACATTACTCTTGTCCTCAACCTTCACGTTGATAGGTGCATGTGACATGCTACCAAGTCTTAAGTCATGGATACCTGGAAGCCGTTGACACTGTTGGTCTGTCCCTGTCAACTCCAATGCATTGGTTTTTTAGTTGTGTGATCCTTGTATGTTTCACATTTTTCAACAGACTAATTTTCAAGATGACTGTGGAAAAAGAACCACAACCTTTACTTACCAACATTTCCATATTCATTTCATATTTGGAAAGAAACAGAACACAAAGGGAACTTATTTGCTATGGCTTCTAAAATACTGGTTGATGAAACCAACATATTTTGGAACTGCAGTCACATGCTCCTTCCACTCAATGGCAACTTGGCCGCAGTAGTCATCTAACGGAAGTACTTAATGTTTCATAATTTGTTGAAAGTGGAGACATCTTGCATGTTTTCAAGGTAAATTAACCCTTTGAATATTTCAGTGTACGTGCCAGGTGGGTAGAGAGACAACATCATTTGATGGATCGTCCAAGTTTCCAGTGCAGGTTTGGTGTAAATTAAAGCCCAGGACCTTACCGTGTGACATCTTATTTTGGGGACAGTCCAATTGTATAAACTAAATGTTGGCATTGTTCATTTCTGTGAACCATGGATATGCCATGTTTATATATTATAATGGAACAGATTAAAACTTTGGATGTCTTTATTTTTTTGATTTCGTTATGTTTTAACAACACTGTGCATAACCTGTGGCTATGTTTAGGCACAAATAACACTAGATTAAGGTTAGGGAAAGATTTCATGACCCAATTATAGCTAGAGATGCAAGATGTGTCTTTGAAAAAACACCCACTTTTGTTGTCACAATCGCAGGCTGGCAATGCAGCTTTGAGCTGCAAAAAACTCCCTTTTAAACTAGTTTGTTGTTAGTTAGTCTCAAACTGTGGCTTGCAGTCGTCTGGCATCTTGCCAAGGTGTCAAGCTATCAACTGTCCCTTCCAAACCCCTGATGACAAAGTCATCTCTTATATGTAATCAGAACCACCCTACTCTGAAAATATTGATATGATTGGTATGAAACCTACAAATGTAATGTACAATGCCACTACATTCCTCTAGTGACTGGTCTGTTGGTGTTGGTAACGCCAGTGTTGACTTAGCTTTTAAGTGAGATACAAGAGAAGAACATGTCAGTTATTATCAGGAAACATTTAATAGCCATCTGTAAAGTATTTGGAGTGTCATTTGTCCCATAATTACATAGAAGAACCCATTTTTTTAAATGTCAGTCATCACGTCACAATCACCCTCCTGTCAAGCATCTCCTCTGACGAGGTGGTAAGTCATCCCTATTTAAAAATCCTTGGGGTAGTCTTGGACCTTTTCAGCATTGACCAGATATGTCTAGAAAAAGCATCACTAAGCAAAGATTGAATTATATTTGTGGTAATAATAATAGATGTTGGAACCAACATAGCATTGGGGACTTGCGTTGCCAGCAGTGTAAAAACAACATGATTGTAAAATTTGTTGATCTCCACCACCTGGCATATTAGAGGAGTCATGGCATAACTGTGACCTCCACTTTCCATTTCTTCAACTGATGAATTGACAACATTTGTATGCTCTCTAGTCATCCAACAGACTGGTTGATCCCAAAGCTGTTGAGTTCAATAGCTGCCCACATTAAGAGGTGCTTTCGCAAAAATGACCCCTCTGTAACTGCAAGGTAGAGCTATGATAAGGTCTATTGCAATCATCGCTGTTTAAGTATGCATGTGCCTTTCATGTCTTTGAAATATTTTTAGGTCTTGTGTTTTTTAACTGGAGGAAATTATGCATGTCCCCTACTGTCTCTGGACAGTGTTTCCCCCTGAGAAACAACTTAATGAGAGAGTCCAACATCGCCCTGCTCTTTCAAATGGAATACGCATTAAGTTGAAGTCTATAACTATGCTATACTTAACTGAATTATTTTTTCAAATTGGCCAGCAGTAAATATTATATATTAGAATCTGTGGTCCTTGAGGCATATGCAATAATATCTTTAGGATTATAGAATTCCAAAATTATGATAAATGAGAAGACAATAATGGACCTCCTCAATGATACACTCTTCTGATACTTTCATAATGACAACTCCCACACTAACTCTCTCAAGATGGATGTATAATTACATTTGGCTGAGTGGTTGAGCACTTTTGCCAGTGGTCTCGGTCTGGGTGGTCTCTCTCTGTGTCAGGGTTCCAGTACTACACCATTAATTTTTATTTCTATTAACTAAAGTTGTACTGCTGGGCAGGTGGGATATTTGGTGAATAAAGACTTCTTGTAACATTCTTGGCAGCTGGGAAACAGGATTTCTTCAAATGTTTTATTTGGGAGAGGGGCAGATGATGTTTTGTCACTGTATTTTTCAAAGGTTGTTTCCAGCAAATATTTCAATTGTGGAGTCAGATTATGGCTATGAAGAGAGACAAAGCAAGCAAAATGAAACCATAAACCCACCTATAATGTGTATATATACAAGAGTCGTAACATATTAAGCTATACAAACACAAGTGAAATAACCCCAACACAAAAAAGAACACATGGCCCAGTTAAGAGGAATGTTTTCAAGGAACAGATGACATAAGCTCTAAAACACTTTTTAATAGGATCGCCCCAGGAATATTGTCTTTTAGAGCATCAAAATCTGTCAAAAAAACTCAGAAAGTCTCTCCTTAGGTTTTAATTGACAGATTAAAAATAACATCCACTGGGTTACAGGTAGCAATAAACAAAACAAACAAATAAACAAACAAACAAAAAACAGGTGTTTTGGCAATGATTCCATTAAAGGATTGGTATAAAAACAAGTAATGTTTATTTGGTATGTGTGTCGACCTCCTAAAAAAAAAAAAAACTGTTTGTAATGCTATTGCTTGATTCAGTGGGCATTAGCGGTGAGTAGCGTTAAATGGGTTAGAAGAATCTTGCCACAAATTTGTAGGTTTCGAATGTTGTTACTAGCATATGAAATGGACTTGTTTATTCTCATGCAGCTACGGAGGAAGTCAGCTGATGTAATGTTATTACAAAAACTAGGAATATATTTGTAGGGAGGGTGGTCACGATGGTGGATGAGTCAAACACAGGACTTTTACCCAGGAGACAAGAGTCTGTGTCCTGTGTGAAACAAAAAGGCCAAAGTTGACTTTGTTTTCAAATATGTGATATGCTGTGTGTAATGCTGAGTTTGTCACTGACATATGCCATGTAATTTTCTCATTTAAAGCCAAACTATGTTTTGTTTTTTTTTATAAACTTACCCATATATTATTTGTGCCTAAGCCTAGTGAAAGTGAACACAACACAACATTTTATGTGCTCATAACTGTCTTAATAATGCCCTTTAAATCAAGTTATAACTTGACAGAAACATATCCCTAGGAACAGGGTCGGGGGGCGTTTGTGCTAAATTTGAAGAAATTCCCTCAAGTTCTATTGATATCATGTTCACAAGGATAGGACGTACGGAAGGCCATGGCTACCGCCAATACAAAGCCATAAAAGCGTCCCAATTTTTTTCCCACCACTGGCATTACTGCCCTCATTTCTTCTGCTGTGACACATTGCACAAAATCCAAATTATTGGTAACCCTTTTGTTATGCTGAGGTAAGTCTTATCTTGTCATGCAGCCAATACGCTTAGGCTGAGACTAACTGCACTACTGATTAAAATGCAAAAGAATGTCCTGACCATAGCGCCAACATATGTTACATTCAGAGAAAAAGGAAAGGGACCTTCACAAGTTTATCATGCTCCCAAGTGTGTCTTGTGACTGATAGTCATCTGTAATAAATAGCACTTAATGTTGAGCTTACATGCCAGTAAAGCACTTTGAAATGAAATGAAATTGAATCGAGAAATAGAATAACACAAGTGAAAGCAAAAGAGAGAAAAAGTCTTTGTCCAGCTACACTGACAAGAGATGAAAAAAAAAAAAAAAAAATGGGCTGGTTACATACTAGAATGAATGATTCTGTAAATTTGACAAATGTAACTCAAGGAAGAATTTTTTAATTGTATGGCAAAAAACACAACAACAACAACAACAACAACAAAAAAACCCAACAACAATGAGCCTCTTGTACAGTAATGCTAGATACTAATTACGAATCAACAAAACTGTTCTATGAGCACAAGGTTTTCCAATATTGAATGTTTAATGATAACACTGAAAATGACCTGGCCCAACAAAACCGCTGTCCATTTTAATAACCGTCAGTGTCATGAGAGAAAATGAATGTTTCTTCCAAAGAGGAATATTAAATATGGAGTAGGTACCTGCAGGATGCTGACAATATAAATTCCCATCAAACTCCACAAAGCTCAGCAAAAGATGAAAAGTTGAGAGTTGTGAAGAGAAGCTTGACTGAAAGATACCAAAGCTTTATTCCCAGTGTTGTCAGCAAAAAAGCCATACAGGTCAAAAGTGTAAAACTAAAGGCTATAAAGGCTGACTGGTCTTAATGATTAAGAGATGAGCTGGCTACAATCCCTAGGATTGACCATTGGTGCTCATCCTGATTCACCACAGTTAAGTGGGGTCAATCTCTTTCAACTTGCATTCCTCTCACTAACAGCAAAGTGTGTGCAGTTCAGGTACCTTTGACAAAATCATCTCAACTCAAGCTAATAATAGTCAAGTTACAATGATTTTAGCATCCTGGTGAATCACTGTGGAATTACACTGATGTAGACAACTCCGATATGATTTAAGTTTTACAGGATTATAGCAACCTACAAGGATTCTTTTCATCTGCTAAAACTGGAGCACTGATCACATTTTTGTCAGATTACATTGCCTGTTAATGTGGTTTTAATTCTAACATTTAATTTCATTGAGGTGTGGGTGGGTTTTACTAGGTTTTACTTAAATCCTCTCATGATTTACCCTGCCTTAAGGAAACACTAGCACAGATAATTACAGAATTTCATTGAAATGGTTGCAGACATGGTCCGTGATGATCCCAAAAGGGTTTGCATTCATCATGTTAATCAGTGGGTCCATATGAACCACTCATTACTGTGATATTAAATGTATTGTTTTTACTGTTTATTTTTGGGAAAACTCCAACTCAAGAGAAATCTAAAAAGCAGAGTTTGAGTTAAGTTCGTTAAGTTATTAAGTATTCCTGGTGTAAGAAAACTGTGTTTTGTATGAAGCTTGAGTCTGTATGAGGATGTATTTGGTTGAAATACTGAAATGTACAAAAACTTCCCAAACTATTCAAAATATGTTGACCATAACTTGTTAAATCATTTCTCTGATGACTGATGAAGATGATTCAAATTGGATTAATAGTTGTGTGTTAAGCTGCAAAGTGTGTACTGAGCCTGTACATGTAGCCTACAGGTAGGCCATGTAGTAACAGCATAGCTGATATATTGAGGCCATGTTTCATTTAAGTGAACTGTAGTTTTTGGATGTTTACCATGTGAAATATTTGGAGGCACATGGTTTGGAAATGTTTCACATGTGAAACATTTGACCGCAGGTGGATTTCAAAATTTTCAGATTTGTTTTATTTGGAGGACTGTGGGTTTTGGACATTTTAGAATAGATTTCAGCAATACACACATCATGTTAAAATGTAAAATTTAGTTTCATGTGTTAAGCCCAACTTCACATGTGAAATGTTTCACTTCACCTGTGAAATGAACCTTTTCACATGTTAGGTTTGCATTCATATGTAAAGTTAGAAATGTAATATCTCTCGTTACTTGAATTTTAAGAATAGCATGTCATTTACAAATCTCAAACCTAGTTTAACATCTCAAATTGCAGCAACAAATTACAGCATCGCATGTGAAATGTTTTAATTCACATGTGAAATTAACTTTTTCATGTGCGGTATGAGCTACATTGTTAGTGCACACATTCAAACCCATAGAAACTGTCAGGTGATAATGCACTTTGTAAAACCTGCAAAGAATTTTAATCACATAGACTGTAATTTATTGTAACTTTGGCAACACCGTAAGCTAAAAGGTTCAAAAGTCAGAGGATCTTTAGAATTAATCCTCAGGGGACCTTGAGTATCTGTTCCACATTTCAAAGCAATCCATCCAACACTGAGATACTTTACTCTGAATCAAAAATGGTGACCTTGTGGTGAGATGTTATTAACAGAAAAAATGAAGATACTTTCAGAGGAGCAAATTCTTAGGAGGCAAAATTTAAAAGTATTAAATACAAAAATGTAAATACAGAAATGTTCCATGTCACTCCTGAACTGAGTAATAACAAGGCAAAGGGAACTAAAATCTATTACTGCTCTCACACACCACAGTTATCCTCTAGTCATTTTCATACTTGACTCAAAAACTCATTTATCCGCTTCATAAATTAATATCATGAACTCAGAATCCTTCAGATCCACTCAAACACACTTGCATGGAGTTCAAAAGTCTAATGGGGAATCCTATCTTAATTCCCTAAATTGTATCTTTTAATAGATATGTGACACACACTGCACTGACCTCGGTTACTGGGAATCTAATTCCAAATTCATTAGCACCCTCTATTTATGTATTTCTGACTCTCAGCAAGTTTTCATGTGGCTGTGGGAAGACTGTCCTTCCTCGTGCAGAGCTAAAATTAAAATATTCATAGGGAAAAGATCAGGCGCTGATTTGATTTCCTTTAGTTTCTAATAATGTGTTTCTGGTTCTGTAATGAGCATATACCCCACTGTGGTGAGACAGAGAGAAAAATGACCAAAGTGAAAAGCAGTCAGAAAGACTTGATTTCCCCTCTGGTAAAATTAAATGAGGGTGTTTATCATGACCACATATCAAAGGGAGAAATAAACAGAAGGAAAATGGCACAAACTGAAGAAAAATATGTGAAAGGTAACAGTAGTTCAGGTAAGGGGAGTCTTACTAACAAGCACGTGGAACTAACTGTGCTGCGTTCAATATAGACAGCAAAAAAGACTGAAGAGTTCAAGGACACACTGAAAAAATAAAGATGCTTTCAGAGGAAGCAAGCATTTGGAAATTGCTCTCAGGGCACTTCAGCCCCAGATAAAATGAGTAACACACTGGTGAGCAGGAAGGGATTTGGGAAACCAGAGGGCAAAGTCACCAAAGCAGTGTGAAGAATACTAGACATCCAGTCCAGTGCTACATGCTACATCGGCACGTTCTCATCCTAACTCTTCACGTTGCAGCTTTGCAGTGGACTTCCATGTCTACATATAACATTTTAAGCGTCCCTCTGCTTACATATTGTATTTCAGGAGTTCTTCTGCATCTGCTATTTACATTCATGCCATGAATATGATTCATGTGATGTCAACAAATGCACATGGTGGGATGATGCAGCATGTCGTTAGTTTAGATAAAACACGCATGGCATTGCTGCCAGTTCTTTTTTGGGGGTCAATGTCATTGTCCTGGGCCTTTCCAAAGCATTACATGTAGTATGCAGTATATGTAGAATCATGGTGATGCAAACATGCATGTATGAGCAGCGTTTCTTATAAAAAGATGAACGTGTTCTTAGCCAACACAGTTTTTCAATCTGTAAAATATATAATAAACACATTTGTTGTTCATGGTGGGTATTTGAACTCATAAGCTTGGTTAGATCCAATATAATATACATTACTTAGCCTTCAAAATGTCTTTTTCTTTTGTCAGTGGTAGTCCCAAAGAAGGTTGACCCAAAATAAATAAATAAATAAATAAAATATATACTTCACTGTCATGCTTTGTGTTCTGTTCTTCTGAGAAATGTCTGACAATCTAACTTAGTATCATTTGATGTTGATTCCTTTGCATCCACTGGACTAAATCATCGTAAGGCTGTTTTTTAGAGAAGATCAAGTGTCCACCGTGCTAACTAAAGCTGCTTTCACACTATCCTGTGGTAATGCCGGATGGTGTAATTGCCTCTAGTTATTTTGAATAGTGGAAGGCAACAGAGGGGAAGCGATTGTTACCTCAGCAATAGGGGTATTAAGGTGTTGTTGACCATGTGCTTGTGCACAGATTTTGTGCTGACACAATGAGTCGTGTGTTGAATTTCTGGTGGTTGCCGCACAGCTTTAGCCGATTAAATAGTGGGGTCATGGAAGCAGAAAGAAGACAAGCTAGAGGAGCTGATGGTGCCGGTGTCTGAATACCTGTTAAACTGGGCCTGGGGTAACATTCACGGTGTTTAACACTTTGTGTACTGTGATGCTCGCTATTTGGTCAGCCAAAGTCAGGCACTGACTGCCATACATTAGAGTTTGAATACTTGAAGTAAAAGCACCAGCAACTTAAAAGGAAAAGCAGAAGAAAAGGTGGGCCTGAGTAAACATTTCCACCAAACATCAGTCAAAATCGACTCAACTGGTTAAATTAATTGATTTCTGTTAAACACATTTATGCATGTTTTTTTCTGATGTAAAAGCAGCTTAAGGTGAATATGTTGTACTTACATATCAAAAATATGTATTTTAATCAGAAATGCATAAAAAAGGATAAAAGATTTTTTAAAATGTATTTATTTTTCTGGGGATCCATGATATTTGACAATTTTAGCAGCTTTTTAATCAAAAACCCAAAATAGGGGGGTTTGTTCCATGTCAGGGATGTTCCAAGCGAGAATTCAAACCAAGCTTCAGAGGAAACAGTTAATTTGTGCATTAGACCAAGTTCAGCCAAACACAGTCGGCATTATGCTCTAAGGCCTTTGCAGCTGTATTTGCTTGAGTTTGCAGTGAGAATTCCTCCACAAAATGTAGGTTAAGCTAAATTAGGCAATATTGATTTACACTGTCAGGGAGTTTTCCACCTATTCCTCATCGTTTTTGGGATTGCAACAAGACAGAAAGCCCCCCCACGCACACACACACACACACACACACACACACTCTGAGGGAGAAAATCATTACTTACAGATGCCTTTTTCAATTCCATGTCACTGAAAGGCTTTGACTACAGCCTGAACTTCCAGTGTTTTTTAACTTAACCATGGGGACTCAAAAATCTATGGTATAGGTATGTGCTCACAAACCTCATTCATTTAAATATGCACATAATAAACTCAAAAGCAATTTCTGAGGTACCATTAATTAAAACTGTGACTGCAAGTGTTGAGTAAGTGGTGCTTACCATATCTCTATATGAAGACAAAAGCTGTCCATCAGTTGAAAGCTGGAATTTATGGTTTTTCACTGTTTCTTAAAATGGTGACTGGCTGGTTTTGTTCAGGTCAATAGGGCTGTCCCTGACTAAGACTTTACAAAGTCAAACACGATACTTCAAGTCTTGCTTTTCACCTAATGACAGTCAAATCATTTTTCTTTTGTTCATTGATCTATACTCTGATCTGCGACATTAGTTTCCATTTTTCGATACCAGACAAAACAGCTCAAACACCTAATTAAACAATTTGTCTTCATGGCATGGTATAAGTATTTGTTTTGTAATCAGATTTATTATATCCAGTGCTATTTGCTGTGTGCCATAGGTGTGTGTTTAGGTACATGTGGTAGCTCTTCACAGTACAGGAAGGGAAAGGGAACACTATTCAGACAGACAAAATACATCGCTTAGTTTGGTTCCTGCATGGTTTCCATAGTTGTTAGACAGTACTTTTGACGAGAGAGAGAGATAGAGAGAGAGAGAGAGATGAGAAACAGCAAACAGCTGATTCCACATGACACCCCTACAGGTCAATAGGACATTTGGCATTTTAAGGTAAGGTAGGGTAAAGTAAGGTAAAATAAGATAAGATAATCCTTTATGAGTCCCACAATGGGGACATTTGCATTGTTAAAGCAATGAGATAAGCAAGCAAAAAACATATACGAGCAAAAAGAACAATATAAATAGTAATAACAAAAGAAACAAATAATAAAAGTGCAACAGTAAAAAAAAAACAAGGTGCAAATTCAGAAGTTAGCAAAATTTTACATCAGTTGCACATGGAAGACAATTGCTCTTGTGAAAAAAAAACGCACGTCAGTATTAATCAAACAGGCAGACTGGTTGATATTTGCAAAAGGTATATTCATCAAGGTCCAAGTGTAGGATTTAGAGGCAGATAAGGGCTAGAAATGGTTTATTATTTTAATCAAAATGTTTTCATCAATTTGTAATCTGAAAGTATAAACATTTGTGTTCTCATTACCTAAGAAGGAGCCATTTATATTTACATAGGGAGCAGGTCCACGCCATCCACCATCCTCTCCACAAGCAGATGACTAAGTCAGTTCATATACTACTAAACAATTTTTATCAGCACAGTCGGTGGATCAGGGTGACTCAATTGCTGCATGCGACAGTAAATCCTTCTTGACCCTTGCAAACAAATGATAGTGGTGTTGATATGGTCACAGAACTTGAAGCAAGAAGGTATACAGGCTTAATTCTTAAAATAAAAAAAAAACAATTCCTTTGACCTTGTGAGTTTATTCTTTTCCTATCTGCATATTCTACATCTCTTGTGGCATATTTTGACACTGCATACATGTTACATGTAAAGACGTAATTTATTTTAATATATATGGACCCCTTATACCAGTTTATAACTTTTTGCAATATTTTATATTATATGTGACACTCCTGTCTTACAGTACAGTGTAGCCTATATGTAGCTGTGGGCGGTTTGCTACCTTTCGTTTCCTGTCAATTAAAGTGAGAGGAAGGTGATGCACGACAGCAGGGGAAAAGAGTGAGGCGATAAGTTGTACCTGGGAAAAGTTTGGAACAGAACAGGCAGATGCCACGAGCAGGAAATGGAACAAGTCCCAAACTCTTCTTGTGCTTGTCAATCTGACGATCTGCTTTGATGCCAGAGTTTTTGTTACCTAATCTGACGTGTCTATCCTGTTGCCATATGAATTTCTTCAGCAGAGGACAGCAACTTTTTAATTTTCCTCCAGAAAAAATTACAAGAAGAAATAGCCTTTTAACTGCTGGTTTGCATGTGCTTTGAGCCTTTCACTAACAATACACATTCAAAAGAGCTGAACAATTAATCTCACAGTTTCTCTTTTCTACATCATTTGTTGCAACAGACCACTGTTGACATAGTAGAGTTAAATAACAGCCGTGGAATGATTAACTCTGTTTACTACAGCTGGGGGCTTCTCAGTGTTGTTTATTTCAAGAGGCTTTAAGCCTTTCTATCTAATTTCACTTTCACGATCAGACACCGCAATAATGCAGGAGGAAGGAGCAGTTAGTGCATGATAATTGTCAACTATCGGTTTGTAAGAAGAAGAGTCAACAGCTATGCTAGTCTTGCGTTGCCAGATCTTCAAGGCAGTCTGTCCGCACCAGAGAAAGGGCTGGAAGCACACATGCTTGCTCAGGCCGTTCACATTCCAAACTTAAACATTAAATTAAAACTAAATTAACACGTCTTTGTCAGGGCTTTTGGTGTATGTGCTTTTTTGCATGCGCATGAAATGCCACTGGACAGTGTCAGGTGAGACAGGGGCTGGACAGAACATGTCATGTTGTTAGTAGGCATCAACATGCATTTTAGAAATTAAAACAGCAAACTTAACTGTAAACTAAAAACTGCTCAGTCCAGCACTAGGCATTATGGGAAATGTGGGCATCACTATAATACTTACATAGACTTAGTGATTATGGTCGCAGTGCAAATGTTGTTTATGGACGGCTAAACAACATCAAATATGGATTGAAGCTGAAGATTTTGTCAGACAACGGCATGTTGTGAATTTTGTGAATTAATACATCAATCCTTTTTTTCATTTATTATGACTTTTGGACTGTGTCTCTGCATGAGTACCATCATCACATGAAACTGAAATTATCATCTTCATTGGCCATCAACATGGAAAATCTAAATTTTTAATTCTAGAATGTGTTTGCGCCTGCATGCTTGTTATTGAATTTAAATGTGTTTCCATCAAGCAAGCTGCTGCAGTAACTTACTAATTATTGACAAGCTCCAGTGCACACAGACGTTGTGTTCAGTTTCACACCCAAACCTCGTTCTTTATTACACTTGTCCCACATAACCTCCTGTCCATCACATCAGCACCATGGAGAGTGACTAGAAAAGAGGAGAAACAGGGCAACAAAAGCAACAAAAATCCCCATCTGGATTTGAACGTGGGACACCTACGAGATTGTTCTTTATGACCCATACAAGACTCTCCAGCACTTTTTTTCCAGACTGATTTACCGTTGCTGACCCTGCCTGCCTCTGACCTGCCTGCTTAGTCTGACTCCTGGTTATAACACCACCCTTCTGTCCCCGACCACAAGATCTTCTTGCATGTTCTTTGTTCCTGTATGCCTTTGCTGCTTGGCATTACCATCCGGTAAGGCATCACAGAATAATAAATAGCTAACATAAATAGAGGCTACTTTATGTTTCAGATGGTCAACAGTAATATTGTTATGAATTTGTTAAGGTGATATGCCTGAAAATCCTGATGAGCTGAAATTTAACCTTCCAGTCTTTAAATAAAAAAATAGCCATGCAACAGTAGCTGAAACACAGAATCCATGGTA
Organism: Plectropomus leopardus; assembly: GCF_026936395.1. Lineage (NCBI taxonomy): Eukaryota > Metazoa > Chordata > Actinopteri > Perciformes > Serranidae > Plectropomus > Plectropomus leopardus. The sequence continues at coordinate 31,052,262 of NC_142183.1, read as the reverse complement.
GCAGTTCCTGACATCCACATATACTATGGTATCAGGCCTTTGAAGTTCAACACTATAAAAACCATCTGAATATGTATTTTAATACAGACTGACTACAAAAGAGCTCATGAAATACTGTTAGTGTGACACTTAAAAGCTTTCCTCTGTCAGCCAGTTTCCATATAGAAGGGGATTTTAGTGGTAGGAGGGGAAGGTAAAGACGCTTTATAAAGCAAAAGCCAGACATGAGAAATTATTCTGGCACGTGTAAATAAAAATTGCATTTCTCCATGACTTATCTTGGCATTAAGCAAAGACTATGATGCAGAGCCTCCTCTGCCTGTCTCTCTGTCAGTCTCTCCCTGTCAGTCTCTCTTTCTGAGGATAATGAGGCTATGCATCATGTTTATATTAAGGAGTCTGACCTGATGAGAATTCATCATTGATTTGAAGGGTTTTTGATGTTTAATAAAGATCTGAATGCAGTTTTTGCATGCAGGTTCTTACATGAGTGAATATTTATCCAATGCAGAATTTATGTTTATGTCTGTATATGTTTGTTTGTATGTGACATTCAGAGTGTTTGTATAGCAGCAAACCGATATTTAGAAAAAGTGTAAATTATGGGCTCCTGATCAGAGAATAAAGCCATGCTACCTCTTTGTGTGCTGTAATCTGAGCTTTGCTCTGTGATTGGTTGTAGTAAGCCAGTCCGGCCATGCCTGCATGTTTGTGCATGTGAGTATCTCATTAGCTTGCAAGGTTACCTTTGATATCGGAACGACATCATTGCGCAAGCGTAGCACCAACTTTCTGGTTCCCCCATGTTTAAAACTATTTGCTCTGTCAGCACTGTTGCTGTTGTTGCTGTTTATGGAGTTACAACTGTGACAACTGTGTGCTGCTCACCACCAGCTTAGTCATCACCATGTTGAGAACTTTAAGCAGACAACTCATACTCTCTGAATTCGGCATAGAGCTCCTTTAAATGCTCAGCATATTGGCTTTAAAACGTAAGTGACATAGTGACATGACAAATTTTTTTGCACAAGAGCCTAGTTATGCATGCAGCTGTACGAGGACCTAAATGGTCTAAATGACAACGCTTACATGCTGATGCTTAGCAGGTATAATTTTCACTATCTTCAATGTCTTATATAAGCATGGTAGCATGCTAATGTTTGCTAATTAATACTAAGCACAAATTTCAATTACTAAAATATTGCAGGTACTTTGTTACTAACCAAATTATTAACCAAATTATTTTAAAAAAGCTGACACAATCATGTTGCTGTACCAAATATGATAAAATTACCATTCAAGACAAGGTAAGGGGGATTCACTTGAATTAAGTGTTTTACATTCACGCCAGACAATATAACTTATACACAAAATAAATTTGACTACATCTTAAATCTGAATTTAACATCATCTCATTTATGTAGAAAGCACAGGCTGAAATGGCAAATTTATGGGAAGTTAAGATCGTTTGGTGAATCCAGCTTTGAACACTTTTACATGAAAACCTCACATAAAACAGTGAGAGGTTTAGAATAAAAATGAGAAATGCTCTTGCAAGAGACATATTGTCCTGGACATTCTGTATGTGCAGATTGTCATGGCAGTCCATTTTGTTTTTTTAAACTGGATAAGTAAAAACTTTGACCCGCTGGTTGAGCCAAAGGTAAGGGAGTCACCAAATGCAATCAAAATTCATCCTCTGGGTACCATGGATAATTCACCAGATAAAATGAAAATCCATCCACCAGCTGGTGAGATATTTCATTGAGGACAAAAGTGGTAGAAAGACAGACCATCATTACTATCGATCTACAGAGCCATGAATCTAGAATGGCTAAAAAGGTCTTAATTTATATCTAAAAAAGACTAAGCCTAATTTATTAAAACACTTACACATTTACATATACACATGTTAAATGGGTGAATTTTAATTTTAATCTCGTCAATATGAACAACATGTATCCTTTTCATTCCTCTGATGAATCACGGTCCACACTGACACATGCACACAATAGCTAAAGAGTGTTCTCGAAACATTCAGGGACCATGCCATTTGGATAATTGAATTCCAAACCCCAGTCCATTTGATATAACATAGCACTCAAAGTATTCCTTGTCATTCTTCATGAGTTAGATGTAACAAGCTTTTGCCTTTCAATATTTCAATTTTTGAGAAGACTCCAACTTTCAAGGGAATAAGAATAAAATGAAACCATTTGTGACACATTAAACCAAATCCATGTCTGACACAGTGCCTGTAGCTCCCTAAGCATAGCAATGTAGGCGTTTGGGTCTGAAAAAACTGCTGAAATAATGTAACTGCTATTGTGTGACTCCCTAAGAGGCATCATATTGATACATTCGGCTGGCTGTCAATTGAAGGGATACAACAAATACAAGTGAAATACAGAATTGCCACATTTATAGAGCCCTTATCAACTGGAGTTTTTTTGTTAACCTTTTAAAACCATGTGTATGGGTGTGAGTGTATTGGCAAATAGAGTGTTTTTTAAGCATACTGATGGATCCACTGTATAGTGAGGCCAGCAGATGCAAATGGCATTGTTTCACATATAAGTGATTTAAGTCAGTCTCATAATTTGTTCAACCTTTTTTTTTTGTAACTTTTTTGGGATCGGGTATTTTAATATAGTTTGTTTTTACTTTGCTGGTCAGAGCACATCATTCCATTCACACCCCCCCCCCACCCCCCATTCAAATGTAACATCTTCATAATATAATGTTGACTAAAGAAATGGCACAGGGATATTCTTGATTTAGTATTTTATATCAAGCAGATCATTTTGTTGACTTTGGTCAAAAGGCCATTTTATTTTTCCAGAATAAGATACATTCTACAACTGTCTAAAAAAGAGTTGAGTTATCCCTGACCAGTTGGTTACTGGTATACAAATACCCTAAATCCAAGTACTGATGTGCAACTTTGTTATATACAGTGGCTACACAAATATTGTCTGTTGGTTGATTTCACACATTTTTAGTTTAAACTATTACTAAGTCATTCTTATCTGAGTGTAAAAAGTGTTTTCTTAGTTCAAAGTTTTTGCCACATCTGTCTTCATAAGCTTGTTAAAGTTTGCTCAATGGAATTCCAATCACTTGACAGTAACTCCATTCCCTGTTCAGAGATGATCTTTAGGATGTGATCTTTATCTGGCTGTCCATTGATCCTTGGTCATTGACTTTGACTGATTCCTACTTAATGCCAGTCTGATGCTCACAGACTGCTGATGTTGTCTTTTTCCAGTGTTCATTCTGTCTTATCCAGGGTCATTACTTTTTGTCCAGGGTCCAGGCAATATAGTGTTCCCGGTGGTATAGTGCTGGTGTTATCGTGATCAGGATGACATTGTCTTTAGGATACACAAGTTTAGTTTTGAAGGAGTTGAATGGTTTGTGGTAAAACCTGACTCCTAGTATCATTAAGAAAAGAGGGTCCAGCTTGGATGCCACTGTAGGCCTCCTTTTCTGCAGCCTCCCTTGCTGAGCTGTAACATTAGCTAGCTCAGTGGTGCCAGGTAAGCTAACAGTAAATCACACTTGCTTCTGCATGTTCATACAATAAGTAGTGGCAGTGTGCCAGACAGAAAATAGTTCCTACTTGAAACTGCTCACAACAACGTCTATGGATTGTCTTGAGTAACCGGATTATGATTTTATTTATTTATTTATTTTTTTGGTGCGATCTGTCCCTTCTATATTGGCCCTCAATGCCAGAAAGGAAGTTCTACACTTGGGTCAGATAAATAATAACTGATGAAGATTGTGAGATGATGGTTGTCTGTGTGGAATATGCCTTTTGGATGGTTTGCATGAGGTCCATCTTCAGTAAACAGTCTGTGGAGGAAGATGTCACTCTGCTTGACAGCCTCTGACAAGTGATTTCTGCAAAGGCACTGCACAAACACTACAGACGTCTTACTTCCAGCTTCAACTCTCCAAGCCTTTCAAACCAATTCAAACTGAAAATGATCTGAGAAAAGGAGTACAGCTTTTTTGGTTGAACTCCGTCCAACTTGTGTGCAACCTGTTACAAACCAAGAAGTTCTGGAACCACAGCTGTATAAAACTCCCAAAACCAAAACCAGTGTTTTCAGGGCTAAAAATGATGCAGTTGGATTAAGGCTGTTTTTTTTTTCAGTCAAATGGCTGCATGCTCACAAAGTGGAGACATTATGTAGATAAATGTCTATATGCAGAATATAAGATGCATGTACTACTTAATGCAAGGGCTGCATAAAAATCAAAAACACACCCTACATCTAAGTCAAGTCAAGACAATTTTATTTATAGAGCACATTATCAGAAAACATGGTTTGCCTCAGAGGGCTTTACAGTGTACGACATCCCTCTGCCCTTAGACCCTCACATCATCCAAGGAAAAACTCCCGAAAAAGAACCCCTGTAATGGGGGGAAAAAAAAGGAAGAAACCTCAGGAAGAGTGGCAGAGGATGATGAGGGATCCCTCTTCCAGGACAGACAGATGTGCAATAGATGTCGTAAATAATAAATGAAATACAAAAGGAAGTAAAACTTTTGCTAGTAGTAGCAGTATGGAGCATAGAGCTAACATATATTCAGTATTTCAAATAGACCATACAAAAAGGAGAAATAAATGAAAAACCCTAAGTTATAAAAAGAATAAATATTGTCCCTGGACTTGAGGCTCCGTCAATAATTTCAGATAAGCTATTATATTGTCATGTGTTTTACAGTGGTGAAAAATGTACAGTATTTGTATCATCCTAACAAATATGGTTTGGCTGGGTTTGAGCCTTGCATTATGGGGAACGAGGGAGCTTTTTCATCCAAAGCCAGTGGTGAATTGGGAAGAAGAGAACAGAGGAGAGCTGAGGGTACAGTGAATATTGCTTCTAAAGCCTGAAACATGAATCACTTTAAAAAGGCCCACCGAGACACAAAGAAATAGCAGCTGTACCAGCATGGACACACACACACACACACACACACACGCAGGCTTGGTGGGAGCAGGTTCTGTTTCCTTGTTTTCTTTCGTTCCTTTTTGTACTTTTGTACTCATTGTTCCTTGCATTCTTCCCCTCCTCCTTACTCTTTCTTCATCTTCCTCGCTGTGCCTTTCTCTGCCCCTCTGCTTCTCTGTATCACTATGTATTTCATACACCTCGTACATTCCCCAAGATATCATTACAGAGCGCTGAGCAGGATCTAATCTGAGTCATACCTAATAAGGAGTGACGTCTTTAGGAACACTGACACATAGGAGGTGGATTATGTGAGGCTGAGAGGGGAGGAGGGTGCCGGACGGGCCGAGGCTGCAGGAAGTCAGGAAATTGTGGTAACAGTAGAGAGGGCAGTCGAGGGAGAAGAAAAGGTGTAGGAAAAGACAAGATGGACTGATAGATAGACACAGTGCTCAAATACCCCTTTCCCATTAACATGGAACAAGTTCTGTCCTAGTTCCAGCACCTAATTTTGAACCTTTTAGAGCAATTCGACCAAAAATAAATAGGTTCAGAACCTGAAAAGATGTTTTTTTAGCTGTAACCAAAGAACAGCAAGGTGTCTTTGACCTTAAGTGCCAAGTGACTACAACACTTAGAATGTTATATTCTACAGGTTGAAAAGAAAGGATGGAGAAGCCAAAAATGGTAAAGTCAAGTGAGAAATTGTCATACAAAAATGCAAGGAGGTAGTCTCATTAATAGCTGGTTCATACTTTTTTTTTATGGACAAATATATCTAATAACAGAACCTACAGGTATTCAATGTGATCCAACATACCTAGGCCACCACTATCAACTTCTGTTGTGCATTGTGCAACGCTCTCTGGAGATGATACAACCTTGGTCATATTTGTCCATGCAAAACTGGAAGAAACGTGGACTGGTTGACTAGTAGCCTCTAGGTTCCAACAATAATGAACAGAACTGGTTCAAGAACCAGAGCTATACTGGTGGAAAATGGCTGCTTATTTTTTACTTTTTGGTGAACTGTGACGTTTTCTTGCACTTATACACTTTTCAAAGGCTCCAACTACTCTTCCCTGTCCTTGCAGTTTTTCTGGGCAATTCATAAGGGCCCTGAATAAACTGCATTAGGGGGCACTTGGGGCACTACATTGGCTACCCAGAGGACACTACATGAGGCTCACTTGTTACACTTCTCGCCTCCCTACATTTGTCTGCTTGCAGCTAGTCTAGATAACGATACGTTACAGTAATGTAAGCCTGACTCCAAAAGTACACCACAAAAAGAACACAAAGAGTCTGAATCCACTAACATTGTTAGATGTTGATATTTGGTTGATACTGAGAGTAATTCTATTATCATATGGTGAGATTTTGTTAGTTATTAGTTGTGTCGTTAAGTAACAAAAATGCTGCATATTCCAACCAAAATTAAAAAAGAGTCAAACTTCTTTCTGGCTACCACCACTGTTAGTGATGAGAAGACCCATTCAGTTCTTGGATCCTTCATTCACCATGGTGGCATGCAAGAAGAACACATTATCTTCAGGAAATTAATGCAATTAGTAATTAACATAATTGGTGAGTGACTGGTAAACAAATTGCATCCCAAACCTTTGTGAGTGTAAAAAGCTACTAATGCAGTCAGAAAACTACAAATCTTTTATAAAATAACTATAAAAACAAAACTATAAAAGCTCTAAAGCAAACAAATGCTGAAAGGCAGACAAATGCATTATTGGTTTTGGTCTTTTTATGGGATTTACTGACAATAACAAAAACATAAAATATCATCTGCCATATCTTTCAATGACTTCTATTTATAAAATCCATATTAACCACAATACAGGGAGATGACATGCATCAGAGTGAGCCATATGCATCAACGCAGCGATTAAGAAATAAATTCCATGTAGAACAACAGCACATACAGCACAGGGGCAAAGGGCAAAATCTCCCTGAGTCAGTGTGACTGCAGTTAGTGCTCTGCAGTTGCATGACACACAGCCAGCATGGTGTCGTTAGGGCAGATCTCATGCTTTGATGTCCTTTTTTATCTGTGAAAATGCTATCTTACAGAGATAGTCACAGCAGAGTTTGACCTTTAGTGCACAGGAAGAGAGAAGTATGTGCTTACAAATTCCAAAAAGTTGCCCCTTGCTATATCTTGCCATTTCATGCCACTTTGCACTTCAACAATTTCCATGTACTATGTATACTGAAAGCAAATTCTACTTCCGTATCATACTGAACAGGTTTGTGGAGAATTTGACAACATCCTTCTTCTTAAGTCAGTTGCTGTTGTACCCGGAAAGGACAGAAATAAACAGAAATAAACAGAAAGAGCTTTTCTCGCATTCTGATCCAGCAGAAGCTTTAGCTCTGCGAAAGGTGTCAGTCTCCTGTTTCTCTGTTGTGAAGTCCACAGACCCACCTTTGCTTACACTGTATTGACAGTGCTGATCATGTCTACCGCATCTTCGGGCCCAAGTCTGGAAGAAATCTCAATTCTAGGAGAAGTTCTGTGATGTGTGCACGCTGAAATCACTGCACTACCACAGGCAGGAACACATCAACAGGGCTGATGCTGAAGGTCTTTTGTCTATAAATTATACTTAACAAAGTCCACAATGCTGCTGTGAAGTGCATATCAATAAATAACACAATGGTAACTGACTAAGTTAAAGCCCATCGCGAGAAAACCAAAGAGTGTGATATAAGGAAGGAAAATAGACTTCACAGTCATTATCATGGATATATAAAAAGGACTGGATAAAGAGTTCAAGGTAGGGCCCCTCTAATTCAGGAGCTGCTCAGTGGTGCATGAAGCCAAAAAGTTTTGACTTCCAGAGTATAAAATTACCTGGATCTTCCACCCATAGAAGGCTACGACTTTTGCAAGCTGTGCAACTAACTTACACCACTTTTTTTTTTTTCCTCCATTGGCTCTTACAACACAGCATCAAGCAGATTCCTTGCACAAGTTGAAAAATTGTGACTTGTGGAAATGTGCATATAGTGCAAATTTTGTGTTTGTGACATCTGATGCAAATTGACTTCTCTGCACTGACTTTTTATGTAAACGTGACTTGTAAAATTTTTGCTTTGCATTTGGTGTAAAAACATAATTAAAGGTTTGTATATTTCAGGGCTTGCATGCCATTTTTTCAACATAATGTTTCTCTGTTGAACCAGTGCGACATCCATAAATACAGGCTGGTTTAACATTCTGCCTCATTAAGCCATTTTTCCCCTTGGCTACTTTAGGCTATTTGTTTCTGCTATCTTTTGCTATATTTTGCTGCATTAATGTGATCCTTGCTACTTTTGGTGGTATTCTTTGTGTTCCTGGCTACTTTTTGCTGCCTCACTGTCGGACGAAATCAAAGCATAGCATTAAAGCTCCCAAGCATAGTGACAAGAGCGGCCTCGTATAATGGCCTCCATGCCATAAACCACAATGCTGTCTAGTGGATTATTACTGAGTAAAACACTGTACAAGCTTTGTTATAAACCTCTGAGACACACACACACACACAAACGCACACACACAGAGAAACACAGTGATCCAATAATAAGTCAGTTAGATTACAAGACCCCAAAACAGACAGAGAAGGATTGAGTGGTAAGCAGAGACGAAGGGAGGGAGTGGAGCTTCATTAGCCATGAAATGTGTGTTAGATTAGTACAAAACAAATATGTACATGTCCTGTTGGTAAATCCCAGAGAGGGACGGAGGAAACAGAATCGGACGGATTAGCCATAAAATCTGTGAAGAACTAATAGCGGCTTAAAGGTGAACCAGCAGGATGTTCACAGGGAGTTGGTTTTACGGGGCTAAACAGGTGTCTGCTCATGTTTTCAGCTGGGGCACAAACACTTGAGTGCCATTTTGTGCTTTGCGGAGGTAATGCTGTGCAGCCAGGCCAACGGCAGCGAGTTTTCAGCCGAAATAAGTCGTGTCGTGTTTGGGGACAGAGCCAAGGCCAAAATGACCATAAAGCCCTCTAGGTCTTTCAGCCATAATTTAATAATTTCATGGCATGACTTTCAAGAGACAGAGTTTGTGAATGTATGTGTGTGTGTGTGTGTGTGTGTGTGTGTGTGTGTGGCACTGTGGAGTGAAGAGAGTGTGTCCCTGCAACTTGGTAAACTGAAAAGAAGATAAGGATTCTACTCGCCCCAAGCACAATGTGACCATAATTACAACTACTTTGTTTCGAAAGTAAAGAGAGCATCATAACTGAGCACTTGAAGCTGTGAAATGAGTGCACAGAACAGTGTGTGTGTGTGTGTGTGTGTGTGTGTGTGTGTTTTTTTGTTTTTGTTTTTTTTCTTGGAACTATGGGGCGAGTTTGCAGGGAAGAATATTTGCAAGCAGAGGGGCACTGTGGGATGGAACCTTTCTTTTTTGTCTGCAAAAAAGAAATTCTTTGTGCACTAAGGTGTGATGATCTCCAGATGTTGTCATATAGTAGCTTGTTTGCAATCAGGTGATCCCAATGACATGCAAAAGCAATTGACAGATTAATCAAGACAATAACTGGTAGGCTAATTGTCAATAAGAAAAAAACATCATTTACAGACCCAATTGGGAACAAGCAATTAACCATACAGGAATAGTTTGATAAGTTTCTAAAAAATAACAAAACAGAGAAATCCACTACAGATGAGGCAAAGATACAAATTCCTCCTTCAAAAAGAGTCTCAGTAGATCAGAACTCGCTGCAGCTGCAGGAAATGTTGGGTCGAGTTAAGGAAGTTATGCTGAGGGAGAAGCTGGTGCAACAAAAGGGTAAATTGCACCAATTCATCATAAAATCATTATTGAGGTGCATTGAACATCAGTGATTGATGTCCCATAACACTGTTTGTAATGGTGGAAAGTTTCTCTACCTGCAAAATTGACCACTCAACCACTTTCTTCAAAACTTTTCCCAACCCTTAACACAGGCAGTGATTTCAGTGAGCTCTCAGCTATGATGTTCTGTTACCCATTTCTCTCATTGCATCTCCCAGAGGGGTTGACTGCCCGAAGCAAAACACAGGCTGTACTTGTCAGTGCAAGGTTGGGGAAGGTTAGTTGTTGATTCATGGATCTGCTCGATATGATGCCTGCTCATCCAAAAGTATGTGATATTGACTGTTTGTTCCTCCTACACCGTCTGACTGGTAAACCTCTCCGATGTGTGATGTGTGTGAGTGAGTGAAAGTGTGATGCTGTCTGAATTATGATACGGTTTTATTTCTATTGGTGGAATGAACTTTCAGAACTGTTTCTAAGTCTCTTTTAATGTGAGATTATGTTGGGGGATGACGGTGAGTTTAATTGAAAATGAGACTAACTTTCACTGAGCAGCATCAACAGCAGCCTCTGCTGCCGCAAGGACTAATTACATGATAACAGCATCCCTTTTGATGCGCATGGTTGATCTGATTACCATGACTAAAGATTTCTGAGCCAAGGAGTAAGGTTGCAGGGTGAGGTGTCTTAGATAAATACTTCATCCCACAAATAAGCGTTTATGTATCAATTTATCCTGCAATGTTACATTGAATTAGTGAATAAAAAGTTGTTGTTCCTGACTACTTCCATTGACAAAAACAGAAATTTTACCCTGCCAAATACAAGTGCTTGTTTACCACTGACTCAATCGATGGCTTGTTTTTGTTGTTGTGTAACATTGGTGAATCCAAACTAACCCTAAGTCTGATTTTAAAGAGAGCATAGATATGGTTCACTTTCACTTCATTTTTAAATAGTACTTTCCACATGCATTTTGCCAGAACTAGAAAAATGTGACTTTGATCAGACAGCACTAGTTGAGTTTCTAAACAGATGCTTTGATATGGTTTTGCTGTTGATAATTATTATGGCCTATGAACTGTATGACTAGTTAGATGTAAGGGTCTCTCCTCAGCGCGGGTGAGCAGATACCTTTGTGGAAGAGTGAAATGGTCAGAAGGTTGGCAGACGAAAAAAGAAAGACAAAAGTCAGAGTAAGACAGAAAACCCTTGGTCAGTGAGATGATGGGAAGAATCAAAGTAGTAAGAGAGTTACCCAACAAGTCAATATGTCCAGCCCAGTCACAAAAAGAAAATGTTGCAATTCTGCAAACCGCACATACATCACATTTGCATGTTTTCTAGGTGTCATATCAATGTTTCTTAAGTGATATGTTTTGTGAGCTGACTTATCAGAAGGTGGAGGGGATGGTGGCTGACGTGTGTGCCACCTTAACGAGATACCTGCCAAACTGCAGAGCACTCTTTGAGACCAAGAAACAGCATAAACTGTTGTATCTTAGCGATCCATTGCTGTTTTTCCAGCAGCTTTTTAGGCAGCAAACAAAGACATTGTTGTGTTTCCAGGTGGGATTGTGTCCCCAAACCTGTGTATTTCAAGCCAATACTTGATATTTTCTAACCGTAACCAAGTGTTGTTGTCTAACAAAAAGTGTTAACATAGCTGCTATATAGTAACATAGTAACATATCCACGGTTTGCAGTATATGCAGGTTTACTTTTACACTGAAAGATATCATAATCATTAGAGGCAATAAAGATGGAATTTAACACGATGGACTTCGCTCTTTTTTTGCTACCGTCCATCAGCCACCTCTTATGAAATCACTCATTCAGATGACTCCCGCCCTCTCAATTCATTCCATGTCTCCCCTTATCCGTCTATCCACCAATCCATTCACTCCTATTTTTATCACACACTTGGATTCACAAGAGAGAAAAAAAAACAACTATGTGGCCTTTACTAATTTACCTGATCCCTCCATCCAGCTGTCCAACCATTCCCTCTATCTCATTCCTAAAGATAAGCTGGAAGCAGAGAATATATTCCCTTCTATCATGGAGGATTTAGGAGACCATCTCAAGTTAATGAGGGGTTTTAAAAGTTAAGAGAAAAGCAGAGCAGGCGATAATAGAGGAGAGTTATTTAAGGCGAGCAAGTGTGCATTAGTGTGCTTGTCTGTGTTGGTGAATTGGGTTGATGTATTGTCATACATTTTGAGTTTTCAAACTCTGATATCAGAAATCGGCCATATGTCTCACTTAGATTCTGTTCACATTGTTCAGAAGATATATTTGGCACATTTTCCACATGCTACATAGTTACATGTGGCCATGAGCTATGTCATATCAACCTGTTCTCAAATATCAATACTTTGTGAGTCACACCTCATGTGGCTCATGAGGCACCACCAGGCTTTCAACTAACTCCAATCTAAACCCATCTGCAGCAATGCTTGATGCTCATAGAAGGGTGGATGGATGAAGGTGGATGGATGAGCCACACACGCACAGATAGGACTAACCTCTAATCCTAACCCAAGAGACCGCTGTTCGGGTCTTGTGGGAAATCAAAAGCCTTGATTTAGTGTCAAGGACTGCCTGAAAATTTTACTCAAAAAAGAGAACATTTTTGCTACAATATTGTACATATGCTTCCATGGCCATGTGTAGGTTGAAAGTGTTATAGGTTGCTTTAATTTTTTCTCCTGTCCATATGGTACATGAAGAGATGGGTGACAAAACTCACAGTACTTTTTTTGCTCTCATTAGAAGCTAATATTAGTCTGAGTTAGCTAAGTCTAGTGGTTATCTTCCAAAGTTACAGTGTCATATGGCTTATTCTGCATTTTGCAATCAGTTGGATGGTGGATTGAAAATGGACAATACCCTCTGGGCAGCACAGAAAAAAAAAAAGAAATCCGACAGAATGGCGGCTGTGGCTCAGAGGTAGAATCAGAAATACTTTAGTGAGAGAGAAAATAAAGAGAGAGAGAGAGAGAGAGAGAGAGTAGAGCAGGTCATCCTTTAATTGGAAGGTCATTGGTTCCCCAGCTCCTCCAGTCAACGTGTCAAAGTATCCTTGGGCAATATACTAAGCCCAAACTTGCTCCCAGTGCTGCGCCATTGGTGTGTGAGTGTGTACGAATGGTTACTGAGCAGCAGGTGGCACCATGTGCGGTAGCCTCGGCCACCAGTATGTTAATGTGCGTGTAAATGAGTAAATGTGACATGTAGTGGTAAAGTGTTTGAGTGGTCAGAAGACTAGAGAAGCACTACACAAGTGCAGTTCATATACCATTTAACCTTTTAAAACTTGAGCAAATTTGCTTGATTTCTTTCAAAAACATGGGAAGAAGGCAATGAATGATTTAATAAGAAATGATCTAACAAAAACAAATCTAAAGTACAAGAAAGTTCCTGAAAATAAGAAAACAAAACACAAAAAAAAACACAAAACTGAAAAAACTGCTTAAATAATAATAATTCTGTAAAATATATTCAAAGATATAACTGTGATAATTATAAATATAGTTGGTTTTTTTTGTTGGGGGGGGCATTACTCCTTAGCTTCCAAATATAATAATCTCTTGCAGTTTTTGGGATGTCTCTTTCAAGTTGCTCATTATCTTTGTTCCCATGTTGTCAAAACACAGCAAACCAATTTGCTCAGGCTCAAGGTTTACTTGTGAAGGTTTCTCAACACATCAGAAGATTTCAAAGGTTTAAACAGAAACATTATTTGGTATTTATGGTTAGTTTTTAAGAAGTTCTTCCTTAAATACTGTGATGGCCCAAGGACATAGGGATGTTGTGTGCTTTAAAGCCCTTTAAGGCAAATTGAGATTTGTAATAATCGGCTTTATGGATAACATTGACTTGTCTTGATACGTGAGATGTTTCTGGAAATATATTCCAGCTTCTGGTGTATAATTTTTGTTTTCATATGTTTCCATAATTACATCATATTGATGCTTATTTCAGGTTAATGACGCACTAAAAATCTGGTTTATATTTATTTTGGTGCTGGCACTTGCTAATGCACAATTGTCCACAGAGGAAAAAAAAAAAGAAAAAAACATTGAATTGAACATCACTACACAGAGAAAGTGGGAGAGTCAAAGAAGAGGGAGAGATTTCCCATTTGGACAAGACAACAAAGTCATACAGAGAAATAATTCTGGTCAGGCCAGGGAAAAGGGAAAGGAAATCAGTGCCAATGTCTACAGATGGTGATGAATGCAGTTTTTGAAAGTCAGAGCCGTTGATTTAGAGTCTAGTCAGTGCAGATTTCAGTGGCTGCCATGTTAGCAATGCTGTATTGCTGGGTGCATTTGCTTAGTGACTGGTAATTATTTTTGATTTTGATTTTTTTTTTTTTAACATATTCTGTTTCTTAAAGGTTCTGAATTCCACAGAAGCATCTACTGATGTTTCTGACAGGCCTCCAAAGATTATAGGGAGAGTTAATGAATACTTGCTCCAGCAGCTACAGCTTAAAGATTAGTGTCTCTTTTTGTGATCGGCTGAAAATTATCTTTATTCTTAGAGATTTGCCAGATTAGAAGTTACTGCTGTGATGACAACCTTCCAAAGTGAACATAAAGTGAATAAATGCAATAACAAACACAATAACCTAAAGAGGATACATAAACAGCAGATGTAAGATGGATAAACTTAGTTTTCTTTAAAGGACAGATCTTTGATTTCATGTAGATTTTTATTGAACCATATTGATTGTTTTTTTTTTTTTTTTTAATGAATCGTACAAAACAATGACTGTGGGTGGATTATTTGAACACAATGCAAACAACAAAAAGAGGGATAGAGTTATTATTAGACATCTATCGTCAGGGGATACCTGTTTATTTGTGTATGTCTGAACCCTTTGCTTCTGGTTAGAGACAAAACAGTTGGATTCTATGAAAAAAATGACAACTGCTGAATATTAATACATTTAAGACCTAGAACAATGTTTATCATCTTTGCATATAGAAACAGTGTTTAGTAGGTGTTAAAGCATTGGGTGTTAGTAATGTTTAGTGAGTAATGTGCGCCTTATGGTGTCAGTCTGAACTCAGAGGACTTTGGGATACTTCCAAAATGCTAAAAATAAAACGCTTCTCCTGCCACCATGCATCAGCATGGCGTTATCACCGCTCTATGAACACTGCTCTTCCACACATGTCCAACATGTTCTCATCCCAACTTAACAAATATTGACAATTTGTCAGTGTTAAACTATGCCGCTACTCTGCCCTTACTAGATTGTGGACGTGATAGTCTAGCTTGGCAGATAGCTAAAATATCCAACACAAGCCTGTGGTTAGGTTTTTGGTAACTCACTTACCATAATTTGCACATGCACTTGGCTAGCAAAACAAAGAACAGAGGAGCTCAGATAAGACTAGGCTAGAACACACACAGAGGGAGCAGAGGACATTATTACTTTACTATACTTAACATAGCAAATAGTTATTTGCTGCTATATTAATGCTCTGACTGTCACATATTGCAACTTTGACATTGCAAAATAAGGCATTTTGGCTTGGTGAAGGTCTGTGCCCCCCAGCCCTCTTAATCGGTGTTTACAAATTCAACTTTTCATCTGTAAGAGGACAATGTTCTCAACTTTCAAAAGTTGCATATTCTCGCTTTAATTTGCAAAGTAGGGCGGTAGATGTGGGTAGGTCCTATCAGGCACGCTGCCCATTAGTTCTGACTGGAACGAGATTTGTTAGGATGTTTTAGGTGAAATCCCCTGTGGTTCTTCTAATGATTAGGAAGACTGGGCAATAAGGCAATGTCAGTGTAAATCACATGTCATTAACAGTAATTCCTGTCTTAGATCTGCCATTCCTCACAACCAAAAGCTAGTTTGACAGAAAGAGAACATAGATCGACAAGTGTCACCTTAGTAATTCAGCAATGGTGCTCACATTCCTTCTCTCTGTCTCTGCATTAGTACTTTTATATGGATAACCTTTCCAGGCAGCAGCTTTGAAATGAACAAATCCCTGCAGTGTTTTCCCCATATACTGTACTTCTCATGGTATGGCAGAAAAGCCTCTGAAAGTGCATTAAGACCACTCACCTTTGGAACCAATATTAATGGTATTGTTTTTAGTGGGATGGCCACTGCTTTATATTCAGGAAAATATTCCACTTCAGCGTTTTAAATCACAGATCTTTGACAATGACTAATCTCCTCCCTGGAGTGCCCTTTGCAGCTTCTCACAGCCTATGTGCAATTTAGCAGAGCAATGCGAGCTGAGCAGTAGAAGAAGTGGGAAAGTTATTATTCCTCTTCCAACAATTGTCAATGAAAATCTGTCTCACATGTGAGACTCCAAATTTAAGGCCACAGAGCTCAGACCTCCTACTTTCTCTTGTGCTGATCTCTCTACAGTAGGGGTATAAAGGAGCTTTAAATGCAGCTGCAAAAGTTACTGAAAACTTTTTTCAAAGAAAGAAACTTATATCCATCCATTTTTTGAAACCACTTATCCCACTGAAGGCAGATGGAGCCCACCCCGACATGGATTGGTCACCAGTCTATTACAGGGTTGAGAGAGACACAGTATAAAGATGATAGTGAGTGCATGTCGGATAATTCTATGCTAAGAACACAACTGTCTTAAATTCTTTTATCTACATCTCTTGAGTTGAAGTGTGTCAAAACAAAGACTGTATTTCTCAGAAACACTGTTGCTCTCTGTCAAAGAGGATGTATCTACTTGTACAATACTTGTAAGTGAAAAAAACATTTTCATTCCTTAAAGCAATCCAACAGGTTTCCTGGAAAAAAAATATCTCAGCACATGATGTAAAATACACCACAGAAGCAGCAAAGACTAATTTGAAACCCTTCATTATTGCTAAAATTATCCAAGTAGCATGTTTACAAAATATGGTAAAATACAGTAAAATAATGTATTAATTTTCATGGTGGCTAGGAGTGACAATGGAACCCCGAAACCAGACTGCAAAGCCCTGTATACACATGGTAATGACCAAAAAGCAGTCTGGGTCTGAAAAATGAAGCCAGTGCGAAAGTGCCAAAACCTGCAGTTCATCAAATGGCCACTTGGAGCTAGCTCCAAAACAGAGTAGATGGTCACAGACCTTCATGTTGAAATACCCATCTCTACAGAAGAAGTAAACATGTTAACAGCCTGGTAAAAATAATGGTTTTGGGCTTTATATATACTTTCAATATTTATGACAACAGTGTGGGATATTTATTTACTTATTTTTTTATTAACTTGCTTGTTTATGTTTTATCAAGGCCCTAATTTATGCATAATTAAGGGCAGGGCCACTTGAGTGGCAGGCTGTCTGACGATTGATAGCATCCTTGGATTCTTGTCTGGCAACACCAGGTTTTTGTTGAAATATGGTCGCTTCTTGCCTCACAAAACCAAGATGGCAACAGCCAACATGCCGAAATGTCATGGTAGCTAAAGCAATTATTTATACTGTCTATAGTATCGAAATGCATCTTAGTTTTAGTAGTTAAAGTAGTTAAGAGTTAAGTACTCGTGTGAATGGACCCTATTCCTCCTTGATGCGATTTGAGATTCCAATCCCTCAGACTATATTACGAAGTGATCTGGCCAGTATGTACGCTAATGTGTCCTGGGCCACATTGAACAACCACCTACTCAGCTGATGTCCTCTGTTTAGGCAGACATATGGAATCATTTAGGCGCCAACAGCCTTCTTTTAAAGTGTGAAACAACAAGAATAAGCCACAATGATGAAAGAATATAAATCCATGATGACTAGCAAAATGTATCTGTGTGTATGAATTATACACAAAACATACTGCCTGGTGTTCATATGGGCCAAACAACTCATCTAAATGGATCATGTTATAATTTGGCAATTTTTTAAAGACATTTCAAAGAAGCACCACTACACCTACTGAGGTACAGCAACAACAGCAATAGACATAGTATGTACCTAGTTTGACAAAGAAACTTGAGAATTGTATTAAAAACTGTGTTTTGTCTTTGCATACAGAAATGATGCATCTGTTAGAGTGGGGGAGTTATATCAGTTTACAAGTGGTCACTCAAGATGCATGTTGGGACACATTCTAATCTCAGGTGTGATCAGACAGACTTGGAATTGACAACTTGAGATCTAATTACCCAAGAAGCATGCTAATACCAGGTGTAAACAGGGCCCCAAAGTACCATGTTAAACACTGGCAGCTACACTGAGGTACAATGAGGCCATTGTTAAGATAGAAAGGACCCTGGACCCCACACAAGCAAAAGACACAGGGTGACTCTGTTAGGTTTAAATTGAGACAAAGATGTGATGAATGTGCCAGCAGCTACAGATGGAAATCAGTGTCTTTGGTTTGAGCCCAGACTGAAAACCATCCAGCTTCCCTCATAGATGTTTGCCAGACTTTATAGCAGTTACTGCACTTCAGCCTCCCACCCATTTAGGAGGAACATTTTGAAACTTGGCTTGACTTTTTTGCTGTTTTGTACCAGTTTTATCCAAATTGGAATACCTAATTCTTTGAGCACTACAACCTTATAACCTGGTACTTGGTATGCCTGGCCACAAGCTCAGGATTACTGCAGGAAGCTAAGCAAACTTATCTGAAGAAACGTCATTAAAAATTCCCAATAAATGAAGGCCGAATGTAGTGGCTTAACTGTATATTCTGTGATCTGGAAGACAATGAATTCCTGATTTTTGCTTCTAACTGCTTTTTCATCAGAATTTCCAGTACAAAGGCTGTACTGTCTTTTGTCTTTCCTAACATGTATTGCATTTAAAGACTAGCTTTACTATTGCTGCAATGTTTTTCATGCTAAATGATTTAGCAGGATGCTAAACAGTAGTTAAACATGACTTCTATCTGGTAATGTGGCCAAGTGGTCCTCGCACTGGCTTTTAGGCTCTAGTCTCTCAAGAGCTGTGTAAAATGTACATGACAATTGGAAAAGGCAATGGGCATTATTAGTGTTAGTTGAAAACTAGCAAGTTTTAGGTGAGATTGAGGCAAGAGATTGATGTCAGTAGTGGTTAAAGAAAAAATATCTTTCATGACTTTAAATGTTGCTCTTGATGTCACTTCAATCTTTTTCTGTGGGTTCCTGGAATGTGTGGCCGAAATGTCAGCATATCTGACAAATAAGTGCACAAAGAGTGCACATCCTAGCCTCAGCAGAGAGCAGAGTGACACAGTGGAAGTGTGCTGAGCCCATAACCCAGAGGTCGATGGATTGAAACCATCCTCTGCTAAAGGAAAATCCTATCAACCAGCAGGTTTCCATCTTATTATATCATACCCACAATGCCGCATTTCAGAGAAATAGGCACCCATTGCCCCAACTGTCTCAAATGAGATTGACTACCCTTTGGTTTCACTTGAGATCCTTTAGTTGTTCTGCCTTTTCTCCTTCTTTACATGCACTGTTACAGACTGTCTTTACCATGGCTGCAACATTCCTTTCTGATTAAACGTCAAGCAGAATCTTGACAACAGCTGTCAACTACTGACTCCAGTCTCATAGTGTTGTGAAGTGGTCTAAGTTGCCAGCACGTTCTAATTCTGAACTTGTAAGATACTGTCACTTTGACAGTGCATTTGTCATAAGATTGTGACGCCAAATGCAATCTTTTGTGTGCACATGAATTGCCACTGGAGGGCATCAAGTTATATTATACACTGGTGGATGGTATGCAGCAGGGTGGCGTCAAGTTGAAATGCTGCCGGTAAGGACATTATATGAGGAATGCAACGGCAGACATTATTCCATGACTAGTGCAAAAGGGAAAGGCATTGGCACTGTGCCTTTTGGCAAAAATTTAAATCAGAGTTGGTTGACCATGCAACAAACTGACCAAAACAACATGCAGCAATGCATTTGAGGGATACAATACTGGATATTGGTGGTAGCCAATGGTGACGTTTTCATGACTTAAAATACAATTCTTAGTGACAATACAATCTTGATCTGCAGGTGCCCCAAATATGTGACTGAATTTTAGAATTACTGACTACTTGGTGGCAGCTGAAAGCAGAGTGTGCTGTATGGGCCCATAACCTAGTGGTGGATGGATCAACACCATCCTCTGTATTGGAAAATTCCATCAATCAGCAGATTTCCTTTTTGTTCCTTCTTAACCACATTGTCAGTTTTTTAGAAAAACAGGTACCCACAGCCTCAAGAGTCTTGAAACTGCTCTATCATTACTGTTGCCACTCTTAAGAACTGATAATGGAGTTAGCACTGTCAGCTGTGTCCAGACAACTCACACACTCTGAATTTTGCTTAGAGCTGAACAGGTAAACAGATGGCACCAATATTTCTATGTTACACTGAATTGGTCCTTTTAAGGGCATTAGATATCAAATATAGCATTATGGCAGGGCAGGAAGAGTTCAGATCAGCTGGGTTACAGCATTTGCCACTATCTATTTTGATGTGAATCTCTAATCAGTACATCAGTCATTTTCATTTAATAATGTTGTTCTGGTGTAACAGCACTTGGTCCTTTAATCAGTTTATCAGTTTAAGAGCGGCAAACAAAATTTGTCTAATCCAAAGATCACTCTGGTGACAGAGGGTAATAGTCATATGCTGCCTATTTTAGTGTCTACCATGTCACACGCACATTAACTTGTACTTTTTTTTCTGTGCAGACATTCTGTTGGAAGCCTCAATGTTTTATTTCTTGGACTAAATTCACCTATTTGTTTCTTCCCCCTGAGCTGTTGGCACGGATGTCCTTGTATTTTCCGCTCTGCGAAGACATGACAGTGTTACTTTGTCTTTGTCATGCAGTTCAGCCACAGAGCACTGTGTGGCCAGTGGGAGTGTTGGGATGATTCATACAAGCCCAGTTCACAGTTTAGGGGGCTTTTGATTATGGAAGTTTTCCTCTGAGGGTAAGTCAGTGATGATCAGCATGTCTCGATGTTTATTTATGTCTCCACTGATACTTTGTAGGGTAAAATTTAGCACAACAGAGCTCAACAAAGTTTTATACCATGCATTTACAGGGGGGATTATATTGTAGAAGACCTTGTTGAATTATTGCACATCAGAATATTGAAGCCATTTTTCTGTCATTTGGGAAATGGATGGATGTTACCGGCGCACATTATTTTGTCCATCTTTTCTATCCAATTTCATTGCTGCAGTGAAGTTTGTTAGTTCTTGTAAATGTCACGGTGATTTTTCATATTGCCTCAGTCATAAAGCTCCAATCTGCCAGTTTGAATAAAATGCACACAACAGCTACATTTGTAGACACATAAAAGGTGCTCAGAAAGCAAATTTGAGCAAGTTGATGCAAATAATAATAATGTCAATCTGCCTCATTTTGTTACACTTTGTTTAGCCTTTTATACTTGTAAGAACCAATATGTAGCTCAATGTTCATGTGTTTGGCTGATTTACTTGGTGGAACAGTGTATGTGTGTGAGAAAGTGTGTGTGTGTCTTGCTGCCTCTGCTGTCCAAACTGAATTATCACCTCTTTAACACAGCCTGCTGGATGCTGATCCACCATACAGATGGACACTGTACCAGGCAGACCCTTGTCATTTTCAAGGCTCCAGTGTGTGTGTGTGTGTGTGTGTGTGTGCTCATACGCCACTCAGTTTGTGTGTCCATTTCACCATGAACACACTGTGTGTATGTCATGGGTCAGCACTTAGCATGTGATAAATAGTGGCGTCGATCTCAATGTAGACAATTTTCCTAAAACACTACTTGCTCCATGTAAACATCCTTCTCTATTGTGATTTATTTCCATCCTTTTAGCTCCATTTATCCAACCACAGATTAAAAAAGACTGATGAGCGGAGAAAGATCTAGTAGGTGAGACTAAACTGAGCAACATATGCTTATGTAATTGCACAATCTGTGGCTAGGAGAGTGTAAATGAGGCAAATAAACACACTCATAGATGTCTGTGTTTATCAATCAAGGATGAGACTTGGGAACCACAGGGGGAAACCAAGGAGCCAGCGATATTGCCCGGCTTATACACCAGACAATCAATTTTCATTGAGATAAATGGCCGGCATCCTTGAGGGTAGCATTCTCTTCCTTTACTGCATCAATTCACAGAAGAAGTGCACTCTCATAGAATTGGATAAAATATGATAGTGGCCATGTAGTTTCAACTGACAAAGAAGAAAGGAAAAACCCTGCAATCAGAAATGCTGCCTACATCTCTCAAGACCCATTGGAACAACTTTGGACTGTGGAGTGATTTTTTGTTTTGGTTTTTTTTTTTGTTTTTTTGTTTTTTTGTTTTTGGTAGTGGTCACAGTTGGAGTTACTTGCATAAATGCATTTTTTGAGGGTCATAAACATTCATCAAAATGTTATATGTATTTTACAAGCAGCATCTGCTGGGGCTGAAAAATGAAGCCAATGTGGAGGTGCCAAAAACTGCAGTTTCTCAAATGGCCACTTGAGGCTGGCTAAAATAGCTAGTCATTCTCCATAGACCCATATAACCAATTTCACAGAAGAAATAACATGTTTACACCCTGGTACAAAAAACTGTTTTGGTCTCTATAGCTAATTTTCCTGTTCACTTAATCAGGGGTGAAAATATTATACAACTCATCTGCTGATATGTTTAAAATTGCGCATAATTAAAGGGGCAACAGCTTTGAGTGGTAGGTGGGTGCTGCCCATTAGCGTTGTTAGGTAATGTTACCATAGCAGAGTATAGGAGCTATTGCTATCTCAGTGTTTTCAATCTGTGAAAGTTAAATGTAACATTTTGAAAAGTCCTGCTCAGTGTTTGATTGTACTATCTAGTCAGATGTAAGCCTGTTTTTTAAATTTTTTTTATTGTTTTTATTTTGGTTAGCAAAAAATAGTATTAGCATTGGTATTATCACAATTAACCCTAGCTGTAAATGCACTGTGCTAACTAAGCTAGCAGCTAGCATCAGGGTTATCTCCACTCTCTCATTCACATATCGCTACTTCTGGCTCCAAAAATACAAGATGGTGAGGGCCAAAATGTTAAAATCAGGGCTTCAAAACAGAAGTCCGTAAACCAATAGGTGACATCAGGGTGGCTACGTACATTATTTTATACAGTCTTTGGTATTTTTGCATCTTTTAAATAGTCACCAAGAGCCAAATCAGGGAATTATTCCAACATGTTCTTATCCTAAGTGGGCTTACACGTCTACATGTTATGTTTAAGGTATCTGAATCTGCTGTTGGCTTTCAACAAATGCACATGATGGGAGGAGACTGCACAGAGTTATATTTAGAGAACACAAGCACATGGCAACCTACACAGGGATGTCAACAACTGCACATCATTGCAGGGATGGTTAGGGTTAGTGCAAGAAGACACTTGTGAAGAAAAAAAACATCATATTCAGATGGGAAGCGAACACCAGACTCTGGACATGAAACTCAGGGGTTTGGTAGACCCATCCACCGCCCCTTGGCCCTTGCGCTCCATATATTACATTGTTACTGGCAGAATTTCAACCTGATGTCACCCTGCAATGTTTTAGGACAGGACACATTCAGGACAGGACATGTTCAGGACAGGACACGTTCAGGACAGGACACGTTCCGTCTGGCTGTGTACTCAACTGACGCCACCCGTGTGCATAGAATGTGGACGCAGCAGTTGCAGTCCGACTCAGTCAAGTCAAATCGCTCAGTCTGGCCGTTGTCTCAGCTGAAACTTTCCAGCGGCATTTCATGTTGTTACATAGTAAAAACATGAACAGAACACAAACCAGGCAACCTGAATTAAGATGTTTGTGCAGACAGATGTTGCACTGCATTGTCTTTAACAATAACAGAAGTGTTTGTAACACATTTATAATGAATTTCTTGGAATTGTAGTTTATTTTTGACAGTTACCAGTGTGGAGCTGCTGATGTGCTTAGTTTCCAAGTGTAGTTTAAACTTTGATTTGGAGGGGGGGGGGGCACTGGCAAATTTTCTCATTTGATATTCAGGAAAATCCGTGCATCATCAGCATGACTGTGTACTCTACAGTAGCTGTTGCTTTTTTCCTGTGAAGGGCGTTTCAGTGTGTGTGTGTGTGTGTGTGTGTGTGTGTGTGTGTGTGTGTGTGCCTGGGGCCTCTGCAATTGGCATTCCAGCCCACATGTAGTCATTCTGCCTCACTGATTGAGCCTGTTGTCTAAATGAGGAGCGGTTAATTACCTCCTCACAGCAGCTCTGTTCACCATGCAGCCTACCCACCAAGACCACAGAACAGAACACAACACGACACCTCTGGTTAACAAATTAGACAGTGAGGCAGGAAGACAGAGACACCGAAACAAGCGAACAGTGTTGGGGAGCAAATGAGAGGAAGGAAAGACATGAATAGGGGAGATGAGATTAATCCTTTGAAACCTGAAAAAAACATTTGGCAATGGGGAACTTTGCAAGAAATGACCCTAATATTATCAAGAAATCAGTCAAAAATCACAAGAAAATTGCCTAACAATAGCATAAAAATAAAAATAAAAAAATAAATAGATAAACAAGAAAATGATTTGGTTGAAAAAAGATGAAAAAAATATGTGTATATATATTTTTTTCTAAATATTTTCAATATATCCATAATATGTGTATCATTTCACTTGTAAAATAATGGCAATCATAACTATTTCTTTTCTCCATGTAAATAAAATATATAATTCACTTATATTTCACCCATATTTCCTGCATTTTGTAGAAATTGCTCTCTGCCTTTCCACCCATGTTTTTTGAAAGGAATCAAATCCATTTTCTCTAGGTTACAGAGTATTAGTTGCTTGTAAAAAGTTTGTGATTGCAGCAAAAAAAGAGTTAAAAAAGTGGAAGAGCGTGAGTGGGGAGAGAAAGAAGAGGAGGAGGAGGAGAGTTACGGGGAAACGAAAATGTAAAAGAAGAATGAAGACAACCACAGGAATGACTGAAAGGCCAAAACAAAATGACGAGAGGTTAAATAGGATGACAGAAAGCGGTTAAATCAAATGAGAGATGCTGATACAAATGGGAGAGGGAAACCGAAAACTGAGAGGTGGAGAGGAAACTAAAGTGACAGGGAAACCGCAGGAAGCTGCTTTAACAAATGGAGCTGTGCCGCAGCCTACCAGCACTGTGCTGCGATACGGCCCATTTTTCATTAACGCTGTGATTTATCAACACAGTTCTGAGAGGATCGTAGCGGGGGCTTTTGATTAAGGCCATTAGATATTAGACATTAGCCGTGAGATTACTCACACTGCTGGGGTGCGTTTGATTCTTTATGCCAGGGCTTGCCCAGGGGCAGCCCGCGTGCCCTGCTGACTGCTCTTTTTCAAGCAGCTCTTGACAATGATGGGGTCTCCCCAGTGGCCCCGCGGGTCACAGAGTGTGCCACAGGTTAAGTACACTGTGCTGAGTTTGACCTTCGTCGTGACTTCCATTCTTTCTCTCCTTCTGCTTTTTCATGTCTTGTCTGTCACTCGCTGTCGACTTTCAATAAGTCTGCATGGATTTTTTTTATTTCACAAAGACCGAAAACCAGGCTGATAAAGATACAGATTCAGAGTTTATTGTATGTAATGCATTAAAGGTGTGGAGGAAAAGCTGGGGGGATGAGGGGATGAAGGGATGAAAGATAAATGGATGAGGGTCCAGGATCAAAGGGATGAAGGGATGGAAGGATGAGGGTTGAGGGGTGTTAAAGGGATGAGGGAAGAAGGAAATAAGGGATGAGGTTCAAGGGATGAAGGGATAAGAGGTGAGAGGATGAAGAATGAGGGATGAAGGGTGAGGGATGAAAAGATGAGGGGATACAGAGTATGAAGAGATGACAGTGGAAGGGATGAAGGGGGGCATCATGGGATGAGGGGATGATGGTCAAGGAATGAAGGAATGAAGGGTTAGGGATGAAAGGATGAGGGGATGAATAGTGAGGAGTGAAGGGATGAGGATCGAAGAGATAAAGAGTGCGGGATGGAAGTATAAATGTCAAGGGATGAAGGGATGAGGGCTGAAAGGATGAAGGGTAAGGGATGACAGGCTGAGGATTAATGATGAATGAAGATGAGACTGGAAATGAGGGATGAGGATCGAGGGATGAAGGGTGAGGGAGGAAAGGATGAGAGTCAAGGGTTGGAGGGATGAGGAATGAGGGGATGGGGTTCAGTGGGATGAAGGGAAAGGGTATAAAGGCATTAATGAAGGGGTGAGGTATGAAAAGATGAGGCTTGAGGGATGTTGAATGTATGAGAAATGGAGAGATGAAGGGTGAAATAATGAAGGTTGAGGATCAAAGGGATGAAATGATAAAGGGGCGAGAGGGTACAGAGTAGAGAATAAAATGGATGGGGGTCAGTGAATGAAAGGATGAAGGGATGAAGGCTTGGTCAGTAAAAGGCATGAAATACTTAAATACTTTTGGAAATGAGATGTGTTTAAGTCTTTGTTCCGGCACTTTGTCATGAAACTACATCTAATGTTGCAGCTGTATTTATATGGAACATGCTTATCTATATTTCATTATTATTATCCTTAAGTTGCACAGTATTTCCATACAATGGATCAGATGACTGTGTGTAATGTCAAAGGGGCCCTTTCTAGCGACAAATCCACGGAGAAGCACCACCCGCACTTCCCATCAGCTCTAAGGAGCATGTTAGCATCTTTTAGCTAATTGCTTTTCTGGCGCACACTCTGCTCTCATCAACCTTGTTTCCAGCAGTCGCTCTGTCTTTTTTTTTCCTCCATCAACATAACTCAGATAAATCCACTGTACACCGCCTGTCCAGCACTAAATGGCAGACAGACAAATTTGGTGAACATAGCAGAGCATTTAGCAGCTTAAAGAGTCAGATATTCCCCTACGGAGTTAATGAAGAGAAACGTGAGCCAAGAGAAGAGTGAATATTGGACAGAAACATGCCTCCAAATGAATGTGGCTCCATGTTGTTGTTTAACCCTTTCAAACCTTGGTTTAATATATTTTCAAAACACAGGGGGAAAAAAAACGAAAGAAATAGGTATATTTAGAAAATATTTTTTTCAAATAAGCTTGGGACAAATGTCCAAAAACTCATCTTTTTAATATAAGACTTATGCATCTAAAATGATTGTACATTTTAATAATAAAATTATTGTCTTTAACCATGTAATTTTATTTTTTTTTTAAAAAAACTTGATATTTGAAGTTGTAGATTATATTCTTTAACTTTTTGATGAATTTTGGGTCATATCTTCTAATGTTGCTGATTCCCCTTTACCAGTGTTTTTGAAAAAAAAGTTAAGTCAAATTGCTCAGGTTTCAAAGGGTTAAATAAGGAATTATTTGCAATACTGATAGTCAAGGCTGGATTTTACCTGTTATAATAGAAAGGGCAGGGAAATTGACAGGTGGGCAACCAGGGTGGTACAGCACCCGGAGGTAAGAGAAGCACTCTAGTATCCCCAAAGGTTGCCGGTGAAATGATTGTGCCGTTATTTCATTGCTAAAATTTAGCCTAAATTTAACCTAAATTTAGAGCATTATTTAGTTCTCTTCCTGAGAAGCTAGCATGACATATTTGCTACCATTTGTTTTTTTAAGTCTTCATATGTTTCCTAGTATCATTACTGTAGCTTTAAAACTAAGCATAGAACAGCCTTTTGAAGACAGGAATGTTGGCCGGCAATTAATGCAATTAATAAAAAAAAATATTAAAAATAATAATAATAAATAAGTAAATCATGATTAATGCCTTAACACTGACAGCCCTACATATTGCATACTTGTTTAATCTACTTTCATTGGGGGAAAAAAAAGGATGTAATGAAGATTTAATGATTTAATGCACACTTTTCAGTCTAGGTTTTGGTTGTTTATGTACAGAGCTTTCTCCCAGCACTCATACAGCCTCATACAAGCACTCCCTTTCAAATGCATCCAAGTCAGTTTGATTCTCACTATAGCTTTTTTGTTCTGAATGTATGACATCCTAAGGAGTTCAGTATGCTTAAAGCCAGCTAGTCTGTATGATCTGTCATCCAATTGTGTCTGAAAACAAAAGCATTTATATTTATTCTGAGCGCACAAAGCCGACTGTCACAGTGTCCTTTGGCTGCATCCCATTGCCTCACTGAACTCTCTTCAAGAATCCTACGCCTTCAGTGTGTCTTTGTGGTCTCGACACAATGAATCGCATAAATGGAGATCAAGGATCACCCTCTGTGCACTTCATACACACTTTCATGCAGTCTCTTCTCCAGGGCATTCATTGTTATGATTGTATACACAAAAGAGTGACAGCACAGTTTTGTAAAGAAAAAAATAACAGCTTCAGAAAGAAGTTACCATCACACACCCGGCCGATCACTGTGTGAAATCATTGTGCTTATTGTGTTGTTTGATTCAGAAATTTACAAAAGTTGCTGGACACAAGGACATCAATCTGATATGTTTTGTGGAGAGGATGGTTTAAGCCACTATTCCATGGTCCAAAAAGCACTTTGTTTGAAACATACTGACACACACTTGTGGCTTCAGACAACAGAAGCCAGTGTGTTGCACCTAGTGTTTCTGTACGTGTTCATGTTACACAAAAATCAGTATTTGTTCGTGATTTTGAAATTAATCTTTAATTTAACAAAAAATTAAGGCACGGGAGTGTGCAAAAAAAGGTCTTCAAAAAAACTTTAAAAAACACTAAATTTAACTGACTAAATCGATAAATACAGAGAGTTCACAGTTCAAAGTAAACATCCCACTGCACCACAACTAGTTTCTTTGGTTTGTGGGCCACAGCGGCCCACAAGCACCACATTTGGCTCCTCTAGTCCTTTTATACTGCATGCTGTTAATCAGCAGATTAAGCAGAGGTGTGCTCAATCACTCTACACGGGAGGGTGGCACCTGGAAAAGGCACAAAAATCCCACAGAAAACAGGCACAGAGTTTGTTTTTTGTATCTCCTTAAATCACATGAACACCTTGAAGTATATAAACCTTTGAAACTTGAGCAAATTGGTGCATTTTTTTCAAAAACATGGGGAAAAGACAGTGAGCAATTTAGTAATAAATATTTCACAAATTTAAAAACACCAATAGCTTTTTTTAAATGTATTTATTAATTTATTTTTTAAAGAAAAAACCTTGGGAAAGACTCACTCACAGTTGTCATAATTACATGTTTAAAACTATGTGACAAAATTATTTTAATTTTTAAACACTTATTATTATTAGTATTAGTAGTGGTAGTAGTAATAGTAGTAGTGGTACTAGTAGTAGTAGTAATAGTATGGGTAGTAATATTTTTTTTAAAAGGTGGTTGTTGTGTGTGCACAAGTTCCAAACATGTGCAACGGAAAGCTGCCATACCTCCCTCTCATTGTGAACCTGCATGGATCTTCATCCTCCTCCCATACAGATCCAGATACAGAACAGAGCAGCTTTTACTTTGCCAACTGATCAGACTGTAACAGACGTCTCCATTCTTTCATCAGCGTGATGAGTGGGTTTGATAACCACTATCTACTCAAGAGGCATACAGAGCCGTTGCCATAACGACCACCCTATAATAAACAGAGTAATGATGCCCAAACTCCAGCCAACGCTGCCATGCAAAACCTGGCACTGCAATGAGCTGGCCAATACACTGTGGTTATCTAGAGGAGAGACACTTAGTGAACATCTCTCACCCACTTGACTTTTTTTCCGTATCTGAATCTCCAATACTCTTGATTTCTCACCCACAACCAGTAATATTGTTTTTCTCTGGCACACACACGCACACAAACAGCCTCTCCTGCCTCACGCTCCCTCTTGCCTTGCCTCTAATTCAATTTCTCCTTTGTCTTATCTGGCTCTTCACTGCTCTCTAAAGCTAATCTGATTATGAAGGAGAGCTGGCAATTAAAACATAGATATGAGAGAGATCTATCCTTCATGCTCGCTGCTTTAATGAAATCCAGCTTCATGCCTCTCATGCAGCTAAAGTTCAATTAGTTGACACACTTGAGTGAGGAGGACGGTCTCTCCATGTGGAGTTTCACAGCATGGCAGCCTCTCCAGGATGTCACTGTCTGTTTGGATTCTGCACATCTGCAGCTGGCATATAACAGCTGGCACAAAAAACACATACTAAAAATAGCTTTATTTTCTGTTGCATAAGTTTTGGATTGTGTTTTTGGAGCTTAAAAGTCAACAGAGAAATTTTAAAAAGAAAATTTGCTCTCATGTATTACATAACCTTTTGGATATGTACTATAATTGTGCAATCCTGATTTTATCAACACTGCAACATCAGCATCGTGGTTTTTAAGCTTACTGACAAGACCACAACCTAACTCCATATTGTTGGACCCCAACAACAACACTAAAGACTGAGTGCAGATGTCTTCATGCATATGTGTGTTCTTGTACCTGCTTTATAGCGAGGACCAAAACATGTTTTTGACTAATACCTGTGTGTGTGTGTGTGTGTGTGTGTGTGTGTGTGTGTGTGTGTGTATGTTCTGTGCAGCCTGTTCTCAGCTGTGTTTGGTAATGCTAATGGGTAAAACTACTATAATAGTGTTTAAGGTTCATCTGTGAGAGCATGTGCTTGTCATTAAAGTGTCTTCTTATAGGTAAATAAAAAAAAAAAACAACAACCTTAAAGTAGCATTTGGAAACTCTAGTAAATGTTGAAACCATCACTAAAGCTAAACAGTAATGCATGATGAAACAGATAATAAGTGAAAAAAAAGTATGGAAAAAACCCCCAACATGTTCGTCTTCGTCTTCACAGTGCTTCAAATGGCATTTGCTTAAATCTGCTACACATGAATAAATGAAATGAAAAACAACCAAACAGAGCAGAGGAGTCTCTAACACAGCTGTCAGTTGTGCTCATGAACTGTGGTCAAACATGGCAGCACTGATCAAACAGAAATAAAAATTCAATTATTGCATTGCCTATTTCGCCTCAAATAATTTAGTGCACTGTTTAGCTGTGGAATGAGAAAGTTGGCTCTCTCAGCAGTGCTTAGTTCTTGCTGGACTGTTTCTAATATAGCATCTGTGTCACAAATGTTCTCATTTTAGAGCTAAACAGTTCACTAAAATATATTCCTGAAATGTGAGATGCAAAAAAGGCAATGCATTCACAAAATCTTAATTTATAAGTAACAGTCTGACTGCAGCTAACGAGCAGTGATTGACAGCTGCATTAGAGACTTCTAAGGTCTGATTTGATGATTGATTGATTCCTTATGCTGTGGTGGATTCTAACAAAAACCATTACGTATAAAGAGGAAAAGGAGGAACATTTGTTTTTGTTTGTTTTTTTCAGACTATCTGTCCCATGCTCTACAGTCTGGATGTAGGGACAGTTTCAGTAGATGCGAAAAAGTCATATTCATAAAAGTTACCAACTGCAGATTTAACCAATGGATTTTGTGGGTTATTCAATAATTTTACCACATTTAAATAAATCAATAAATACTTCCAGGCTTTACATTTTTAGCAGATGTAATGCCTTATCTACAAAGTTGGTATCATGACATATCAGTGGGGAAACGACAAATAATAAAATGAATAATGGCTGTAATTCCATTCAGTTACCGGGACACTTGAATGGAGCTGAGCCATTATTAATGTTATTAGAAAAACACCTGTGTTTTTCTATGTATCTGCTGTGTAAGGTCGATCGGTAGCTGTGGTTACTGTGTCTACAGTACAAACTCTGATGTGTTTGCTCAGCCCTTGTTTTGTGCCCGCATATGGATTTCTGTAGCATCTTGGTAAGCACTGGAAGCCTGTTTGCACCCTCTGGAGTTCATAGCTGCTGTAGCCTGTTGGCTGTTTGCGGCCTCCTGCCTATCAGAAAGATTTTGCTTACAGCTGATATTTACTCATCTGGCATGGCTCTGTGTGAGTGAATGCAGAGGTGTGTATTTCCGTGTGCAGGTTTGTGATATTTAATCATTTCGCTGGCTGCGCCCTTCATAGTTATGCGCGAGCAGCATTGTGCGCGTGTGTGCACTCGTGTGTGATATTTGCTCAACTGGTCATGCAGGTCCTTTGTGTGTGTGAAGTTGAAGTTTGCAATGTGGCTGGTTGCTCCCTCCAATGACTCCATAATTCCAACACATGCATATCATATTATACTCACACACACACAAAATTACCTCACTCTGAGGTGTCATTTTGACCAACAGAGGCCCAAATTCATAACACAGAGGCATGAGACTGTGTTATAATTCAAAGCACCAGCTGTGACATTTATTGACTTACATACATGACACCAACAGAGATGCACTGAAAGCAACTAGCTCTTTTATAGATGCTGAAGATAGCAACTTGCTGCAACCAAGAGCATATGAAAAATAAATGTTTGCATAAATTTACACTAAAGATAATCACAATGCAGAGAATGGATATTTACATAAGTACAGATTCCTATAAATAATTCAGTAACATAAAAATCAATATAATCCTTCTGTCTCTATCAGAGTTCAGGCAGAAGACTAAAGGGCCCAGAGGCTTTGAAATGACCTGCCTGAGGAAGAAAGGCACTTTGAGTCAATGTCTTTTTTCAAGTCACTTCTAAAAATGGACTTTTATTGTCAAATATATACTGATTTTATCTGAGATGTTTGAAGAACCATGTTTCTAGACTGACGTAGAATATAAACTGACTTTTTTTGGGAGGTGGGGAAGGTGGAGATAGTGAATGGCGAGGAACCAGGCGAGAAGCCTGGCAAGCTGTGGACCACTGTTGGAGACCAACAAACAACAAAACCAGTTATGATTTAACCAGTCTCTGCACTGTCTCCAGCAGCTTTTTAGCCACAATACATGAGGCTTTTTGGGCATGAAAGGCGGTTGTTTTTTTATCAAGACATGACTGCTTTTACTGCAACAACTGAACCACTAAACCCAGATATTTTAAGCCAAACCATTATCTTTGCTACCAAAAACCAAATGTTTTTTGTGACAAAACCTAAGCACAAGTTATCCAGAGTTGTTGGAATGTAAAATTTCAAACATGTCCACTTCATAGTAATGTACAAATGCAACACATCTGTGATTTGCAGATACTGTATGTATGATGCAAAAAATAAATAAATAAATAGATAATAATAATAATAATAATAATAATAATAATAATAATAATAAGGAGAAGAAGAATTGTGTATACGTATATGTTTTGTTTTTTTTTATTTTAAAATTTTTTACTAAATCTAGCGACTGGATTGTGGGAAGACAACAAGAAAGAGGGGCCGTTTTTAGTAGATTATCTTTGGTAACATTTTTTACCTTGGTTGGATCTTGTCATTGGTTTACATGAAGTGGATTCTGGGAATGTACTATTGACTTGAATGAATAGCTTCGGTGTCAGTTGATTCAGGAAATTAAGAGAAATAAATTGAATCGGGGCATACTTTTGAATTAATAGTTTTTCATCTTTGTTTCCACTTTATCTTGAAACTGGTTTTGTGTTTTATAGTATTTTATTCATTGCTGACGTTTAGTCACAGGGTCTCCTGTGGAATATACAGTATTGTATCAACTGGTAATTTGTTGAATGTCTAGTGATAAGGTTTTAGTGGCATCTAGCCGTGAGCTTGTAGAAGTGAAACTTCTCTTGTGTGAAAAGTATGTAGGAGAACTAGTGTACCGGACATGAAAACGCCATTTGCCCTGTGGTGTTCGGTTTGTTCATTCTGTGTTATTGTGGAACAACACAGTGAACTCTGCAGGCATAAGTGTCTGATTCGAAGGTAACAAAAACGCAATAATTCTTATTTTCATGTTTTATACTGTATAAGAATAAAACACAGTTATCTATATACTGTTTTGCTGGTGAGAGGGTCGCTGGAGTGCTCTGCTTAGCCAGTTGCCCCCGCAACCCGGCCTCGGATAAGCAAATGACAGTGGATGGATGGATGGATATCTAAATACAATCCCTGCCAATAGATTACCCTAAATTCTACACACTTTAAATACCATAGGAACATACCATAGCACACCCCCTTAACAACAGATAATACAAATGAGGATTACACCTACAGGTGAAGGTATTCCAAATAAGTAACCTTAACTCTAAGCCCTTCACAGGTACAGACAAATTGTCACCCAAATCTTCCACGTCTATTATGACATGAATATGGCGCAAAACACCTTTCTACTAAACCTGAATGTGTGTTGTGGCAGATAAGGCTATAATTGGATGAAAGAAAAATCCACAAAATCCCAACCTCAGTGCATGTTCTCTAGCCACAGAACATCTTCTGACACAACCAACTCCGAAAGTGGTGAAATAAGTATTAATACCACAGTACTATGCAATATGTCCACAGACACCAGCACAAATAGAAGGACCAGTGTGCAGCTTTGATTAGAGCATGCTTATCAATAATGGATTTACAAGACAGCCCTAACTGGGGAGCAAACAAGGCGAGAGGTTTACTTTTCAATTTTGAAAGATACAACTATTGCAAGATATGTAACATCAGGAGTGAAAATGAACAGCATCCCAACCTCCCACAGCTGATAAAAAATTGATTTGGAACACACAAAATAACATTTGGGACCCGTTCTGGATGATTAGACTAAGGAGTACACAAATGATGCAAATAAGTAATACATCCAAACCACCAGGCACACACAGACATTTGGTTGGGATGAATTTTATGACACCTTTTTTTTTCTCTGCCAATCACATGGAGAGAGGAACTTTGAACCTATCTGGCTTGATTAGAACTTAACAAAAGGGCATCTTGTTTGAGGATGTGGGAAACATTTTTTGAAAAGTGCGAAAAAAGGTTTTGACTCAGTGAGAAATTTAAAAAATCACCCACGATGCTTTAACATGTGCTAGGAAACATTTTCAGTGTAGAGGATGTAGACCGGGTGAGGCAGGCAGAGAGAGAAAAAGAGAGGGTCACAAAGCAGAAAGCCACAAAGAGACGAGGAGCGAGAGATCATTGCTTCTTAAGTGTATTCACACACAAGCATCAAGCCATCTGCTATGCTAATGCAACCTTCTCATTTAAAAGAATAAGTGGGAGACACGCAGATGTTTAATTCATGCTAAACTAATGACTGCAAATGAGGCTAAACTCCAAAAGAAAACATCAACCTGTTTAGAACATCAAGGTGATGGTGAAGCAGATGCTCAGGACCAGAGTGACTTCTGCACTTGCCTCTTTCTTTATTGCCTTTTGGACCTTCCACATTTTGGTTCATGGGTCCCTGTCTTTTCTACAACAGCTGATTAGAGTCATTGTAACTAAATGGTATTAATGGCAAGGCAGTTTTATTTGTAGAGCACATTTCATACAATAGAGCAATTCAAAGTGTTTGACAGAGCAATACAATATAAAAACATAATCATTTCATTAATAATAAAATACAGAACCAAGGAAGGGGTATGGGAGTGGGAATATTTGCCATTGACTCATGTAAATAGTGTAGCACTTTGCAACAAAAACACAGGCCAATGTAAGTTATTTTTATTTTTTTTTTTTTTAAAAGCAAGTATCAAAGGAAAGAGGCTTTTAAATGGTGTTTTTCCACAACAATATTCTTTCTTCAGACCTTTTAAAAAGCCATGATGAGGTCATAAGAGGTCACTCGGAGCTGGATTGTACTACAGAAGAATGGTTAGACCATAACAAACCACGCAATTGTAACTGAATGGCTGTGTTAAAAAAAAAAAAAAAACACAAGCATTTTAGTTAGTGTTGGATTTTGATCTTTTAATGACATTTCTTAAACATGACTGTATTTCTTACAAACTAGGCTACATATTGCAAGTATTATTATAAATCAATGAGTTTCAATAAGTCAAGTCAACTCAAGTTAGTTTTATTTATAATGCCCATTAACACAAAACATTGTTTGCCTCCGAGGGGTTTACAGCATATGACATACCTCTAGACCCTCCCTTAGACCCTCACATCGCCTAAGGAAAAACTCCCGAAGAAGAACCCCTGAAATGGGGGGAAAAAAATGGAAGAAACCTCACTAAGAGTGGCAGAGGATTATGAGAGATCCTTCTTCCAGGACGGACAGGCATTAAATAGATGTCTTAAATAACAATTGAATTACAATAATGATAAAAAAGAAAAGAGAAAGGAGAGAGGAAGAGAAAGGGTGAGAGGGGGAGAGATGCACAGCAATAATGATAACAAACGCATGTCATATTACAATAATGGTAGGTGCAAAATTACTAAATGCACTCTATGATAGTGTGTGATATCATGTGCAAACATTGAGGGTGTGGATAAAAGTCCCATGCGTAAATTGATAGTGGAGGCGTGGTCATAATAATGGCAGTAGAAGGTTGCATCAAGCACGATCACAGCATCGGCAGAACCAAGACCCACAACACAGGCGTAGCTTCGGACAGGACCACAGCAACAGCAAAACCAAGACTACGATCAGGGCGAGCGGGGGGTACAGTATCAATGCAGCCACAGCAGCACGAGTGTAACCCAGGTTAAAAATGTGTATTAAAAATATTTCATTGTGTATTAAAAACCGAGACAAAAAATCAGTAAATTAGTTCACTATATATATATGAAACCAGGATGTTTGAATTAAAAACAGTGAAATTCATAGTAGAAAAATCAATTCATTAAATATAATGTTTTGTTAATGATTAAAATACCGATGTTCATTTAAAAAGAACAGAACTGTAATAAAAAAAAGTTATGTGGAGTTTTAGTTTGGAAGAGCTGATCGGAAGACGGACTTTTCATCCAATCAGAAGATAAGCTCCCACCCTCTGATCCGATTGGAGCAGGTACACTTCCTCTTGAAGCTGCTAGAAGAAAGAGAGCAAGCCACAGTGAGCACGAGTCACGAAAAACACACTTTTGGACGATAAAACACTGAAAAACACGGAGAAAACACGGAGAAAACTGTTGGAGAAGATCCCCCGGACGACCAGGACCCGCGTGAGTGCAGCTAGAGGAGCTGCTCGGGAGGAGAAAGCATCGGTCAGGTTTTTTTTCGTTGGATTCCATTGAGATACAGACCTGCCTGGAAGTTGGAGCCAATAGAAGTTGATGGCGAGCCAGACCCCGGTGGACGCTTAGAAACCGACGTCGTGGAACCTGAATCCTTTTGCACCAGTACACACACACACACACCCACACCCCAGTGAGGTGGAACTGATATTTCACCTATACGGCGCTAACTGACTGAACTGAACACTAGAAATTAAAGCAGCTGCAGGACATTATTTTATTTTATTTTTTATTTTTCATACTTACCCGGGTAAGAGTTGTAATAAATGTGTTATTATTGTGGTCTTCCCATCTGCAATAAATAGGGAAGCATTATTGTTCCTTAAAGAGAACACTGTGTTGTGTCCTTCCTGTGCTATCGGCTGGTCAATCCTGGGCTCCGTAGTCGACCTTAGAGCTTCTGATACCTCTGGCCTATTGAGCCTAAATCCTATTCTCTCCTTTAAAGGGTAATACGTGTTACAATAAGTGGCGAGCCAGCCAGGAGCCTAGTTATTTGCCAAACGATTGCCTGGAACAAACCATTTCAGTTTTATTTCATGATAATACACATTGCAAAAAAATGGAGGTCATCGATAAATTAGGTATCAAGGTTCCAAATGCAGTTCTAGTGAGTGGGCTGACAGGATCATAAAAAGATGAAGAGATTATTGAGTTTTTGCAAACCTATGGTTCAATCAATAGGGCTGTAAAGATAGATGATTCAACTACAGAGCTTCATACCAACCTGGTAGTAGAGTATAACCATGGCACTGCTATGCAAGCGTTAGAACCTCTTTTGCCTCGTACTCACCCATCGTCAGTCAGCCCTGATGTCACCTTCCATGTTCGAGCCCTGGCAAGTGTCTACACACAAAAGGCAAGCAGTGATGTCACACAAACTTACCTCGACAAGCTGAAAGGAATCGCCAAACTCAGTGGAAAGGATTTCGAGGAGGTGTTAAAGGAGGTATTGTCACAAATAGAGGAGTCTATCGATGGTGCTGAATCCAGTGAGCAAGTTACTTCCCCCCAACACTCACTGGAAGCTGAGAAGGCTGCAGAATCCAGCCAGCATGACGTTACATCACCGCTGTCGGTTGGTGCTCCCCCTCCCATTGATCTTGGTCCCTCGGATGTTAATCAGAGAACAACTGCTCCCTCCTTTAACTCAAAGACACCTTCGACCCTGAGTCCCAGTGAGCTCAACACACCTGAGGTGCAAAAGATAGTGGTGGAGCACATCGTGAGGAGTGAAGACAGACCCCCACACTCTCACTCAACCCTGAGATTGAGAGGTTTCTCTGGGAAGATCCCTCGACCATACAGTGAGGTAGATTATGACACTTGGAGGTCCCATATTGATTTGATGACGAAAGATGTTTCTCTCTCTGACCTTGATAAAACTCTGAAGCGCCTCCTACAGCCTATCTGCAATTGTTAGACTCTGCGTTTGCCACAGTTGAAGATGGGGAAGAACTGTTTGTGCGGTTCATGAGCACATTCCAGGATTCTGGAGAAAAATCATCTAAGTACCTGCAGCGCCTTCAGGTTACCCTGGGTAACGCGGTGCGCAGAGGAGGTGTCCCAGCACAGGACGGAGACAAACACCTACTCCGGCAGTTTTGCAGGGGCCGCTGGGACAACGCCCTGCTTGCTGACCTCCACCTAGAACAGAAAAGCAGAACCCTCCATCATTTGCTGAGCTTCTTAAGCTTTTACGCACTGAAGAGGAAAGACAAGGAGCCAAGGTCATGAGAATGAAACAACACTTGGGTACCACAAAACAGAAAGCTGCGTTCCACGTGCAAACTGTGTGTAACTGCGGTGAGACCCAAGCTGAGTCTGATGCTAGCAGCATACATGAGCTAAGGAAGCAAGTTGCCAACCTGAAAAGTCAGCTAACATCCCTCATGAAAAAGAAAAAGACAGCATCCCCCAACCAAGAAAAAGTGGAAGTGAAAGAAAAACAAAAACCTGACCATGCAACCACAGAAACCAACCTACCTTCCCATAGGAGTGCGACTTCCAAGCCAAAGCCTTGGTACTGCTTTCGCTGTGGGGAGGATGGGCACATCGTTGCCACCTGTGAGTCTGATGCCAACCCTGCCCTGGTAGCACCAAAAAGAAAAGAACTGAGACAAAGGCAGCAGTTATGGGAGACACAGAACACCTCTCCTTTTCTTTTAAACTGAGCTCAGTTCCTGTCGCGGGACAGACAGGAACTGAGACTAGTCAACCAGGTCCCACTGAATCCAAACCGAAAGTCAAGCAACGTGCTGTTCTAAAGCAGTCTCACACAAGAGCTCAACCCTTCAAGCTACCTAAAGGTTTGGTAGGTACGAAGAGTACAGCACGTGTGGAGGTGGAGGGAAGCCCCACAACATCCCTATTGGACACGGGCTCCCAGGTTACCACAGTCCCTCGGCCGTTCTATCAGCAATACCTTTCTGAGCATGAAATCAAGCCACTGTTCGACTTACTGGAAGTTCACCTTAGAGCTTCTGATACCTCAGCTGTCACTGCGATCAGGCGCAGCCAAGATGCAGGAAGGATCCAGGAAAACTAAGAAAGAAGGGAGCAGGAATGCTCCGGAGTGGCACAGGAGTTAGCGCAATGCAGTAAACAGACATGAACGTTTGCAGATGGAGGGAGCAAGAGAAGGAAAAAGGAGCTCAGTGTATCATAGAAAGTCCCCCGGCAGATTAAACCTATGTCAGCCTAACTAGGGGCTGGTCCTGAGCCAGCCCCAATTATAAGTGTTATCAAAGAGGAAGGTCTTAAGTCTACCCTTAAAAGTGGAAACGGTGTCTGCCTCCTTGACTGAAACTGGAAGATGGTTCTTTTAAAGAGGAGCGTGGTAACTGAAGGCTCTGGCTCCCATCCTACTTTTGGAGACTTTGGGAACCACAAGTAACCCTGCATTTTTGGAGCGCAGTGATCTTGAGGGTTAGTAGGGAACTATGAGCTGTGACAGGTAGGATGGAGCCTGACCATTTAGAGCTTTATAAGTCAGGAGGAGGATTTTAAATTCAAATCTATATTTTACAGAGAGCCAGTGCAAAGCTAAAACAGGAGAAATATATCCTTTTTCTTGGTTCCCATTAGAACACGTGCAGCAGCGTTCTGCACCAGTTGGAGAGACCTAAGAGATTTGTTTGGGCAACCGGATAAGAGGGAGTTACAGTAATCCAGCCTAGAAGTAACAGATGAGTGTACTGATTTTTCGCCATCCATTTGGGACTAATTTTTGCCATGTTATGCAAGTGAAAGAAAGCAGTAGTTTGTTTTATATGGGAAGCAAAAGATAGATCTTGATCGGAAATCAATAAATCACCTTGATTTTTTTTCATCTTTTAGAGGAGACGTCCAGGTCCAATAGGCTTGACTATCTCACAAATATCTGAAACAGACAAACTTCTTGTTTAACCTGTCGTTTTTTTTTTTTTTTGTTTTGTTTTTTAAGGCAACAGCACATTGCAACCAAAGTTGGGACACCAACAAAAACACATGGTGGCATGGATGGTTAGGATGAAAATAAGGAGGCACATGACAAGGTCTTGAAAAACATTGCACATGGTTATGTGTAGGCAACAAAAGCACATTTCATGCCAGGATGTCAACAAAAGCACAGGCAAAAAAGGCACATGAATAGGTGTAGAAAAAACATCACACTCAGGCATAAAGCGAACATTGAAAGTCCAAGGTTTGTTGGATCCATCCATTGCCTCTCTCACCCACCCCATAGATGCCCCCCGCTCCTTATATTATGTCATTACTGGCAGCTGTTAAACTTGACACTGCCCGTCTGTGAATCATGCAGATGCGGCAGGTGCCATCAGGTCATCTGCCAGTGTATAATTGCATCGCAACCAGTTCTGTCCAGCCGTAATCTTACCCATCGCCGTCCAGCAACAAATTATGCGGACACAGAGTGGTTTTTGGCTTTGGGATCTTATGCCAAAGGCAGTGCTGAAGCAGTGATATTTGACAGCTTTGGAATGAGAATGGGTTGAATGTAACACTGAAGCTGCTGCTGCACCGGTCTGCTCTGAGGACGCTGACAGCAGTACCAGATTGAGGTCTCCAGTGTCTCCAACACCTTTTGAACCACTGCTTTGGGCAGTCTGCTGCACTTGGACCAGCACATGTTGGCACGTTATTCTGCTAAACATGTTTCTTTAAAAGGAATACAACTCACTGACATTAAGACTTCAGAATCAATGTGAGTTACCGTTTAACCATCCAGGAGAACAAGGAAACAGGAGAAACAGTTTGCAGAAAGTTCAACAGTTCTACTTAGTGTAAAGCAGCAAACAGGCAGCCAACTAAAGGCCCATTTGATTCAGAGCCATTATTTGGGTTTGATTTGATTGGCTCATGACCAGAAATGAGCTGCTGCTCCTCAGACTCCCAGCCAGCCGCTGTCTGTGGCTGCTGTTAGAATGTTGGCATTGACTATAGAAAGAAAGAAAGTAAAGAAAGAAAGAAAGAAAGCACTGCTGCAGTGAATCTTCTTATCTTGGCCCCAGAATACTACAGAGTCAACTACACTGTCTGCATGAGGGTTGAGCTCCATCCACGAGTCCAGTTAGTCCAGCAATTCTAATGGTACTAGGGCACACTTTACAATTTGGAAATATATAAGAAACAGATGAAACTTTCAGCATGTCCATTATTTTGGGTTATGAATAAAAGGATCATCTTTTTTCCCATGTTTGTCTAACTAACTCCTGAAGACAACAATTTTGGAAATGGTCCGCTATTGATTTCGAGCTCTGCAGCCAGCTGTGGCAAACAGCCTATATTTTAACCATTCTGGTCAATTGAGTGTTGCCAATGTATATATCTTCAAAGTTTTTGCCATTGACAGACTCAAACTGTCATTCTGACAACACCATGGAAAGGAACCTACAGAGGTAGGGCCTAGAAAAGAAGCATACAGTCAACAGTTTTGGTTTCGTTTTTTTATTAACCTGTATGTTGCGAGAAGCAACTGGACACCATGCATTTTCACATTACCTAATCTGGCCCTCGTTCAGAATTCAAAACTTTGGACAGCCCTTTTTTAAGGTAACCTTCTAATTGATATTAACACATACCTAGAAAGACCAACCCGTTCGCATTCCGAAGTCTCAAAATACAGCCGGTTGTCAAATTTGCCACTTTGACAGTGCTTTCAGCGTACAATCCTAATGCCAGAAGCCACATTTTGTGACACAGATACAACCCTGGATGGCACCAGCCATGGCAGTCTGATAAGCAGACGGGCGGTGTCACCGGAGAATGCAGCCAGATGGAACCCGTTGTGGTGGACAGGTCCAACAAACCCCAGACTTTCATGTGGAAGTACGGTGTTCACTTTCTGTCTGATATGATGTTGGGGTTTTTTTTTTTTGTGTGTGTTTTTGTTTTTTTTACACCTTACAGTGTGCCTCCTTCTCGTAATCCTGACCATTTTAGAAAGCATGTGATTTTCTTGGCATCCCAGTGTTGGTTGTCATGTACTTTTGTTGCCCAAAGATAACCACATGTAACGTAATCCCACCATGTGCTTATGTTAACATCATGGTAGCAAAGAGTAGTTTGTATAAGTTGGTAAGAGCACTTGTTAAATATATGGTCCTCCAGTATATCCTGGGTCTTACAGGGTTTCACCAAGCTTGTCGAGCATAGACCAAAGTGAGGAGCAAAGGGGGAATCCTCCTCATATCGACTGACAAAGTTAATCCATCAGTGTTAACATGTGGTCCCTGTCATATCTCAAGAGGACACTTTGATAAAAAAAACATGACAATAATTGAGCTATTTTAATATATGTCTTTGTTTTTTTGTAAAAATCTGAGAGCTTTTTGCAGAGCTCAGTTCTGACCACCAGCATTCTAATGCATCATGTAATGTAATCCTTCTGAGTAGCAGTCAGTTTGTATTTAGCCCATGGTCCTTTTCGCTGAAAGGCTACAGTTGTTTTGACAGATGCATGTCATTAAAGTAATTCTGTTTTCATATTTTCATACATGTCAAAATAACACCAGCCCATCCAGAAAAGGAACACACTAATGAAAGCAAAGAGGGGAATGTATCACCTTTCCAGACACAGTTATTTAAACTAGTGATTCTCAAAGTACCTATCCCCACAGTGTTGGCTGCCAGGCCACAAAGATGATATCTGACCAGGGTATAATTTGAAATACAATTTAATTGATTATCTTATTTTGAATTCCTCAATTAAGTAAATGAGAAAAGCTCTCAAACCAGCATCACACAGAATTATTAATCAAAGCAACTTATTTTCACATCTTCAAATGCATCTGGAGGGGTTTTTTCAAAGTAGACCCAAACTGACCTGCCTGACCATGACTGCACATCACTAGGCCTGATGTGCCAGAGGGAAGGTCAAACTCACACTTCCAGGTTTCACAAAGTGAGGAAGCTTCCACTTTCTGAGAAGGACTCCACCAGCATGAACTCAACTGCCAAGTGTGGAAGTTCATGCACAGTACACTGGAGCTCATTAAAAGCACACTGAGAAAATTCACAAATGTTTCACCTAGTGCCAATTAAAAGTTTGTGCCCCGTGACCTATGAGGTGATGTCATGTGTTTGTAACTCCGAGTTAAGGCTGAACAAAACTCTGCTGTCAATTTAAAACTATTGTCATTATGAATGTAGAAATATTTCTCTTAATCAGAATCAGAAATGCTTCATTGATCTGGAGAGAAAATTGTGGTACATTACAGTCTGTCTGATGATAAAAATATATTACAAGTATGAAGTTTGTGAAAATATAAAATATAAAATAGAGGTACATTGGTAGAATATTTGAAATTCTAAATATGTACATGTAAAGTTAATGTGTTGCTATGCTCGATAAGGGCTCTGTAGTGCAAGCACTTCATTAATAATTGCAACCAAAATTGATTGTGAGTAAATAGTCCATTTCTGCCTGACCTCTTACCCACGATGCTTTAGGGTTATCCAAAGCATCACTGCATTTCCTGCCAGAAATGAATTTTCATCTAAAAGTTGATCTTCTCCTACAGTACTAGTACAGCATTTTTTTTTCTCAACAGTATAACATATATATAAATAAACAAACTTAAATGTGCCTTCAGAAATTGCGTTCTAAAGATATTTTAGTAATAAAAACACAATTTTAATTCAGAGAAGTGTTTCAATTGAAATGATCACTTCTTACAGCATTATAGTAATACTAGTTCACTAAAAATGAACAATAAAAAATTCAATTCCACTTACATTGGTGACACAGCTCAAGTTGTACATTAAACAAAGAAAATCTTCTGGATGTAAACAAAGAATTAGGCAGAGTGAATGCTCAAAATAACCATTCCTAATCCATTAAAAATGCATTGATGAGGCCTGTGACTGATTCTTCAGATCTAATCAGCATATCCCTAAGTTATTATTATGTATTGCTTAATGTTACAGCTTTGCTAGTTATGCAATTGCTTATGGCTCACCTCTGATCAATTATTCACCTATCAAAATTGACCTAAGAAGCCTGAAGGCCAGGATCCCAGAACCATCCACAATTGCAAACATGCCTTCAGTCACTACTTATCATCTGAAATAGAGTTTTTAGTGAAATCAAAGTTCCTGACCAAGTTTAGTCCAACAGAAACAAGAAATCTTGTTCAGGCAAAGAGTGATTTAACACACAGTCCATGGGAGATTTCTAAGTTTGAAACTAGCACAGCATCACTGTAGCATGAC
Organism: Plectropomus leopardus; assembly: GCF_026936395.1. NCBI lineage: Eukaryota > Metazoa > Chordata > Actinopteri > Perciformes > Serranidae > Plectropomus > Plectropomus leopardus. The sequence continues at coordinate 31,007,786 of NC_142183.1, read as the reverse complement.
CTCTCTCTTTTTCTTCTCTTTCTCCCATCACCTAAAGGCAAAGATGCCGACTATGCTCTATTTTTACCTCAAGGACCACATTTAACACAGATTCCAGCCATCAGAACAGTATATTTTCTGAAAAGTGTATAAAGGGCAACATGCAGCGTTACGTTTCTTTCTCAGAGCACAGTACTATTTCCCCTCCGGGCATGATAGCACCTCCAGGCCAAAAACTCAATGGCCCTCACACCAGGCTGTGGGCTATCTTTATTCAACATCCCAGGTCGAAGCTGTCTACCTAAGCACAATCAGAACAGCTTCCGCCTCTCTGCAGCACCTTTCCAGCTGTGCTCTCTTCCACTGGACACCAGCAGCTTCCTTCTGCCTCCACCTGGGTGGATTTGCTCGAAAGGCAGATGGTGCCTTGACATTTCTAGCTGTTGCATAAAAACAAGGTGTTTAACGGACCAAAGAAACCCCCAAAAGACACATTCAAGATTATATCTGCCTTAAAGATGTAATATAAGAAAGAGAACTCACTTCACATTTAACCTTTGTAAATCACGTTTAATTCATTACATGCAGGTATAATATGTTATTAGCACGTAATTGCACACAACGTATGGAATTTGACAGTAAATATTGCATGAATGAGTACTTCAAGAAAATCAGTCTTCAGTGTAGTAAGCTTCCTCTATGTGTGTCAATGGCCTTCTTAATTTGAAACCACTTACCAATGGTCTTTGAAATGTACATTTATGCCCACATGTTATTGCCCTCTCATTGGCAGGGAAATTGAAGACATGGGAAAAGATAATGACCAATATGGACTAAGGATGGCTGAAGAGGCTGTACAGGAATATAACTCTGCAAGGACAATAATTAATTTTCAAACTTTATCCCTGTTCTTGTAGCCTCTTGCCACTTTCTGTCTCTTTGTCAAATTCTGTCTTTCCTCTTAGCCATCTGGCTGACCCAAAGGGACAAGGTTAAGTTTGGGTCATGAGGAGCCTTTAGCAATGCTGAAAGGGACAGTGTGGTGCATAAAGTTTCTGTCAAACATTATAATTGAGATATTTGAATGTTTAAGCACTGCAGAATGAACGATTTTAGAAATGAAGTCTGATTCTTTTCAAATGCCAGATGTATGTCTGGTAGATTTCATTACATTGACTTTAAGGTTGGGCAACCTATTTATACACAAATATAATGGTTGACATTTACTGACTGTATTGGTCATCTCAGCTTGAGTCTGCAGCCTAAGCTGTATGACCATGAGGTGATTGGGCCTACTTTGACATGCTAACACGCATGCAATGTCTCGCTAACAAGTTAATATTTAGCAAGTGTAATGTTGATCTTATTTCATGTTAGCATGCCTACATTTATTTATTAGCTACCATACAGACAACTTTTTTATGTTCAGTGTGATTAAACTATATGTATTAAGATACTGTAGAAATAAAGACGTTCCTTATAACTCCAGAATTCACCTTCGACACAGAAATACAGTGATGGATGTGCATTAATGGGTAATCTGCACGCAGAAACTGCTGATTGCCAATTTGAAAAAAAAATTGAAAATATTATATAGGCTAAAAAAGGGGGGCTTTGGTAGTAACACAAAGCTAATTAACTGTCTCCATTGCAACATTTTACTTCCTGTTTCCCCATAATCAAACTGTGCTAAATTCCCATCTTCTAAATCCATGATTGGCATCATATGATCCAGATTTTTTTCTTGTTAATGTCTTCCCTTTTTTTGTTCATTTGACACACCCCCAGAGACATGGTGAAGGTCACACGTCACGTGGAGCCTTTAGAAATGCTGCACATATCCGTGTATCTCAATCAGGAATGTCACATTTCAATGTTTAAGGGCTGCACTACGTGGGGAAAAAGTCTAACTGTTCAAATGTCACTTCTATTTGTATGACGAAAAGCAGATATTGATCTCAAGTGCTTTGAATATAGTCTGTGGTGTCAATTTAAGACTGGGGTATAGCCTTAGATATAATTTTCAGCTTGCAACTTTAAAGCTGCACGCATAAATATTTTTCATTCAAACAATGGCTCAAATGGTTAAAATTAAAGATGACGTTAATAGTGATGGACCAACACAGAATAATCTCCAGACTCTGATGTTTCCCTAAGGTCTACAGAGCTTTTTAGCTTGTTATGATGTTCCCCCTCCAAGTAACCAAAAAATAGACACTTTTTAGGTCCCTTCTAATGCTATGTGATAAATAAATTAAAGGTACAAGTTTGACAATGGCGTGCATTGATGCAATATGCCTAAGGACAAGCTTGACACTATCTACTCTTTAACTTTTAGGTTCAGACATTAAACACTGAAAATGCACCATTAATTTAACACAAACTTTTTTCGTTCTTTTTTCTTGTAGTGACCAAGCAGCTTCCTCCGAGGTTGAAAAGTCCTGGGAGTGGCAAAAAGTGGAGTTCCTTTAATGGCTCCAAGAGTCAGTCAATTCCCTTATGTTAAAATGCCCCAACTTTATTGTGAGTCACTTCTGGCTCCAAACATTTCAAATAGTGGTGGCTAAAATTGCAAACTCAAAATGTCCACAGTGGTTACATCCATTATCTTTACACTTTAAGATCAGGGTGCCTTCCACTCATCACAGGTGAAGCAAACAACAATTATTCAGCGTTCTCAAAAATGTTTTTCAAGGAACTTTATTATCATAACAACAACCTGCAGCACCAATGCTATCAGCTTATTAAAAATAACCCTTCCATGTACTGACTTTTTGTAACGTTGATCCCAGTCGTGTAGTGTAATTTCTTTTTATTTCTTTCATTACATGCATTCACATGCATCTCAGTTGCGTCACAGGATCGTGTCAGCTGATCATTATAATTTCTTTCTTGAGCCTGCAAACTGTCATCGACCTCACGGGGATATTCTGGGCAGCAGTCAGCGGATGCCTGGCTGCTTTAATTGTGATCAATGTGTTTTTCCCCCGTTTTATTTTCCATCTCCTTAGTGAAAGAATCTATCATGGCTAAATAGACCCCAATGATGATTTAGCACACTTGTACTGTTAATGAATAAATCACTGTTTTGATGGTTTTTGAACCAGTGGAATCTTTAAAAAAAATTCCAGCTGGAGAAGCTCATTGTGGAATTGAATACAGTTGTAATATTAGGGAGAAATGCCTGTGGGTTTAGGAATAAGTTAAGATTTGCAAGCACAGTGTTTCTTTTTTCAAACCTTCAGTCATTAAATGCCCTCTCTCAGCCCCATTCTTTTGTCCTAGGAGTTTCCTGAGGGGAGGTTACTGGTCACAAGCAGCAGCAGCAGGACAAGGCAACCCAGAAAATATCACTTGTATTTCAGTGAATTAAGGGTTTATTCCCCTACAACCAGTCCTTGAGATTGTTGAAATGACAGCAAGACTAACCAAGATGGTTTTGGTAAGTTTTACTTTGTGATTGTCGAGTTTGAATGAAGTATGTCTCAGTTTGCAAAATACAGAGAAATTTGAATTTTCTCAAACCTACCCCATTCTGTTTCTCAGTTTATGCATACTGTGATGGATTTCTAAATGCACCTACCGACCCCAGGCTCAGGGGCCCAAAGTATAAGGTGCCTCTTTGGACTTAAATTAATCCGAAACAACCAGGAAGAGATTAAAAATAACTACAAACAAACTGCAAACAGTGACAAAATAACTATTGAAGAACTAGAACAACATCAAAGAGACACAAATGACTACGAAGAGATTCATATTAAACACACTGATCCATCAAAACCAAAACAGTCTCCCCCAGCCCCTCTGGTATACTCCTGAACCTCACCAGAGGAAAACCCAGGGCCAGCAGTTAGAAAAATTCAGCAATAAAACAGGCCTCACAGTTCATTCTCGTGTACAAAGACCACCTTCAGCAATATAAAGATGGCCTCTCATGTGCCCAATCTGCCTACTAGTCTTAGCTCAACCAGTCTGGCCCCAAAGAACTTTTCACTATAGTCAGCCAGCCCGTTCTCACTCCGAACTCGTCAAATGCATCTGCTCTGTCAGTGCATTACAAGCATGATGCCGAAAGCCACCTTTTGCATCCAACTGGAGCGCAGCTGAATAGCGTCAGATGAGAACGCCATGGTACAGAGCAGAGGGCGTTGTTATATTACACTGGTAGATGGTCAGACGGCACCAGGCAAATCCACATGCAATGCACATGATGAGCGGCGTCACTTGAGATGGAAATCGTCCAGAGACAGAACTGGTCACATGCACACAAAGCTCTGAGGAAAAACATCAGGTAATAACACAGCTGGTAGCAATGTGAAATTAAGTGTGCAGGTGTGCTTAAATGGTGGGCAGGAGGGGAGGTGGATTGGTCCCACAAACAACTGACTTTCATGCGTCCGTTACATAAAAAAACAACCAGAAGGAGACACATAACAATTAAAAAGAGGCACAAAACAAAGATACATAAGACAACTGTACAGAGAAGCAGAACTACCACCCAAGGAGACACAAAATGACCAAACTACTAACAACTACCATGACGCTCGCACAAACAAAACAAAACAAAACAAAACCACAACAACAGAGGCAAACCACCATAAAGTCTTGTGACTTGCTATGTGTATATATGTAGGAGAGGCAGTGGGGCCTTTTGCATATCTGTTACCAGGGGCCCATTGTCAAATAATCCTCCTATGACTGTGACATATCTGCATGAATAAATGAATAGGGCGAGGGAAGAAATTGATCTTACATTCCTCCGTCACTCTCTGTCGGTCTCTCTATTCCTATAATCTCTGTCAAGTGAACCTGCTTGGATCCATGATTTAAAAATTCCTTTGATTTTCATCTTTATCTCCCTAAGCCTTTCTGATTTCTCGCCTCTTATATAATGTGCTCATATGCGCATCTATGATCAAATGATTGTCTCTCATCACGCTTCTGCATGTGTAACTGTGCATGGATTGATGGTTGAAGCTAGGTCTTTAACTGACTGACTGATTCCATCCTTAGCGCATTGGACGTGCCGCAAATAAGCACCGTTTAGCAAGAATGGATTTTCAAACAAGAAAAACAGATAACAAATAATGTTAATGCAGCTTTAACCAAGAAACGTTCAAGCAGAATTGTCTGACACCCATCTCTTTATTGCTCCTAAGCTCCTCAGAAAAGAAGAGTGAAAAGAAGTATGCACAATGCTTTATCCTGTGATCAAGTGTTAAAAACAGGGTAAAACACACACAAACACACATCACATATCCAAAAAATACACATTTCCAATCCGTCTGTTACCTGAGTGACTTTTGGAAAGCAGAAGGAGTACACACACACACACACACACACACACACACACACACACACACACACACACACAAAGCAGATCAGTGTGGCTTTTAAGCAAGTCTTATGAAGCGTTAGACACACGAACACATACACTCTGTTTCACACATTATATGTTGCCTCAACGAGTGTTTGAAAGGCGAACAGAGCTGCATCACACATTGGGTGAACAGCAACTGGCTCGTTTAAAATACACCATCAAAGAAAAGTCTGCCAGGGAAGTTCTGGAAAGACACTTTGTCCTCAAACTTGTTCTAAAGTTATTAAGACGTGTGGATATCATGCCCCCCACCTGCTCACATCAAATTCTCTTCAGCTCATCTTATCATTTCAATTCAGGTTCCCCTCTATTGTAATTTCCCTCAAAGGCCAAGGTGTTTTTCATATTTGCAATGCAGCAAGCATGCAGAAGATTTGTGGCAAACATTGTGGGCTTTGGGAGTAAAAATGAAACAAAAGAGTTGATGAGATTTTTTTCAAAAAGTTGCAAAAATTAAAATTGTTGCACTGATGGATTGGAATTGCAATTATCAAGATCCTACAGTTAAGACAAGATATGTTCCATAGTTATATTTGTGTCACATGTAAAATGTGGAGTCCTCATTGAAGCAATGCTTAAAATTCCTAATACTTACATAATCAGAGATGCAGGCAAGTCTTCAAAGGAATTACAATTATATTAGAGGGTTCCAAACATCAAAATTTATGTCCAGTGCAAAAGCAATGCAGGATGAAGTGAGGCGCAAAGTGGGTGGTGGATGGGCATGTATTATGTATTGTCACAGACGTTTCATATCACAGGGATTTCCCTCACCATAACTAAGTGTCCTAGAAATCCTGACATTAACTCATATATGGGTCAAGCTCTAAAAATGCTGTAATCCCATATCACAACTCAAAAATGACATTTTGTAAGACAAAATACAGGGAAATGTTTATCACACCTTATACCATATTTTAATGTAAATTGTTAATTCTTTTGTAATCTTTTGTAGAAAATACAACATTACAAATCCTACATCTTTGCTCATCCTGACTTAATAAATACAAACGAAATGTGTTGCTGCTCTATGAGCAGCGCATGTGCACTATTTGAGCTTACTTCACATTTAGTCCTATGCTAACTTCAACGAGAATAAAATAATAGTCATGTGGCTCCCTGAGACTTTCCAAATGTTATCAGGTCAAATTAATTCATTTCTGACAATAAAACAAATCATCTCGTGGGGGATGACTCCTCAAGATAATTGATCCACTGCCTTACATCTTCAACAGTAGCAACTGATTAGGCTACAGCGGAACCTGTGACATAAGACAGTACAGTGGTTCATATTTCTAACATATTACACTACATACACTACATACTACATACATTCTTAATGTGAAGTTATGTAGATTAGGTTTAGGAACAAAAACATGGTTATGTGTCATCATGTTATATACTGAATATAAAGTTACATTGGTTAAGTTTAGGCAAGTAATGTTCAGTATGTTAAGTTAAGCAATAGAAACACGGTTTCAAGTCTTTGTGATGTTTACCTAACCTAAAGTTACAAACTTAACCATAATGATATAGGTTAGGTTTAGGCCAGTTAAATTAAGTAGATAAAGTTTAGGAATACAGACATGATTGGATGTCATCACATAATGTACTTAATGTAAAGTTACAGACTTAACATTATGTAGGTGAGGTTTAGGCAAGTAAACTTAAGTTAAGTTTAGGTGAAGAAACATGTTGACATTCACTTTGTTTGACATAAGACATGAATGCCAGTCTCCTGGCAGAAAGTCCTGTGTTTGTTTGACCCATCCACCATCCCAAACTGCCTCCTTAGCAGACCCACATCTATAATATCTGTTGTCACATCATATCAGAGCCGAGGATAAGTGCAGTCAGATTCTCTAAATGCCGTGATTGTCTTTTCCTCAGTCCTCATGATTTCTCCTTTACATCTTTTCTTGACCTTGTGATGTTTTCTGTAGAGATCAAGGAAAAATGGTTTTTGACCACAGCCATAGTCCACTGTTGAGCTGAGAAGGGGGGATTCACAGCCACCTCTCTTGAGCAGCTTCACAGACTGACACACCCAGGAGGCTTTCTCACACCCTTTTCCTTCCCTTACGATTGGTTTGGTAAGGTGAGCTCATTGCACCATAACATAAGATTTAACCCTGGTCAGGTTGCTCTGGTTCATGTCAGCTTTTAACTGTCGACTTGTTGCCATATCCATGGCAACAAGTCGGCCTTTATTTCTCATCCTGCAGACGGTCAAGAGAAGGCTGAGGTAATTTTAAATAAGAAACAGCATAACACACATTTTTTTTATGTTTTAAAGAGAATGATGTTATTCTGCCCTCCTTTTTTGTATGACATGAGCAATGGCCAAATGGGCAAGTCCACAGAGTCTATTCAGAGAGAGGAAGGCTGTAAGTGGCCACAATACACACAGTCACTCCCTCATACACACATACAATTGCAGGGTATGAGTAATCCCACTGCCCTGCACTCTGTCACAAACATACACAAGTCACTAACTACACACACACACACACACACACACACACACACACACATGCAAACACACACTCTACACTGCTACACATACGCTTGCACAAACACCCATTCATAAAGACTATTAGGGGTCCCTACCTGCTCCCAACTTCAGGAATGATTGATAGAGCTTTCACTGCACCACACAGTCTGTTTAGTCACACTGATTGCCCTGCATATATCCGTGTGTGTGTGAGGGCGCACGCACACGCGTTTGTGCGTATTTGTTCCATGTGGGCTTTTTCCAATAGCTAGTGCAGGAAGGGTGCTGTGCATTTTGCTTTCACAAAGCAATTGTGTGTGTTTTGAAGACTGTGCACATGGATCATGAGTGAGTCTGTTTCAAATGTGCACAATGTGCGTTTGTGTAAGAGTAAGTGTGTGTTTGTGTGTGTGTGTGTTTTCTGTGACTTTGTTCACTCCCTGAAGCCACAGACAAGCACAAGTCATTATTCAAATTTGACATTGCAACTTTAATCGTAAAATATTGTTTGAGTGTCAAAGAAGCACAGATGTGTTCTGACACACACACACGCACACTTATACAAACTGTCACATCTCCCAGTTATATTATATCATGTTGTCGCTTTGCAGAGGACTTCTGCATCTAAATATTGCGCTCTCGGTATCCTTCTGCTCTTTATGTTCCAGTATGCCGCTACTGTGATGTCAGCACAAGCGCATTGAGAGATTACGCTGTACGTTGTTATGTTTAGACAACAACAACACATAGCAATCAAAACAGGACGTCAACAAACGCAAGTGATGGAACGGTTGGTTAGGATTAGGGGAAGGAGGCACATGGTAGGGTGTAGAAAAAAAAAAATCACATTCAGACAGGAAGCGGACACAGAATAAATGTCTGGGGTCTGTTGGACCCATCCACCACCCCGCCATCCCACCTGCCGAATAGGCGCCCTTGCACTCATATTACACCATTACCGGCAGCATTTTAAGCTGACACCTACCATGTTCTCAGCTGTTTGGCTGTCTACTGTCATATGATAACAATGCATCCAGTTCTCTCTGGCTGCCATCCAGCTGTGTTTTGTTTTTAAGGTGGCTTTTGGCTACACGATCTTACACCTAAAGCACTATCAAAGCAGTGGTATTTTATGAGTTTTGAATGAGAACGGCTGGGAAACACGCTAAGACCGAGAGAGAGGAGAAAATGGGCAACGCATTCTCATCCCAACTCCTCAAATATCGCTGCTTGTTGAGTGGACTTCCACATCTACATATGACACGCTAGGTATGTTCCTGCATGTGTTGTTGGTGTTCTTTGCAAAATATATTTCCATTTTCACAGAAAATGTACAATTTCTGCTCATCAGATGCATAAATTCCTTTTAACAGTGAACTTGCGTTGGTAAAACACCTTGTGTTTATTTCCCTGTGCAACACAAGCACATGGTTACATTAAGACAACAAAAGCAAAAGCAGGTGGTTAGATGATGGTTTGGCTCTACATTCATATGGGAAGCTAACATGGCCCTCCTGGGTAAAAGTCCAGGGTGTGTTGGACCCATCCACCACTCCTCCGGCCTGCCCTATAGGTACTTTACAGTTCCACATATTACATTGTTGTTGCTGGCGTTTGAAACTATCATATCGATGTGAAAGGTGCCGTCCAGCCATGCTATAAACTGATGCCGCCTGGATACTGACAAGAAAGGTGCCTTTTGGCATTACTGTCTGACACTGAAATCACTGACCAAGCAGTGGTAATTGTTGAGCTGGAAATGAAAACAGGCTGGGGTGGCAGAAAAACATATGGTGAGAGAGGAGAAATGAGACAGAGAGAGGAGGGACCGAGAATTATAGAAATAGTGACTTTTTTTTTTATATGTCCATCTGTGAAAGTAGTTTAACAAAAAAAAAAAAAAAAAAAGCAGAAAGACCATTAGAATTTACAAGCATCCTAAATATCACAGTAACACATTAGAAAAATGTGAAATTTCAAAGAGTGAGGTTATTGGGTAGGTTTTTCCATTTCCTCAGTGTCTGTTAATGTTGGCAATATTTCATGTTTTCATTCCAGGATGAAAGCAAAAGAAATGCAAAGGTAATTCCATATAAATATAATATTTATTTAAAGGTTTACTTATTATTCAGGGAAAGCAGGCTGAGCATTATGGTGTTATTCAGCAGCATGTTTGCAGTTGAAATAAAAAATGGAAATAATGTAACCAAAGACACAAACTGATAAACAAACATTTCTTTTTTTTTTTTCAGTTCTAGGGCAATGGCATTGATTAATACTGGCATACTGTCACAGCTTACCAGGGCAGTTAAATACAACAGGACCTTTTTTAATTAATGTAATTACATATGACATGTATTTTTCCTATTGAAAAGTTCAAATGTTTGCTGTGAAAAAGGCCTTTGGCTCCTTACGAACTCAATGTCTACATCCAGTTTCTCCCTCTGTGTATCCGTTATCCACCTGTTAAGCACCAAACAATCAAGCACGAATATCAAATGAGCATCTTTAATAGCCTCCGTCTCTACTTCTCTCTGTGCCACTCTGTCTCTTGGCTTTTGGCAGATTAAATATTTTATTCAGTCGGTTTCTCCTCTCTATCTCTCACCACCTTCTGCCTCCCCTTCTTTCTTCCCTCTCTCTCTCTCCCTCTCTCTCTTTCTCTCTTTTTCTACCTGGGTGGTGTCTGCAGGTGTCTACAGGGGTCTGACTGACTCGCGAGTTGAATAATTCACTCAGTCCAAATGAGATCTCCCTGGCCTTAATGAAGCCATTAATGAGACTCCATGGATTCAGTCTGCTTCCTCACACCAATACTGACACACACACACAGAAACACAGTGGGTGCATGCCCATGAATGTTGGCATGTAATGCTGCATGCAAATACACACATACTGTAATCACAGACACACACACACACACACACACACTGCAAAAGCTGGCATGGCATGCAAACAAAGGCTGGCATGTGCTGACACACACACCCACACACACACACACATGCACACATGCATTCATGCCCACACACACTCTGGATGCACTTTGCTAATGATCTGTAGGAATGCAGCTTGGAGTTAAATAGGTTAACGTGAAATCGCCACTATGACTGAGTGGCACTATATTTGTGTGTGTTTGAGGATGTGGTTTGTGCACCTGTGGGGCCAGAGAGAGTGTTGTCATGGTTTTTAGTGAGGCTGAAGTGCCCTTTATAAAATTCTGCTTAAAAATATGCCTGTTTATAAACCACTTATTTTACAGTGCTTTTTCTTTTTCTACAAGGTCTCTATAATAGAAGTTGCGAATAACTGTCTAGAATTAACTATACTTTGGTGTTATAATCCCTTCTTATCACAATTCATTTGATTTTTTAACTGAAATACTGTGACATATGACATGTTCCTATGTTCTGCAATGCATTCTGCAGGGCATACCTTTGTTTTTTTTATGTTTGTGGATTACAATAAAAATGAGATCACAAAAACTTTACTTAAGTGTGGCCATCCATCATGATGCACGCAAGTTAGTTAAATCACAAATCGCCTAATTTTAGAAAACATTTTCAAATAATAGCCCTGACCTTTCATTTACTGCTGGTTAGAATACTATAGCATAAATTATGCAAAAAAATACAGCACAGAGTGAAAAATGTGCCGACCAAGTCTGCCCTACTACCAAAATACTGTATTGTACTTATACCCCATACAAACATCATTTTAGCTACATCATACAACAGAGAACCCGCATACATGGTTGTTTACCTTTGTATCAAACATAACATTACTTTTTTTACTTAACCTGTCAGTATCATGAAAAAAGTGTTTGCAAAGCACAAATATACATGGTATTACATAAATGAGCCAATATAAGTTACTTTACATGGGAAATTAGAGGTTATGTTCTTTACCCGGCTAAGCAGATATATTATACTCTGTCATGATAAGGACAGACATTTTCTTGATTTCCAGATGTTTATTTACAGTAAGCATGCTGAATTTATGATTAAAGGACCGAGATTTTCGGATGCAAATTGCGGCAATTGGGTGCAATCGGTTTTTAAGTACCTTGTTTGCCCCCATGTCTGCAGCTGCAACTGCTGCCAAAAAGGCAGACAAACTTTTATTTTCTTTCCTCTGTTCCCACTTGCTCTCCCCTTTCGCCGTTGCTTGTTGTCAATCCATTCAAAGTGACGATACCAATCAAAATTAACATCCTCAAGTCCTACAGTGGAGTACTGTTCCTTTCATCTCCAATCGTTTTTCTGTCTATGATACACACAAGACTCTTTCACAGCCTCCTTAAAAACCAACTCACCAAAATAACTGGATGAGAACATTCTCAGCATCCTCTATACATAATAGAATAAGTGAGACCAACATAACCCCCTTTCCTTCACTACTAAATTTATAATTAAGTAAATGAATAAGCCTCACCTCCCAGAGTCTTGTTTAGGGTAATGAATCAATTTTCTGATTACATGGTTCAAGGTACGAGCTGGAGTCACTAAGCTTATTAGCCTGGCTGGCTGGAGTTTGACTACTTCTGTTAGTGTGTGTGTGTGTGTGTGTGTGTGTGTGTGCGCGTGCGTGCGTGGGTGTGATCGAGTGTTGGTTAGTTTACATGCCTGGATGACTGCCAGGGAGGCAAAGCATTGGGAGTAAGTATACACAAATCTGGGTCTGGATGGGTATGGGAAATGGAGATTGAGAGCAATCTAATGGAGATTGCACAGTCTAATAGTGGCTGTGGTGTCAAAAATTTGCTGAACTGCATCAATGCATCAAAAGTTATTGGCCTTAAAACAGTAAAACCATTTTGCCCTGATCCCCAATAGCAGCCACTGACTGCAGGCTTAATCAGGACACCTGTGTCCTGTTAGTCAGACTGATGCTGTCAATCAAGTGTTTTCTCTGTTCTGTACCCACTGAAATGACTCAAAAACTGGGTTTTTATAAACCAGGTCTTTTTTTTTTTTTTTTTTGTATTTTGGTTCTTGTCACCTGGTTAACATTTAATTAAAATGTTTTGCTCTTCGTCCACCATTGCCATAGAGTGGTGAAGGGATGACTAATTTTTGTGGGCTAACCAGGAATTTAGCATCGCACTGGTTCTCCCGTCAAAAGCCTTATGGGATTTTTGAATACTATTTTCGGTTAGTGCCAAAAATAAGCTCTGTGAGGAACAAAAGTTTATTTATTTAAAAGTTAAAAAGTTATTTAAAAAGTTATTTTAAAAGTTTACACATTTTGTTCAGCGTGATAATGTTCACAGATGAACACCACTTTTGTGTGTTTTGAAGCGTAAATTAAATCACAAGAAGCAAAAAGCTATTGTTAGGCTATACACGAACTATATCGTGGTCGCACGTTTTAACGTCACCACTACAAACACTGTAAAAACATGTTAAAAACATGATGGAAAAATATAAACAGATAAATGTACAAGTTCGAGTGCAAATCTGTAAAGCTGTAAAGGTGGACAAGTGGGTTTACTGACTTTCTGTGTCTGCTGTGATGAGGTTTAATGTCCTCGACAAACACTGCCTTTTTTAAGACGAGTAAAACCTTGAGTTTTTCAAAATCGTGTTTAAGTGGATGTATTTTATGTTGCAGAACAAAAAATCGAAATATATTTAGCTTGTGTTAACCACAGACCTTATTTAGGGCATTTTAACAAAAACCCATACAAAAAACGCACAGACTTTTGGACGAGGGAACCGGGAGTGCTGAGAGGCTGAGGGACGTCCACGTTTTAGGACTCATTACTTTACCACTTTTTTGTGATTGCTGCAGCCTGGGCTGAGGAGAGAGGGGGAGGGCTCAGCAGCCTGACTTCCTCTAGCTGTGTCTGTGATCAGGCCCTGGTGACAAATAGGGGAACTGGGGAGTGAAGATCATCCTAGGGGTATCAGTGAAGTAATTCATGTATAACTGTTTTAAGTTTTGCCAGCTGATGACTGATATTGATCTCTACGATAAATCTGACTGTTACTTTTCTCTCCTGGTTTACCCTACCCCTCTGAAGTGGATGAGTCCAATTAGGGTGGGGCCAGGAGGAGTTATTAGGACACCTGGGCTTTGACTGGGGTTCTTTTGTTTGCAGCCTGCTGAGAGGCTGTGGTCTTTTCCCTCTCAGTTGAATTTGCTTAAATTGTTTTTGACCAGTTTCCCGGGACTTTTGCATTTCTGTTTCTGTCGCCAGTTTTGTCAATAACTTCCTGTTTTTCTTTTGCACAAACCTCTCCCTCATGAACTTCTTTAACTCCAGAGCCAGCTAGCCTACACCAAGAAAATCCCAAATTTTGTGGAGGTGCTGTTAGCTACCCCTAATATATGTCCGTATATGTACATATATATATTTCCGTGTGTGTGTGTGTGTGTGTGTGTGTAAATCTGACTTTTTACAGTATCGGACTTGTACTTTTAATTAAATTTACAACACTGCCCTTTAACTTTCTTGTGTTAGCTTGTATAGCCTCTTTGAATTGTACAGAAAAATACAAGCTAAGCAAATTTGGGACTGCAGGCCCAATGACAGAACAAACAGATGCAAGGACATTTGAAAAATAAAGAAGAAAGCGACCCTTTTAATCACTGAGTTTGTTTATGGAATAGGCATTTTGAGAAATCTGTTTGGTTTTGGTCCAAAGCTTTATCAGAGAGAATATTGAAAAGCAATCCAATCAAAGATTTTATTTAAATTACCTTATTATCATATGGGTCCTTTTTAAACACCAGTGCAATTATCTGTCACTGCAGCAAGATGACCTGATTTGGAATTAAAATGAACCTGAAAGACTTAGAGCAAGATGTGCATGCTTGTAATGTTTGTCACCCTTGCAATGTCTCTGGCTCCTGAATGTCTATATTAAAAACTACATGGGTATCGCTGATCATTCTGTGGAAGTTATTAGACAGGCGACAGAGGCTGTCTTTTAAAGTGAAAATTACATTTAGTCACCAAAATATATTCCACTATCTGGGCTGGTATAATATTTACACTCAGAGATGAGAAATATAGAAACCCTGCTTCTTCAGATGGAGCGAGTTTTCTCCTCAATTTACATACACATTGCTACATAAACCATCATTAGACTGCTTTCAGACCAACACTAGCACTGTGTCACAAAACACAAACCTCTCATTAAACCCCCAGTCTCTCTCTCTCTCTCTCTCTCTCTCTCTCTCTCTCTCTCTCTCTCTCTCTCTCTCTGTAATGTACACAGTGTGTTTAACGCTGCAATATTACCTGGCCCGAGTGGTAATTTCATCACACACACATTAAAGGTCTTTGTACTAGTTTCTGTCAAAAGTACCTTATTCAAGACATGATCTCAATAAGTATAAAAGAGTGCCAAACTTTAGGACACATGTGGAGTTGTTAACCACTTGAGTGCTATGGAGCAATGTTTTGAAGACCAGGTCCCCTTTATTTCATGGTGCACACACACAAGGATGCACATGTACTGTGTGGTGTGACTGAATCAAGCAGCAACTTTCAGGCCTGAAAAATGAAGTCAATGCAAGTCCCAAAAGGCCACGTGCAGTTCCCTGAATGGCCACCTCAGGCTGGCTCCAAGAGAAAGTCAATCACCATAAATGTCCATATTAAAATGCTCAACTTCAGAGCAGAATAAAACATCTTAACAGCGGGGTACAAAACAACACCTTTGTTTTTTAAAGCTAATTTCTTCTTTCACAGTACATGTAAACTGTATGGTTGTTAACTTTTAAACATCATGTGTTTAAATGATGCCAAGGCTTACAGTTATGCAAAATTAAGGTCATGGTTTTTTTTAGTGACAGGTGAGTGCCAGCTGTTGACAAGTCCGAACTACTAACATAACATTTGTTAGGTAATGTAGCCGTGTCGTAAGTTCACAGAGTATATGCGCAACTGCAGTTGTCGTTGTTCAGGGGTGTTTTTAGTTCATGAAAGTTAATTGTAAAGTTATGGCCACCTAAAAAAACCTTGTTCAGCATTTGGTTGTACCCTCTAAAGAGTTGGATATCAGTTGTTTTTCTTTTTTTTTTCTATTATTAAGTCTGTTTTGCAACTTGCTGACTGGCTTCTCTTTCAGTGTCTTATTCATGGTGCACTGGCAGGCCCTTTAAGTCAGATTGAAAATGAGTAGATTGGCTTAGTGGCAATCTTATTAAAACCTCTTCATCCTAATTCAGTAATGTGCTTAAGGCTTGAGAGCCGTCCATTGAGTTTAACTGTGCTGTCAATCATCAGTCTCATGTGAAAGCATGACTGACACACACATACACTTATAAATGTCATCTGTCCATTCATCAAAAACCATGACCGGTACACTAATCAACAACTACACGCATGCATACACACACAGTCCGAGACTGAAAAAGATGTGTCACACATACATAACCATGTTGATTTTAATAAGGCAGGATGTTGTATTGACTATGGGGAGTATCGGGACATGAACTCCTACAAGCTGCAGGGCTGGGGGGTGGAGGATGGGGGGGTTGCAAATTCAAATGATGATATAAAAGATGTTATTGTTGTTGTTGTTGTTGTAATTGTCATAAAAAATGTTTAAAAAAAAAAAAAACTTACAAAGAAAGAGGAAAACAAAAAACCCACAATAACCTTTAAACCTATGATAATGAACTCAAGAATATAATCTTAAGCATTTTGTTTTTGTTTGTTTTATCAGCATTTATTAGAACATTACCTACATTACATCATTCTCAAAACGCAATGGCAAAATTTCAACCATTTTTTAACCATAGGCATAACATCAAATAGGTATTTCTCAATCTGCCTTTTTGCTTTTTTTTTCTTTATTCCAGTTTTAAAGAATAGCTCACCCTATATTACAAATTAAGCATTGAAGCTTGTGTACCCAACAAACACTAGATAATGTATTTTCTGAAGTCACTGAGAAGCAGAATCTAAGCAGTTTGTGTGGCAAAATAATTTAGCACTCTGAAAAAGTCCATTACCAGAGCAAAACCAGGAAAGGAAGTGAGCATTGGTCCCACCCATTTTACACCCCAGGCCCATTTTAGTAACAAGTCGTACAACACTATATTGTGACTGGAGTGATTCCAAAAGATTCCAAAAAAAAACCCTCTAGTTATACTTTAAGCAGTTGCAGAGAAGTGCTATTATTCATTTGAAATGGTGTTTATGTGCACATGATGAAAAGTAAGTCCAATGATCACTTTTAGTTCAGTTTTTGGTCTCCACACACTCCTGCAGGAAGAATCTATTTAACTGCTAATGCTTTGGCATGGTCATGAGCTGGTACCCAATTTTTTTGTCTTCTGTGTTGCTGCATTGTCCCCTAAAAATTGTTAAGTTGTGGTCAAAAATCAAAACTTCGAAAATTCTATGAGCTTTGCATAGGCTCTTTAAATTGTCATATGATGCATTCTAAAGATAAAAGAACAATTAAAGCCACTTTTATGGCCAAATAATGATAAATCCATGTTGACAGGACTCTCGCTCACTACTTCCACATTGACAGTCAACACTGGTTCCTTTTAACCATGAATATGCTCAGTTTCTTAACCTTACAGAATACACACACAAAATAGCCATTTATGTATCTGTCCTATCAGAAACTTGTTATTACAGTATATTTTGTTGTTTCAATTGGAGGACATGACCCTGTTTATTACTATGTGTCTGGTTATTGTTAGCCAACACATAAAACTTATCTTAAACGTTAAATATTCAGTTTAGAGATAAAGTATAACTTTAACTTACTGTGTACTCATTAGATGGTCCAGTTTATGTTTGCAGTGTGTATGAACAGAAAGAACTGTGTAAAGTATGTGGGAGAAATGTATCAGACACATGTCAATGTGACTTCTCAAGTTCAGCACCAGCAATCTCTTTCTCTCTCTGTCACACACACACACACACACACACACACACACACACACACACAATAATAGATAGGTGAATTATCCATCTCTTTGAGCTTACTTCCATCTGTCCGTGGATAAGGTGCAGGGAGTGTGTTCTTGGGTATATGGAATATATCAGCGAGCCACTGAATCACAGCAGCAGCCTGAAAAGTTAAAGAGTTTTTGGTACATTGGCCTGCTGGCTAAATTACTCACTTGGTGAAAAAACACAGACACTGATTTAGTTCCCTGTGCACTACTAAAGGACATTTGGAAGCTCATGACAGGCTGTGGAAAGGGATTTGGCAACCATTCTTTAACTCATTAACATCACTAAAGTCAGATTATGTAGATGTATGCTTTATTTAAGGTCTACAGGATTTAGTAGCATCTAGCACTGAAGTTGCAACCAACGGAAATTTCAGTGCCAAGCACATAAAGGAACTATGATGGCCATCTCAAAAACTTAAATGGCCCCATCTAGAGCCATTGTTTGGTTTGTCAGTTCGAGGCTACTGTAGAAACAACATGGCAGATTCTATTGGAGAGAACCTGCTGCGTATACAGATATAAACAAACTCTCATGATAAATACGCAATATAGAGAGCAATTCATTTATTGTGTTCGGATATGTTTTTAAAAACAAAATTACACCAAAATATACATTTTAACAAGTTTAATTAGACTTTTTTCCCCCCTTATATTTATTTATGTATTTACTTATTTATTCATTCATTAATTTATCGTATGTGTCATCTAGTCATATTATTTTATGCATGATATGTTCTGTATAGCCTAACTTTTTATTTATTTATTTATTTTACATAGCTCAGGTAAAGGCTCTAAGTAAACAAGAGTTGTAGTCTTTTTAAAGTCTGTGTGTATCTGCTAGACATTAGAAATACCATTCTTGATGACACTGCAGTCTGCAGGTACTTGAATTGTCTGGTCACATTCTCAGTGCTATGGCAGGAAAATACTTTCCCACTTTGCCATTTTCTTTCTTAGTAGATTTACCTTGGAAGTGAGTTTGCCAATCTGGTCCTTTCTTTTATAGGTCCAGTAGATTAAGTGTGCACTCCGCAGGAACCTGCAGATAAAATATGTGTTTTAAATCATAGACTGCATGTGCACACCTTAAATATTGTGACAGAGAACAGACGGAAGCGTGCTGGGCCTATAAACAAGAGGTCAATGGATTGAAACCATCTGCTACCGCAAAATATTGTCAACCAGCAGGTAACCATCAGTAATGACAATCACATCATTACAACCTACAGATCTTGTCAGTTATTCTCTCCAAACCTGTTGTTATGAATTGGTCTTTTGGAGTTCTTTCATTCCCAGTCTATAGTAAATTCTTTCTTAATGCCAGTGCATTAATAATTTTAATAAATAAAGTACTTTAACTGAAAATAAGCTCCACATAATCTTCCATATCATCGCATTAAGGCCAGAACATTTTATTAAGAATGAGGAGTTGGCTATGGGGTTCTCACTTGAATGGCTCAGTAACTAAGCTTAGAGACATAAGAGATTATTTTGTGTACGAGTGAGCAGAGTGGCAAACAGAAGGGTCCATAACCCAGAGGTTGATGGATTGAAACCATCCTCTGCTTTACCAAGTATCCATGCTCTCGATAACCTTCAAGGTGTATTTGTAACAGCATGTACTTATCTAAATTTGCTGCAGCATAAAGACTCCTCTTCTGTTCAAAATTAGCCTCTCACCTCTTTGTCTCCCTGTCTGGTTGTGTCTCCCTCTCATTCTCTCTCAACCCTGTTAGCAAGAAGAAGGCAGCATAGCACTCACAATCATACTCGTATTCTGATTGGATCTTTAGTCAAATGACCAGAGGGTAATCATGCTTACATCAATGCCAATTCATTGTGCGATAGAGCTCTCGTGGTAGGTATCTCTATAAATAGATTAAGAATTGAGATCATAAGCAATGGACGTGAAGAGGCCAGAAGTGCAGCACACAACAATGGAGGGGAGAGAAAATGCATTTCTCAAACTTGATGGGATAATGATTGCATGGACAATCAGTTCAGTGGAGTGGGCCTTTGAGGGGAGAAGACACCGTTTTTCTGAGTTGATTGAGTTCAACAATAAAGACAATCAGACATAAGAAGGAAGGTTTAAAGTTAAAAGGGCAAACAAGAGGGCAAACAAGAGGGCAAACAAATGGTTTACTGTCAAATTGACTGTTTGACACAATTAAAATCACACCTTACTTTATGTGGAATGTTACATTATTTCTATTAAAACCTATTGTTTCTTTAAATAGGTGACAAGCCATGAGGATTTCCTTTGCAGACAGGAGTTTGCTCCTCTTGGCGCAGCACAGTCTCCAGAAAAAAAATGTTGGCATTGTATTGTTCTGCACACCATGGATATGTTACATTTGTATATTTTATACATTTTATATGTTTGGATATCAATGTTTTTAAAAGTGACATAGTGTATGAGCTGATGTAGTCATTGGAAGGAAAAGGGTGGGTGGCATCTAGACTCCTAGGTCTGCCAAGCTATAGACCACTGTTAAGACAAACTACAACACCAGTTATATGTAAGCAAGCTAACGCTGCATTTTCAGCTCCATCCCCAGCTGCATTTTAGCCACCAAATGTCAGTGCTTTTTTTATTCAGTAAGCCATCACTGTGTTTCCACCTGAGATAGTGACAAGAAAATATGTTGTTTATTACCAAGAAATTGCTGCATTTCCTGCCTAGATTGTACCTCGGTGAGCAGTTGCTTTTTTTTTTTTTTTTTTTACCAAGGCATTGTGCCATTTTCTTTATAGTGCCATGAAAAGTGATGTTTTTTGCAGAAACATAGCTTCTGTTCTGCCAGGATGGTGACACCAAAAGTGGTTATTTAATGACAAAACATGATTTCTTCTAACAATAACCAAATGCTTTTCATGTCTAAACCTGTGTTTAAATTTTAACATCAGTGTTACACCGATATAAACAAACAAAGTTTTTAACCACTATATAATAATGCAGAAATAAAATGTATCCATTGTTTACAGAAATTAACAATGCCAACATGTTTTCTGGGGATCACTTTGCTCAGCGTATAGCCTGCCCCATCATCATACTTCACCATGGTCATTTTCTCAAAGGCCAGTTCCTCAGGGTTGGTATTATCCTGATTTCATAAGATCAGATTGTAATCAAGGCTGACATCTTAAGATGGCTATTACTATCACTGACAATATCTGCTGCTGGCACCAAAAAAAAAGTTGTTTCTTCTGAGTAAAGAACATGTTTTTATTTATATATTGTATTTTTTATAAAAAATAATAGTGGGAAAATGCCAAGGTGTGGAACCGCTGTCAGACTCTCAATTGTGAGGGCTTTGTGCAGAAAGTGCAAGGGATTTTAGAGCAACTGAAAGTGGATGATATCATAGAAGAGAGACACAACACTAATGCCCTGACTCAATCTCCTGGTACACAAAATGCATTTAATCCTGTCCAATTTTTGTAACATATTGACTGAAAACTGGAGACAACAATTAAAGAAAGTAAGAGAGGACTACAGAACGTACGCATTCAGTTGTAGCAGAGACAACCTAATTGGATCCTACAAAAAAGAAGACAAAATGTTAAGTTTAGCAGCAAAGGCTTTTTGTTCAGCTCACAAAGGCTGAATTAATGACTCTACAAGGATTACAGGAAAATGCTGTGATGAACTTGCTGACTAATATTGGCCTTTAAATAAGCTACTACAGGTATTTTGGAGAGCAAGCTTGAGACATGCACAGATTTATGTGAAGAATGCAAAAGCATGTTTATTGCCTAAACCTGTTAGCTGTTGTTAATGATAAAAATCCCCATTAGCTAATAAAGCCAATGTCTCTTTCCTTGGTAAAAAAAAAAAAAAAAATAGAAAATGCCTGGTAACAGGCAACGATATTGCCAAGATACAGTAATTAGAAGTAAAATTACCTTCTACTCTATTGTGTGGGTGACAGCAGGCAGAAATACAAGTAGCAAACATAATATCACTGCTAAACGGCCACTGATTGAATCGGAAAAAAGAGTTTATATATGAACACTGAGTAAAAAGACGAGGCATAATATGAAAAAAATGACAGTATGTTTACATGCACAGTTAAGTCCAGCTATGGCTATAGCCCAATTAGGCCGTTTAATTTGACTACTTGTCCCTGTCCCAGTATACAAGGACCAGGAGACTATCGGTTTATTGACAGAAATAGGTCCGACACCACTAGGTAGGATGCAATATGCCCCCTTTCAGCTAGTTGCTACTGGACCTTCTTCTTGTTGACCTGTTAGTCACATAGCAAAAAAGCGACATGGTCATGGTTAACATGATTAACTTTTTGGCACTGAACATTTCGTACATACATTTTGTACTCTTGTTTTTCTCACCTTTCTTTTATGAATTTATGCAGTTCAAGGTCTGGGTCAGAGCCTAGTGTGGGGACTGTGGAGTATGCTCAGATGAACAGACCTGTCAGCAATGACTGAATAACCTAGGCTGCCCATATCAGTTGCTCCATCTCAAAAATCTAGTAGCCTACAAGTAGTTGGACATCTGTATGGAAACATGGCCTGGAAAATGAGATTGTAAAATCATTTCGCTTTTCCAGGTTTTCCACGACTGTGGGAACCCTAAGATTTAAGTTTGCTGTCTTTTAATTCAGCCACAAATCCATCAATATTTTACAAAAAGTAATCACATTATTCTCAAGAAATAAATATTGTGAATAAATGTTAGATGGATTGAGATTTCATGCCAGCAGTCTGTATGGGAGTCATTTTTTGTCAACGAGGCAAATCAATTTTGGAACTAAACACTGCTGATTTAATTATCTCATAAAGATTTAGCATAAATAAATCAAGAAACTCATTGCAGATAGTTCAAGATGAGTCAGTGTACTAATTTTCTCAGCATGCAAAGGTTTTTAACTGCAATGTCTGAAAAAGTCTCATAATTAGATTCATATTAAATATCCACAATGCGGTGTGATATAACTGGGAGTTAAATTTGCCAGCCACAGAAATCATGTTGCTACTTATGCATCACCATCAGAAAACTTACATTGTTTTCTGAAGCACAGCCCAGTCAACGGAGACACAAAATTGTATTTGTACTAAACAGTCTTTGCACAATAAGGGAATTAAAATAACTGACACTTTGTGGCCCAGATCATTGAATGTGGGTTCGAACAGAAGTGCAAACACTTTGGGGTTCATCTGGCCAGATGGCAAAATGGTAATGGAAAAGAAATAGAGAGGGAAAAAAAAAGGAGAAAAGAGTCAACAGATCTGCTGCATCAGTGGAGTTCATACAGCATACAACATAGCTCCAAATCACATTGTTCAAAGACAGAAAAGCAGAGCAATAATTTAGAAGACAGGAGGTAGCCCCCACACAACACACACACACACACACACACACACACACACACACTCAGATAGATAGCCCCAGCTTCCCCTTGTGTATTTTAGAAACAACAGAGCAGAGTGAGCATCCACAGGGCCAGATGGCAAAAAAGCAACATCATTATTCAGACCATTACCTCACCTAATTGAGGTACTACACACCACACACACATCACGTATGCATACACACGTGCACATAATGTCATCACTTTAACACAACTCTGTCCCACAACCACAATTTATATATATATATATATGTGTGTGTGTCTGTGTGTGTGTGTGTGTGTGTGTGTGTGTGTTGTGCATCTGCAGCTATGGATGTGCTGTCTATGAATTTGTAATATACAGATCATGAACATGCATATTCATGTATGGATGGTCTATCACAAGTGCGCCCTTCTATTCACACACGGTCAGTTCCTCACTAAATGCAGCAGTAGATCAAAAAACAAGGTATATTTCAAAAGTTATAATTGAAGAGTGGCAGGCCTTCTTGTAAGGCAATGACTCCAGCGTTGACCTTGTTTTTGATGGAGTATAGAACTTCAAAATCACCTGCATGAGAGTTTACGTTTGGCATGTTTATCAGCAGGCCCACATGCCCAACAATCCCCATTCCCAAATGACAGAACAGACCTTCTGTTATTGTCTTCTTAAGTAACAAATGTCTCTTCCACAAAAGCGGTTGATGTGGGGGTTTCCCGACCTTACAATGCTTTATGGTAAAGATCCGAACAAGCTGTATGTTTCATGTAGGACTGGCACGATATCAGATTTTTTACTACATGACTGTCGAGGCCAAAAGAAATCAGGGTAACAATATAACTGGAATGCCTATTTTAAAGAGATTTTAAAAAAAGTTACAATAATAATAATTCTATTAGTCACATTCTTTTTAACTATGTTAATTGTGGGTTTGTCTATTTTTTGGTATATTACCACACAACTTTCAATTAATAACGCTGGCTTTTGTTTGTTTTGGTCAGTGAACTCACCTGATGTACTGTATATTTGGGGACAGGCATCTAGACCCTTTTAGGGCTGATGTCATGGTGACGTCATGGTATTATCTGGAGATGAAACAAAGGAAACTGGTGGGAAACAGGAATCGCCAGTAAAGATATCCATATGCACTCTGTACCAAGGTGTGGCCAACCTGGGCAGCTGGCATGGGGCCATTATGGAACCAGTGGACCATACCATATAGGGCAAATGTTTCAGCCAAATGGGCCCCTCGTGCAAATGTTGGCTGGGTTAGTCTGAATGAATTCTACTTTGGTGCTCATGGTTGCAGTAAAATGAAATAAACAGTTGAATTGTGACGAACGGAATCAAGCTAACTTCATGTAGAAAAGAGAAACGCAAACATTTGCACAAATGTGAAGCTGTTGACTAGCTGGGCTTTAGGAGGTTTTGTATAGTGCTTCACAGTGTCAGTGGTAACAAAACACAGCATTACTTGAGACCTGCAGTTATTAGTCACAATATGTAGCCACACCCTGCTAGTAAAACAGACACCAAGCTTCCTTTTGGGCTTGGCTTTACCTACAAGATACAAGGTAGGAGGGTAGGTGAAAAGGGAGAAAAAGCAAGAAATGGAAATTATTTAAGAGGTGCTCAGTTAATTAAATGGTGTTTTCATATATGTGCAATTATCACGATATAAATATATATATGTATTTTTTTATCAATATTACAGTTATTGTCAATACCAGCATATTGTTACTCACCTAATTCCATAATCTATGCCATATCTCCAGTCTGTCAGACTAAGGAACAAAGGGCATCACAAAACAACACTTTATTATGTTTTGCCTCAGTAATAGCTGAACCATCTATAAATGGTGCCCTTTAAATCCATTTACACGTAAATATCAACTGCTTTTGTGACACTTGTGCCTTTATTTAAAAAAGATAACAGTTTTTATATGCATGTTGGCAACAAAATGTAATGTCAATGTCAAAGGAGACAAGGATGGTGTTGATATATGTCACCATTTCAGTGATTAAAAAAAAAAAAAATACTAGAAAAAGATACAAAAAAATCCAAGCATTTTTGTGCCATACAAACTCGTCATTTGTAAAGCTCTAAAGCAAAGGGATTTGTTTTATATGACAATATTGTTTAAGTGCTTCATACATACACTCTGTTGTGTCCTGTGCAACTAAGGATAAATTCTACATTTAATAATGGACTTTTAAAGTCTCATATTTCCTGAAATGTCACACTTATGGCCACTATGTGTGCAGCAATGGCAGTTTTGGCAGCTAAATGGACACATCTGTGAAAACATGTCCCATATTTTAATACGGTTATGACAAGCAATGTTTGTCATGGGACTTTTATTCCTCATATTCTACTCTTCTGCGCATTATTTAGAAACAAGCGTTCATCTGCAGTGGCTCAAAATGTTTCCCATGTGCCACTGCCTTACACATTGCGGAGAAAGAAACAAACATTTAATTTCCTTTAGCACTGGTGCAACACATTTGGTTTTAGTTTCTACTGCTGGGAAATAAAAAAAAAAAAATCAATGTGTATGCCTGTATTGCCCTGACTAATTTCTCGCCATCGGACGTTTCTCTCCTTACAGAACCCTCATTTAAAACTGAGATACTGTCCCTGCTGTGTGCTTCTTCTTCTTTAAAGGGCAGGAACAGCATATATTAACACTTAGCACAAGCATTCAACATGGAAATATGCAGGTTGTGCTCTGGTAAACAAGGCTCCTGGGAAACATTAAGAACATGGAGCTGAACTCGGTGAATTCTCGATTGCGGGGCTTGTGCTTTACTCTCTAAGTGATTTTGGCTTTTGGTAAAGCTTTCTTCAGGTCTCATTTTTAAAGCAGTCTTCTTTTTTCACTGTTAACCAAAAGTTTACACTCACCATTCTGGGAAATGTGATGCTATCTACCACTTGTTGGAGTGGATACCCTTCCAACTGCTGGCATCCAGCACCTCAGAGATACAGCATGTATGCTAAGGGAACCCTTTATCATCAGCCTTTATCATCTACATGTGGTTTCAGGGTTCTCTAAAACCTCAAGGTCTATCATAGTTAAAATAGTTGATAAAAGGGGTTGAACCAAGGCACTCTCTCTCCTGTTATCAAGGCTAGCTCATGGTGTAAAAGATAAAATTAAGTCAACGTGTTTCGGTTACACAGGCCTTCAGCAGGGCATGGCAAAGAAAGAGGTGCAACATTACAATCCAACCACGGTTGTAATTAGTCAGATGAACATCAGCTGGTGGAGGAGCAGGCCCAGGCAAAGGGAAACACCTGGTGAGGCTGCCACAGTGGATCTGCTCACAATGCAGCCCAGTGTAAACCTCTGCAAACAATTTACCATATCAAATAACATATAGCATATAGCATATGAATACAGATAGAATAGTGACAGCGGTACCAGTTTAAACCATGAAGAGAAAAAAAGAAACAAATGTAGTGGACTGCCTTGGCGTGGTCATTACATTTGTCCCTCTGAGGAACTCCAGAGCTCAATGTCCCCTGGGCAAGTGGGGGACACGTCAAGAGACACTGTTTTACGAACCCAAAACATCCAACAGAGGGTTACACTAACTTAACTTATACCCCTGGGGATGTCTGCAAACACGCCTGGCTTCTAAGCCACGGAAAGTGTTAGTATCTGACACCCTCCATCCTGACATATGGTGGAAGGTAAGCACCAAGGTCCCATCAGCATACCACAGGATGTAAGGCATCTGAACGACCTCCTGGGATCATCCAAGCAATACCAAACAACCATCGTATTGCCTCCCCTGCTGAGATGACCAACTGGTCGAACATTGGGTAAAGTCATTATATAACCCTGTGTTGTGATAAACATCTGACAGAATGACTTGGACCAAGGTTGTGTTAAAATTTCCTCTTCCCTTAATCTGACTGGGGGTGAGGTTGTCTCCATGCTTCAGTAAGCAGATAGGAGCACCCTCCCATTCTTTTCATCTCATGTAATTTGAATGAGTTAGGTAGCACGCTTTTGTTCCCTTTGTTATAATGGAGCTATACTGCCATCTAGTGGTCTTAGTTATTAGTAAGCTCGTAAATCAACTTTTGTAGTTATATCGTATTTTGAATTCATTGTATAATGTTAAAAGTAATCCAATATCTAAGTAATCACAAGTTTTAGGATCCATGGTACAATGTTATGTTATGTGGTCACATATTTCACAAAATTGAGCAAAGGATCTTCAGAATCATGTGTTACGTTATAAATTACTTTTTAGGTCTCCTAACATGCATTTGAAGTTACTGTGATGAGACTATAGTGGTGAGGAGATACGTGAATTTATACACCACGGGTTAGATCGTAATTCGTCATAAAGTTCAGAGACATAAATGTCTCATAAATTACATTAGGTCTTTTAGAAACTTATACCAGATGCGCTGATCGTCAAGGTAAAAGTTCGCCATTACTTTCCATCCGCGACCCCCAAATCGAAGATAAAACTGAGGACTCTCAAAGTCAGCCCAGAGCTCTCTCTCTCTCTCTCTAAGCTCACTCTTCTCAAGGCTTCTCCTCTTCTCTTCTGAAGTTTTTCGTCGCCCTTTTTATCATGGTGCGCGCCTGCGGCATCCGAAGGCCGCAACTTTTCTTTTCTTCAATTTTATAAGCGAGCCGCAACAGCTCACCAGAGCTTTGTTGAACTTTAACTTTTGAAGCCATTTTCTTTAAATCTTTTTTGACGCTTTTTCTTTATAACCAGTTTTTGGTCAGTAAAAGACACTTTTGCAATTCGTTAAAATCAATTAATAATTTAAAGTGACTCTCAGACCAGTGGGATTACTTTGATTATTTCTGAAGTTTTAACTGAGAAGGACATCACGATTCGGCCATCAATCCTGCCACGGATCTAGAAGCAACACCTGCTGCACAAACTATCAGCATCCGCTGTTCGCCCTTTAAGGACTTTTGTTCAAAGATTTCTTACCGGTTCGCTGAGGCGAACACCGAGGCCAGTTAAAGACCGCCGCAAGACACCGACTCCACCTGCCCGGCCGCCGCCGCTTTCAGCGGGTCACCTGCCTGGAAGACGCGCAGCAGCTCTCCCTGAGTGACGCGAGACCTGACCTCCCGGGAGAAGTCTAATCAAGTCGACAAAAGTAGGCAGAATAACATTTTCTAGTGATCAGAGTTGATGTCGATAGCGTAAGCTTTTAATGCCAAATTTCTAAATTCTACGTCACTGCTCAGTGCGATCCACGCTTTAGACGGTCACGTATTTCCTCCACTATCATCCATAATTAATTATTTACATCACCTGAACATACATCACGTAGGTTCCCTTTTATGTATTCTCTGTCTTTTTATATGTCATATTATTTCATCTATTTACTCTTCATTTTATTAGTCTAAATAAATTATCCTCATTTATCGCCAAGTCGTTGTCTGTGGGTATTATTTCATGAGAGAAACAAGATCAATGTATACAGAATAAACGGTACAGACTATGAGATTGATTAAAGTAATGACATGTCTTAACACTGTCAAAATTTAAGATTTAATTTTCTCCTGAATGGAGAATGGTGCCCCTTTTACTTTAACAAGTGCAAAATCCAAATTTTAACGTAGTTATTAATAACCGCTACACAAATATAATAAATTGTAGATCCCTTCAACAAAATATTTAACCAATCTATTAAAAATATGTAAGAAAAAGGATCATGTCAATCATGTCATCATTTAGGCCTGGAAACACCATGGCCTGGAGCTTGAATAAAGAGTGCCTAGGTTTAGCCCCTTTCTTTAACTGTTTTCTCATTTTTTAACCAAAGAGCACCTACTTGTTGCTTTTTTGCTTTACCTACCCAGAGAACGCCGAAGCCCTCCTACTGTGTCTCCATTGTCTATCATTGTTCTTTGACAAAAACTAACTCTGCCCAATTAGCACCAGCCAAATGCTGGAAAAAATATACAAGTAGCAGTGAGATTTGCTTCACTCTCCAGCCAAAAAGACAATTGTGATCTATTGAGTGGCTGGTAGTTTTGGGAATGTATGAGCCACAGTGGCACGTGGACGAAATTTCCAACCTCACCTACTGGAAATACTCTGATTCACGTGAGGGGTGGTACCTGTGGTCACACAACCAGTGTGTAATCTGGTCCTAAAAAGCAGAGTCTCCCACCTTTCCTAGAATTTCTCTGACAATTTTGGCTTTTGCGTTTACTGACAGAAGTTCCTGAATCTTGTCTTGTCTCTATTTAGACAAATTCATTGCCTCATATAAATTACACTTCTTTTCTCCGGTTTGTCTGTCTTATGACAAAAACTTCATCAAAACGCCCACTCACATTTTACAATTACCTGTTCTATTCATACATGGGCTAAATCTGACATTACAAAGACTTGGTACCCAGAAGCTAAGTCTGTTTAAGAAATAACTGTTTCTAACTTTTGGGTTGTCACATAAAGCTCTAATGTTGAGATAATTTTAAGTTTATAGCACATGTGAAAGGGGCTGAGCCATCATATTTCTGCACCACTTCACAATGCTTCTTGCCTTTATTTGATAGTGACAGTATTGATGCCAATAGAAAATGTGGGTAGATGGAGATGGTCATGATTTGCAACAAAGGTCAGTGGAATATATCTTGATCACCACCTGGAGTGCTTTAATTATAAAGCAGCAGCAGTAAGAAAAGTCTGCACTGACAGTAAGTTAATACAGGAAATACAGCTCTGACGTGGCTGCTGGAAAGACATCTGCACACAGTGAGGCCACTTTCAGATAAAAGTAAGAACAAGAAACAAAACTTCACATGAATTCAGTGACAATTGTCAAAAGCACTGACAGCTGAACACAGCGAGACATCCCGTCTGTTGGTACAGGCTTGAGCTCCCTATTGGCTGATGCTTGGAGGCACTCTCATCCATTTAAAAATCACACTTTTTTTTTATAGCCTCCTGCATGTCTGCGTATGTGTTGTGACACTCTGACTCTGTTTAGAGCAAAACCTGACTTGTTTGAGAGGGGACACTGTCACAGGTTGGCCTAATATAGATAGCAGGTCATCAATATGATGAGGTCAGCGTGATTGTCTTCCGCTGTAAGGCCACAGTTGAAATGCATTTTTCATACTCCTTATCCACAATGTGACCATCTTTAGTTCTCCAGACTGTGCAGGAGAACACCAGTTACCTTATCAGTAAATGACACATAAGTGATTAGTTTATTGTATAACAATAATGGACATAACCACCATGATATCACCCATGGTTTAAGGACTCACATTTGAAGCCTCAAGTTTGGCATTTTTATCCTTGCCATTTTGGATTTTTTGGAGTCAGGAGTGACAATGGTTGGGTGATCACCGTAATGTTAGTTGCCATCTTGGTTAGCAGGGTGCATTTACAGTCTTTGCTTAATTGTGATCATTCAATTTGCGAATGCTAAATTTTGTGAGCCAAAAATAGGCCAAAAACCATTAAAACAAAATAAAGATCTTTTTCATTAACTGGAAACATAATAAAATAGGTACAGCTAAGGCTGCCACACCAAAATTATCACCATGGAAGCTGCTTTTCATTGGTTGGCACCAACCTGTCACTCAAAGTGGCAGTGCCCTTAATTATGCACAACTTAAAGTCTTAATAAAATTTCCGATTTATTTATTTATTAATTACTAGACTGTAAAAATGTTTATTACTGTTTAAAGTTGGTCATTTTAACATGGGTGTCTGTGGGGATTGACACTTTCTTGGAGCCAGCCTTAAGTGGTCATTCAAGGAACTGCAGTTTTTGGTAATTCAGCATTAGCTTTATTTCCAGCTTCTGTCTAAATGGAACACATAAACCATTATGACATAATGGAATAAAATATTTTCCCATGTTGAAATGTACCCATCAAATTCATATTAATATATGATTTGGAGGTAAAATGAAACTTGTAAAAAACAAATATGCAAACATGGGTTTCTGCTTAATATTAGCAGGTTCCCACTGATTCAAAGAACACACAACATAAGGGTTTCCAATGTGACTCTTAGTGGTCACTGAGGCATCTTATGTGAGGTGAGCAGTTGCAGAGGGGCAATTATTTTCTTCATGGTGCTGTTGGAACCAGTCAGGCTTTAGCTAAATGTAAACCATTCAGTCAAAGCCTAACTGACAGCACTGAATGAACAAAATCACAAGTCTAAATTGCATATATATTGCTTAGACTTGAGAGCAAACACTGACCTTGCAACGATTCAAAAGTGACAAAAAAAAAAAAAATATCAAGTTTTCTCCATGTTCCACTGCCTCATATATCTGTTATTTTAAAATTCTAGCAGTTAAGAATATTTTTATATAAGTTGAACAAACTCTCAGATGACAATAAACAAGGTAAGGATAAGAATTCTGGATGCCGGGTTTCTCCCCCGTGATGCGCGCAGCTCTAGGTACTTCAAACTGCCATGTTTTATGCATGAGTCTGGATAACAAACAAGAACTGGAGTGGAAAAAAACACACAAAAAAGAAAGAATGGGAGAATGAGAGGTGATGGGAGAAACATACAAGTTGGCAGAGATCAACACAGCGAGCTTCCCCGACTGACAGAGACTGAAGAGAACTTCTTTAAACATGTTCCCAGAAGAGCCATGTTCAGAAAGGATCCCTAGAAAGACAACAGACTTGGTTCACTCTGCACTCCTCTGTCTCATCTCTGTCTCCTCCCACCTGTGTCTCACTCCTCCTTTCTGTCTCGTCCTCCCTCCTCCTTCCCTTTTTGGAATAAACGTGTCAATGTGCCAATAATACCTGATACTAATTTGTAAACACTGCAAAGTATTCTTGCTGGAGGAATACACTTAATAATTAAGCCATCTAATCTGCCAAGTAAAAGCCAAAAAAGAGACTTTTTGTTCTTTTCTTTTTTTTTGGATGCTGAGAAATAGGGATGGAATCAGAGCGTCACATAATGAGTTTTTTTTTTATGCTGGATTGCTTCACAAAAGTATACAATGACATTTCTCAATCCCTGTCATAAACATCTGTTTTCCTGTTACTCAATTTCTACTAAATAGCAACATTTCTGCTACAGTGACGATGAACTGAAAACATACTTTTTTCATGCACCAGTCAGTTTTGAGATTTTGGGGCTATTTTGTCTACAAAACATGTCTTCTGTCACATGAATGGCAAGACAGAGCTCACAATACAAATTTAGCTCCAAATTCTGCACTAAAAATGTATGCTAAAAGTGCATATTTAGTTTAGTAATGCATTTTTGCATCTTCAAAGCACACACACACACACACACACACACAAATGCATTCAAATAAGTGCATTTTTAACTTGATAGTAAATAATTTGTATATTAAAACATATTCAAGTTTCATGTTGATATCCATGTTTTAAAAAGATTACTAGTCACCACTGTATAGCTGCTTATGGATGCACACTAGTGGAGGTAATCTAAGAGTTCACTCTTTCTCGTACAAAGCCAACAGTTGGCCATATTGTGTTTAATGTGCATGTGCGATTGTCGATGCCTTGTTTGCCAAGTCCTTGTGTTGTCTAAACATAACCATGCGCAGGGTCCTCCCAGCATGTGCCTTTATTGACATCATGGTAGCGCCATCCCGTAATGTAAACAGCAGACGAGGGATACCTAAAACATAACAGAGTATGCGCTGGCAACATGTGACGAGGTGGGATTAGAATATGTCGGCCATTATACCATTTTCTTTTTAAACTCCTGTGGTCAACAGTTTTAAGAAAGAATAACTTGACCTTTTCCATTTCATCATTTCAAGCTGTAAAGAGAATGTTTTGTTACTTCAGTTGACTTCAAAAGTTCTGTTCTAGTCGGAACCTGAGACTCAGTTATGGGACTTTTTTTTTCTTTCTCAATTTTATAGAAAATAAATTCAAAAAGCTTAATAATTTGGCCCCTTTGCCAGCTTTAACATAGTTAATGCTGCTTTGTAGTATGTAAAGCAACAGGTCACAGTAATTTATTTACCCTTTCCCAAGAGTTTTAGCTGTTACTGCCCAGGGGCCATGAAAGGAATGGTTCTAATGGTTCATGAACACGTCAGAGTGTAATAATTCCTATTCAAAATACACTTAAGACCTTCTTCAGTGGCTCTATAATTTGCACTCAGCGCACAGGTTACAAATTCTTATGATATTAAAGTGATTTCATGCTTCAAGTGTGACAAATTGTGAAAATTTTCCCATTCGCCCACGTGTGCCCACACACACACAACACACCCATCTATTTGGTTTAATTCCAAAAGGTACAAGTCAGAATGAATGCATGTTTATGAATAATTTAAGATTTTTACATAAGAGCCTTAGTCTCTAAGTGGATTGGATTGGTTTGTGTGAGTGTGTGTGTGTACTGTATGCGTATATAAGTGTGTGTGGGGGTGGTACTTGGTTGGAATACATCTCTATCAGTGTTTAGCCCCATAACAAATGGGATTTGGCAAATCTGAAGGTCAAATCGAATAGCAAACAGTGCCTCTCAGCCCCGGCCCCTTCTCCCATGAATCCTTAACAAGCTACTCAGGGTACAACAACCAAGCCCAGTTTTTGGAAGGCAGCCTGTTTCTCAGCTTGTGGCATCTCTCTAATAACGCAATCTATTCACCATCATAAATAATGTAGGTGGAAGACTTATGATTCCATTGTAGTTTTGCAGCACTGAGCTGCTTTCAAGGCCATTCCTCAGCTGAGTAAAGAGGAGATAAGATTGAATATTTTCAGAGGACTAACATTTAATATTTCTGCCTTTGTCCTGCAAGAGCAGCTTTTTGTCTGAGCCCCCTCTGCAGATTTACAGTAATAATAGCATGACTTTTTTTTTCTCGCCCTGCCTGTTGTATTTTCCAAACTTTACAATGTTGTATCAAAGGATTGGGCTCTTTCCAGGATCATCAAACATTTTGCATGTGGGCAACAAAGCTCACATTCAGTGGACAGATGGTAGAACATAAAATAGTAATGGAACCAGAAACACTGCCAAAGTTTTCTATCAAATTCTAGTTTGTTGTGTGATATATCTCATAGTGGTTTTTTAGCAAGCTACTATAGAAGAACTCTGCTACTTGAGGCCTCTTATTGCTAAAGAAAGGTTCAAATTTTGGTTGTTCTGACCTGTACCCGAAACTAACCCATTCTTTAGTATCATAATTTAAAAGGATTCAGCAACCTCCATTTGCTGATGAAGACCATGCGATGAAGTTAAAAACGCAAAAAAACGTGGACCTTTGCTATTGCTTTTGTGTCTCCTAGGTCAAAAGGGAACTGCTCAACCTTTGAATGAACAACTTACGTGCTCAGAATAATGGGAAGTTAGTAGACATTGCATTGCAAATCCATGACTGACATGAACAGGGCGGACCCCATCAGCCATCAAAGGCTTTTTTATCAGCTGCCAACTCCAAAATGTCAAAAATAATCTGTTATGTTCTATATTTCCAACCCGTTCTCACTCCAAACTTGACAAATAGCACCTCTCTGTTGGCGCTTTTGGCATATGAGTGTGACGCCGGTGGATGGCCACATGCAGCGCACCAGCGGCCTCACTTGAGAACGTGGCTGGACACAACCAGTTGCGCATGCGTGAAATACTGAAAGACAGCATCGGGTAATAACGCTGCTGGTAAACCACATAATATAAGGAGCATGAGTCACAGACAGGGAACTTATTCACTTGCTGAGGTGGTGGTGATGAGTTGTTCAGTATTAAAGTAATTTTACTTCAGATTTTGTTCTTCCCTCTTGTTGGCATTTAGCATAATGCACTATTATCTCAATGAAATGTACTGATACACATGTCCACGTAAAACAAAAAAGGGGGAAATTTCTCATTTTGGCCGGTAAAAAAATGCTTTGTGGATGGATTTTTCATCTACCAGCCATTAAAATTCACAGAGTGAAAAAAAAAATAATTGCAGGACCAACACAAAACACAAAGAGAAGGAACATACATGCATGCATAGTATCATTTAGGAGCACATGTTAGCATAGAGCCCTGCAACATACTGGCTCTTCTCCCATTTTTGAAACCATTGCCCCACCCCCCCACGGTGTAAAAACAACTCAGATAAAAAGAAAAACATCAGATGACCGAAACAAAACAAAAATTTTCATGAACATAAATCAATCAACTCTAATTAAAACATATTGGACAGGATGTGAGTCTGAGAGCAAGGACTTTTCAGATGTATGTATTTCTCACATGTGCAGCACACTTCTTGTTTTGCAGTCCTACTTTGGGGGACAATCTCTTCTTTTTGCCTGCCCCACCTGCAGCCACAGGTGGATCAGGTCAAGAAAAAAATCCAGTCTAGAACCTGTTGAGCACTGAAACGGTCAGTTATAGCCTCATCAAAGTCAGAAGTGGAGAGTTTGTGTGCTTGCTTTCATAGTTTAATAATGAATGTATAACTGCTGAATTTGTGCCCTAATGAAAAAGATCAAAAAAGATCATTCAAGGAATTCTGTCTACTTTTAAACATAGTGGTCAGTTATTTTTTGACCCTTACAAAAAAAAGTTAACTTAGCATCTTAGCATGACTTCTCCCTATAACTAAACAAGTAGAGTTTGTAACTAAACCTAACCAAACTTTAGCCTTGGTCTTTCTGCATCATAAAACTCTCAGTGATTGCGTAACATCCGTAAAAAGACCAGAGACATGATCTTGTCCAACTGATAGTGCCGTCAAATCAGAGAGAGCTTCTGTGACGTTCTCGAGGGCATGGACAAACAACATGTTGTGTAATTCAACTTAGAGGACTTGTCAGCCAAGGCACACTATGTAACCTACACATAATTGCGTAAGACTTGTATCCATGGGGACTCTGTTGTCACTTAAAGAGTAAAGCCTAGGTGGGGAGAATTGTTGTTCTGGTGGGCCTTAAAACTTGTTGGAAAAAAACATTACCTTGAGCTTAACAGCCGTAGAGGGAAAAAAAAAACCAAAACACTTTGCATGTCTTTTCTATCACATGTAATCAGTACCAAGGACATGTGGGTATTCACATCTGTTATCTAACCACAGTGGCTGTGACCCCTGTTAGCAATGTTGATCGTTTTCCATTCTTGCACTCTGTTTAAGTGGCTCTGACTAAGAGTGACAGCTAAATGGCTGAAAAAAAAAAGGGCTGGGATACGACACTCTGCTTGAACATTGAAAACCCCTGTAAATAGCACCAACATTTCTGGCTTGTTAACTTCATCATTTTGTAAAAATCTGCGATTGAAAACATTTGAAAACAACATTTGTACCATGCCATATCATAATTCAATCAAAATCCTAGCCTTGTTTGGGTTAATGTTGTATTTGGCCACCTGCTGCACATCATCTTCTGTGAAAAGCTTGCTGGCAGTGACTCCCTCATATTTATTCAGTAGCAACCAACCAACAGAGAAAAAAAAAAGAAAACAGGGAGAATATTTTCTATCTTCTGTCTGGCAAAAGAGAGAAGACGCTCTGTATCCCTCCTAACAAGCATAGCTACAGAAGGAGCATGCATGGAAGGCAGGTGAAGTAATTATGTGTGGGGAACAGGATGCTGATTCTGTCCAAATGATGTCATCATTGCATATTACTGAACCAGTCCCGACCTTGGATTACCGCTGAGATCCTTGAAGGACAGATGGATGAGCGATAAACATATTCTTGGTAGGGTTTTTTTTTTTAAATAAAGCTATCTGAAAAAAAGGTTTTGATGAGTGTACACACAACATATTTTTTTCTGACTTAAAACAGCTAAATAGAAAATTCACAGCAGCAACTTGCAAAAATACAATAAATTGCTGCTGATATGTTTTCTTGTTCTCTTTCTTCTCAATGTCACTTCCAATGTGATTACATGTAAAAATGGTCGTGACTAACATTTGTCTTATGTCTATTTATACTCGCTACTGCTGCTGCACTGGCTGTCCCCATGGGAATCATCAAAGATTTATCTAAAACATTGTCTTTATCTTCTGTCCTTTAGTCTTTCGACTACCAGATCCCAATTTTTATGTTTCCATCTCTGCAGAGCAGTCACAGAGAGATGGGATGTGTAATGGGAAACTACTGAGTAAAGGCTGAGATTGTAAAATTGAGAGGAACAAGAGGAACTGAGAGGAACAAAGATGATGGGACAGAGGAGTGGCGAAGGACAAAGTCATATCAAGAGAAGTGTCCCACAGAAAGTGGTTGCTGTCAGTATTTAATGTGGTGTTCCACAGCAGCCATGTGTTGCAATATTAATATTCATTTGTACCTTGGCATTAGAACACAAATGTTATGGTTTTTTTGTTTTTTTCGACTATCTGTCAGATAAGGAATTTGACATTTTGGGAAAGTTGCATTTTTCTTGTCTTACCTAGGCTGTTTGAAGCAATGAACATTTCCTAAATGCAATATAGTACTTTTAAACTGATTTAACTTTCTTTAGATAGGCTTTTTTTGTTGTTGGCTAAAAACTAACCAAATGAGGCAGCGTTTGTTAAGGTTTATGTACCTAATGCATGAGTTTTCTACCTGGATGTTGGTGTTATAGTACCTGAGATTGGTCACTTCTAGAGGGTCTCTGTCTCAGTCTCGGTTTCATCTAAGAATTAAACGTGGCCTTGTCTCGGTCTTGGACATAGCCAAGGGTGGATATTAAATTGAGACTAATGTGATTTGCTTTTTTGTGAACGATTACGGCTGCCACCCTTCGTAGAAATCAGAGGGAAATTGTTTATAGATATAGTCTTGGTCTTGTCTCAGTCTCTGCACTCTCTGGTCTTGGTAAAGTTTTGATCTCTGTTGATAAGGTCTTGACTACAACACCAGTGGACGTTAAAACAAACACTGAATCAGTCTTTTCTAAATCCCTGCTCAACTGATGACACACTGCAAGTATCCGTGGCAACAATACTGTTGCTGTAAGCTGAACCAGTTTAAGGCTGAACCACAGAAACTCAACACATAGTGAAATAAGTGAAAAAGAAAAAAACTGGATGAAGACTTAACGTTGTTTTGTCTGTGATGATTGGTAGGTGACTTTTTTACTCAACCTTTTTTTATATCTAGTGTGTCAAAGGTAAGTGCTGTATGTATACAAGCTCATGTCCTGTGAGTTTAGTGCCAGGTTGCTGCTCAGTCTTCATGATGGTAAAATTTACCTTCAGCCCTGATAAAGAGGAAAAAAAAGAATTACTGCTACTTCCAAAAAAAAGAAAAAAAAAACCCTGATTTGATGAATTTATCAACAACCACACAAAGGAGATATAAATCAGTATTTGTATACATCTACAATGTTGAGATATTGTAAAACGCAGAACACAGTGTGGTTTGATTCATATCGCTGTTGACACACCCAGGATGTTGACAGCTTTGGTGTCGACAACATAGTTTGAATACAGAAAGTGTTGTCTAGTATATTTTTATTCCCAAGTGGATTTTAAACACACACACACACACACACACACACACACACACACAAGAATTGTGCACTTAACCAATTACAAGCCAAAGCCAAAGCACACCTGTGCCTCCTTTTTCTTGGACAGTATCCTACTAAAATAATTTCCTTTAAAATCCAATTCAGAGAAGAGAAGTGTTTGGTCACTGGTTCAAACCAATGACCAGATGTGTTTCCATGCATGTGGATAGAAAGGAGACATTAGCTTTTTATGCCTCCTTGCAAGCAATATCCAAGGCAAGAGGCATGATATTTTTCAGAGGCATAAACGTCCACTTGGACCCAAGAATAAACTGGTTAGAATGGAATGTCCATGGCGAGCCTGAGCCAGCCCTGAATATAAGCTTTATCAAAGAGGAACGCCTTAAGTCTTTTCATAAATGCAGAGAAGGTGTGTTCTGCCAGGACAGACTGGAAGATGGTTCCACAAAAGAAGAGCCTGATAACTACAGGCTGTGGCTTCCGTACTTATTTTAGAGACTCTAGGAACCTTAAGTCACCCTGAATTCCCACAGTGCAGAGTTCTTGTGGGATAATTTGGTATTATAGCGCTGTAATATATGACATGGCCATCCGCAGAATGTCCACTTTTTAAGGATTAAATTATTTATATATATAAAAAATCTGCATCACTTTGAGGTGCTTAGGTGGGTTTTTGCATGCACGCAGTATAATTTGGCACGTTTAAACATGTCATGGCAACACAAATCCACACAGTGCCAATGAAAAGCCTTATAACCCTGACTCATTTGTAATATGAACATTTACCAGCAATGACTACTTCACATTTTTCTCCACCATCATGTGAAGGTGGAGAAAAATGTAAATATTTCTTCTTATACTGCTGGCATTTTTATGGCAATTATTTATTATGAGGCATTTCCAAAAGCTGGGCAAGCAAATTATCACATGAATTACATGTACCTGTGAAAGCCCCTCTTAGTGGAAAGGGAGCATTATTCATCACAGAATTATTCCAGGTAGCAGTAAAATGGTTTAAGTGGGAGTTACAGTGTTGGCAGCGAGTATAAAACACGAGCGGGCTTTCATTAAAGTCACATATGGAAGCCCAGAGAGCACAGTTATAAATAAATGATCACTATCTTTAAATGCATCCATGGGTGGTGCAGTGTACATGTAATTGCTTTGATATCAGCCTGTATCTGTATTTGTACTATGGAAAGATAAGACACCTGACAGCATACACACACAGACCATTAGCTCATATTACACTGTACATCTGTACCATCTTCCCTGGAGTCAAATTTTAAAGTGAAACACTCACATGCCCAATTGATCTCTATATGCTGCTGCCCGCTCATGGATGTGCGTCCTCCGGCTACAAAGAAACGTAACTTACTGATCACACACACATGAACACACATTTTACATGCTAGGGTGACTTTAACGTGTTAAACGGGAGCACTCTTAACTTCCTCTATTATAGATGGCTGTGGTGAAATATGGATGACTTTGGCTTCCCGAGTGTAGTGTGTTGAGCTGCTGTGGCCCACCGAGTGTCACAGGTCAAAAAGGCTGAAAGGCAACATGGATTTAAAGACTAAATGACTTTGACCCGGGTGCAGGGAAGAGGGAAGTAACACACACACACACACACACACACACACACACACACACACACACACACAAGCAAGCATCTGGTCACACACACATAAGCTGCATACATCCTACAGAAAACGCGGATGCATAAACAAAGGTTGGAGAGTTTAATAGCGTTGAAACAGCAGATAATATCAATGTTAGGAGGTTAAACCACAACACTCAAGCAGAAATGGGTTTGTTCTTGTCTTCTGCTCTGATGTATGTGTGTGTGCAGACCCAGTGACAGTGGAAGGGAAAGCCATAATGTCTGAGAAAGAGATTTTATTGTGTGCCAAAAATACTTGCTTTAATCAACGTTGTACTTTTACACGGTAAAAAGTTTGCTTTTATTATTGGACCCACTCATAATGAATTCAGCTTTTGCAGATCTGTAATTTGTTGCATGCATTGCAATCAGCTGCAGTTTAATAAATGCCCATAAATGATTAAATCTAAATGCCCAGTATTTTAAAAGGCAATATGACTTAAGATATGGCACAAGAATTTCTTTGAAAAATGGAAACACACAGATCCAATTTAACTGTGACATCTTGTATAAAAGATGATTTTTTTTGTGTTATTTTTCTTCATTATTAATTTATATTATTCACCTATGCATCAATAATGACATGGAGAGAGTTGTGAAAATAGGAGTAAATGTGCTTCTTAAACATCTGTAATCTCTGATGTAGCTGCATGCATGTTAGAGTCATGTTCACATAATGTTCAATTTAATTTCTCGTCAAGTAAGAATGGGAATGAGCATTGTGATGATGAGATGACAGCATCAGTACCCATAGAAATAAAGGATATTTGGTGAATACTTTGTCTGTGTCAGTGTTTGTTAGTGTGTGCTGAAATTATGTACAGCATTTATTTTTTTCACTGCTTTTTTAAAATGTCCCCTTCTTTTTATACCCTATTTAAGATCAGCGGTGTAAAAAAATATCCCTTTTTACCCTCTTTTCCCCCAAACAGCACTTAAATGAATAGTCAATTTTTATGCTTACACCACTGAACAGCATCGTGCTGTGTTATTATACGCTAGTGGGTGGCCGGACCGGACCTGCTGCGACAGCATGGTACATGCACGGGCAGCTGGAACCTGTCACATGTGCATGATAGGCAGCAGGACGGCATCAGCTTGAAATCCTGCTGGTAACGATCTAATGTATGGAGCACAAGGGCACCTATAGTGGGCAGGAGAGCAACGGACAGGTCCAACATGTTTACTTCCTGTCTAACTGTAATGTTTTTTTTTTTTGTTTGTTTGTTTTTGTTGGCTGATCTGGTGCCAGCATGTGCATTTAGTGATATCCTGGCACTAAAAATAAAACCAAACAATTAGAATAACTCCAAAGGTCACTCTAACCAAACTGGAAACTAACTGACAGTTGTGTTTTTTTTTTAAACCCGTGAAGTGAAGCTGTGTTTTCAAACTCCTGCTGGGAAGCCTCTTAAACGTAATGACTGACTTTGCTTTCGCCTCGCTTCCACCTCATTAGGAATCCAAGTCATTTCTGAAAATGTGTCAAACACTTGGGTACGTGTGTGGGCGTGTGTGTGTCCATGGCTACTTTACTCTCTATTAGTAGAACTCAATTTGAGTGTGTGGCCTGAAGGCCTATTTGTTGAAACAACACAAAGCCTTGTTGAATTACTGAATTATTACATCAAACTGCTTTTGTGATTCTAAATTACCAAACTATTGTGTGATTGTATTACTGGGTATGTGTGTGTGTTTTCATGGGATGTTTAGCAATGACAAAAGCGGTTAGTGCTGATGAACATCACAGAGCTACAACGCAGTGTCCCAACTACACAAAAACACATTATTAATCAGCATAAAGTAGTCAGAACCTGTGACTGTATGAATGAACAACACTCAATACAACAAATAAGCAATGAGGCCACAATCAAGCAGACATCTGCTGTCTGAAATGGGACACACACACTCTTATATTCACATTGTGTTTGTCTTTTCTACCTTTCACTTCTAATTACAAAGCTGTGAACCGGGTTGACAATAGAGGCCATCAGAAAACACCTGACACAATTGTCCAACTGCGAACAAATGAGCCATGTTTCATCAGTAAAATGATAATAAATGGTTGGGGGTGATTGGAGTGCCTCATTCAGTGATATGAATAATACTTGAATGAATGACTAAACAGTTGGACTGATCCAATTTCACAATAACTTATCATTTCAATTATTAATCTGCAGCAGTTAAAAATGAACCATTTGTTTAGAGAAAATGTTGACTGAATCTCAAGGTTTTTGGGTTTTTTGTTTTTGTTTAGAGGAAAACTTGTTACATAAGGAGAAAGAAAAATTAATTGGGGGCTTCAAGTGAAAGTGAAGTGGAATGATTAATGATTATATGAAAAGAGGTAGGGGAAAAATTGATGATATGGGGAGAAAAGATGGAAGGAAATAAAGAAACAAAACAAGGAGGGTTAACTAGGGTGTAGAAGGGCAGGGTGTTCTCACACACTGTTTTTACATTTCCCCCCCAAAAAAGCACCAAAAATCATACAGATGTTTCATAATGATGAGCCAGCAACTTGTGCGTAACCCAGGTATTTTAGGAGGCTGCGATCACGGGACTGATGCACTGATGGGACTAAAATAGGAAGCATTTACGAATTCTAGGATGGTGAAGGAATGACCTGCTCCGTTCTCCTTCTGACTGGCTCATACTGGTTGCCTTTGTTGGCTGGATTAGCTAGAATTAGGCATGAAGAATGGACGTTGTTAGAGTTAAGTAAGAATGTCAGGGTATGTCAATAAGAGACAGAGTGAGGAGGGCCGAGCACATGACGGAAAGTCGCTGCACATGGTTTTGTTTAGGCAACATTAGCACATAGCACCCAACACCAGATGTCAGCAAGCACATATGCCGTCACGGATGGTCAGGATTAGGTAACAAAGTCACGGATAGCATCAAAGTTAGTGTTCATTGTTTCTAGCTCTTCAACCCAACGTCCCTTGTGGGCATCAGGCAGATGCAGCAGGTGTTATTCGCCACATTTGTACCGTCCACATCTGTAACTGTCCAGCA
The DNA here is from genome assembly GCF_026936395.1 of Plectropomus leopardus. Classification (NCBI taxonomy): domain Eukaryota; kingdom Metazoa; phylum Chordata; class Actinopteri; order Perciformes; family Serranidae; genus Plectropomus; species Plectropomus leopardus. The sequence goes on along the minus strand of NC_142183.1, from coordinate 30,964,536 downwards.
GCATTTTATGCGCACGTGAAAGGTGCCTTTTGATGTCAGGTTTTTACGCCAAAAACACTGACAAAGTGACGCTATTTTATGAGTTCAGAATGAGAACCGGCTGGAGTCGAAGGCAGGTAAGATGAGAAAAATGAATGAAAGAGGACAATTAAGCTTCGTTACCTGCTGGAGACAATGCTGCTCAGAAAACAATCTCTCTCTCTCTCTCACTCTCACTCACGCACGCACGCACGCACGCACGCACGCACGCACACACACACACACACACACTCTTCCCTGATGCGTCTGACTTAAACAACCTGCCGGGACAAAGCTGCTTTTAAATGGCGGAGCTGTGTCTGTGCACTCTTCTCTGTCATTTCCTTTCGCTTCTTCCTTCATCTCTGACTCCCCGTCTGTCTCTCAGTGCTCCAGTCATTCTCACTCTTTTATTGTGCCTCCACCACTGTCCTCTTTTCATTTTTTTTCTTTCTGAATAACTTATCTTTCTTTTTTCTCGTGTCACATTTGCATCGCTGTTGTCACTCTTTACTTCCCTTTTACCCTCTCACTCATTCCTCTCTGAGTTGCTTAATCTGATTTAAGCCTTTCACCAGACATGTTAAATGACAATCTGCTGGCGCTAAAACATGGCAAAATGAAGCAGATTACACATATTAAGCAAACAACATAACTTGTTTCAAACGTAGCTTGTTTGATTTGTCTTTAAAGGAGCTCTGTGAATTTTTTGGGGGGATTTCGTAGCATTTAGCGGTAAGGATTGCAGATTGCAAACCAGCTAAAATTTCTCCCTTTCCTTCGGTGTTCATTGTTAAGAGGGGTTTTAATCAGGAGTTATCCATAGAGGTCTCTTCCTCTCAAAAAAAAAAAAAAATCACACGACATCATTTAAATTGTTAAAAACACTGAATGAAGCAGTTTCAGATTTAAAAATATCTGTTTTTCCAATTCTGCTTGTTGTAAATGGCCTTATCTAGAGCTTCGGCGGCCCCATGCGGTGAACAAGATAAGCATACAAGGCAGAGAGGCAGTGAGACCAGGAACAGGAGCTCTGAAGCGGCTCCTTCTCAGACCAGGTGTCAAGCAGTGCTCCTCGTTAGGCAACGCAGCACACCTGTGCAGAGCTGCAGGACAGAGAGGGGACACCACAGAACACATATAGCTGTAACACAAAGGTTTACACAAGTGTACAATGCCAGCATTTTATTCTGGGATGCCGTGAAGGAATCGTTTAATGCTAAAACATGAATTAACTTATTTGGGTTCTTCCCATGAGTGAGATGAGCTGATTGATATCAACCTGATGTCTGTTAGAAACATCAAGACTGACAAAAAGTCAGAAAGAGCTGGTTGGCATATTAATTAATGCTCTTTTTTTAACTTAAACACAAACAGAAATGTAAACATGAGACAAATTTCAGAAAGGTTTCATGCAGGAACAACTTCTTGGTGAACGAAAAAAGCTTCTTTCAGTCGTGCTGTAGAGGAACCCAGACTGTAGGAGGAAGTAGAAAAGTTCAGATCCCTGCGATAACACCTCACCTTTAAACCTGTAATGTAGGCGCAAGATTGATTTCCAAGTTTTATTGGATGATGCATTTCTTTTGATTACAGCACCAGAAATAATTTTCAACTAACCAGTAAACCCTGCACGGTTTAATTGCTGTAGCCACTCCACAGAGAACTTTCCCATCCACACTATGGAGGTCACATAGAGGCGATGAGTTAATGTAATTTTTTTGCCAGCCTGTCATGACCTGTTTTAGACTTGTGTTTAGAAATGACAGCTAACGTTCATATCTGTCTGGAAGGACGACTAAGACCATGAATAACCCAAACATATCTGCTTCCACTGTTTGAATGTCTTAATTTCCATTTTACCAAAGACAGAGGCACTTAAGAGTGCATTAAATAAATCCGCCACATTCATGTATAGAAATCAGGGAGATGGATATTTTTTTTTTTCTTCAAGAAATAGCTCGCCATGAAACTCCATGTACAATCAAAAACATATACTGTGTAAAAGGAGACGTCTTATCTTTAGTTCTCATTAACCAGCACGGTCTCATACCAACTTGTCACATGGTGCACGCTCTGTCAGTGACACTCCATGTTTACTAATGACATTTAAGGTATCTTTTTTGTGTTAGCTGTTTATGTTGTTTATGTTTATGCAAAAGGTGGCTTTTGGTGTCTCGCTCATACGCTGAAAGCACTAACAGAGCAAATGTGATTGATGAATGAAAACAGGCTGCGTTACCTGCATAATGTTGGACAGAGCCAGGCTAGCTGTTTCCCCCTTGCTACCAGCCTTTTTTTGTATCTATGTCTATATTCTTTTTCAACTTTTAACAACTGACAAACATTAAAAGATAATACAGGAAAAAAATAGGAGTCTAGTTAGACAATGTAAGGGCAATGAAATACATGCATAAACTCTTAAAAATAGAATTATAAATGAATTAAAAATACATCAATGGATAAACTATGGTCACAGAATATATGTCTCTTTTCCATACAGAATGATATACAGTCTAGCCAGCTAGGTTGTGGTCAGAGGTCCATAAAAGCTACTTCCAGTCTTTAAGCTAAGCTAGGCTAGTTACCTACCAATGTGCACTTCACGATTACACACAGAAGTTGTTTCAATCTTCTCATCAGAAAGAGTGTGAATTAAGCAAAATGCTGAACTATACTTGAAGGTCCTGTTGGCTGAAGACATCTATGTGCTACTGTGCTTCTGTCCTACTTCCAAATGTGTGAGTGTTTGTGTAGGAGGTTGTTGCAGAGAGTTAACTGATACACCATCGCCCTGCCATCAATATAGAAGTGGAAAATAAGAACAAAATTACATTTCCTATCTCAGCATGGCACTGCTCCAGAAATCTGTGTGGTACTGTCTTTAACTCCCTCTCCTTCCCTCTATCTCTAACTCCCCTTCTCTCAGTGTCTTCCTGACTATTTCTAAACTAAGTAACAAGGAGTCATATTGTCTGCCAGCATTTTTCCGTCCTTCCCCAGCTCTTCATCTCTCCAAATTTCCCCATTTTTCTCATGGCTAATGAGTCCCCAATTAGGCTGTAAAATTACCCTTTTGTTGTCTCTTTGCAACTACTGACTATGCAGGAGGGCATAATAGTTCCACTTTGCATGGCACACTCCTTCAAATTAGCTGTGCATCAAACTCTTTAGAGCTGTCGCACTCAACAACAGAGCCATTGTCCAGGCTCTTCAGCACGATGGCTGTATGTGTTTCTGTGAAATAAAAAGAAATTGGGAGTGTGTGTGAAGGCTGTAAACACTGTCAACACCCCTATGCAATGTCATCTTGATCTCTATCTTCTACCCACATGAAAAAGCTCTGAGATCAGCAACATATTGAGAAAGAATGAATGCTTTCCTATTTGAAGCTATTGTAACTCAAGAAAGTAAGTTATTTTACTCTTTTATAACTTGTACCTTTCCTATTTCCCTCTCCTCATTGACTCCCCTACCACACAGTAACACAAGTACATGTGTACAGTAAATATTCCAAAAAAGACTATATTCTTTCTAAGCTATTTTCACAGCTAATAAAAATTAATAATTGACTAATATTCCTGTTCAAATACAGTTGTGCATACTTCTATTAACATAAAACACTGTGTTTGACAGGGGTGGATTACTTAACATGTTGTTCATATTGTACAAATTTGGAAAAGTTGGAGTCACTTGTGCCATTACGGCTCCTTACATCAAAATAGGATCTAAGTTTCCCACCAGTGTTGGACTTGTACGACCATGCAAACACAGCCTCTCTTTCATAGCTTCAACCACTCTCTTGAAAAGGTCCATGTTGTGATATCTGCAGATATCCAAAAACCTGTTGATATCAAAGTCATTCATAATATTTTAAAGTCGACCAGAGATTGGTCGGGAGAAAGACATATCCATGAAAACTCAAAGAGCTGACTGTAGAGGCGTGTGTGTCACAAACTGCAGTAAAAACCTCAATTAAGATGCAAATTCCAAATGAACTGTATACACATTGAAATAATGGTCCTAAAATATTAAGCATAGCCTATGACTTAATTGGAAAATATGACATTAAGCTTTATGCATGTAGCTCACAGGTGACCATACCTTAAGGGTTCGCAGCTTTGTCAAATTAGGCTGGGTTTATCCTTGAGAAGTACACAATAACAAATATACTAGTGTATTGAACACGGATTACAGAATAAAGGAAAACAACAGCCCTGTTTCTGTCCTGCCCTGCTCTGTCTGTCTCTATCAACTGATGTATCCAACCACCTAAAGAGATTCAACAACTGAGTTGAGCTACATGTACTGAAAATCCGAACAAATCCAATCCATGTTGTAATGTCCATGTCCGTGGTCGTCAAATTTTTCAGTGCTTTGGGCCTAAGATCCCGCAAAAAGCCACCATTTGCGTCCAGGTGATACACAGCTGGTCGTCGTCAGCAGAGTCTGAACCATTCGTGCTGTTATTATACTCAAACAAACCCCAGACTTTCACGGGGGAGTCTGGTGTTCTTCTCATGTTTGAATGGGATGTTTTTTTCTGAACCTTACTATGTGCCTCTTAATCATCCATACCCCTAATCTTAACCATCAGTGCCAGCATGCAAGTTTGTTGAAGTGCCACCATTGGTTGTCATGTCCTTTTGTTGCCTAAACATACCCACGTGCAGTGTAATCCCACCATGTGACAAACGCACAAGGATACTTATATGTAGTAATATGTTGAAGCGGAAGTCCACTGCAAAACGCCACTTTGTTACGACTTGGGATGACACTGTGTTGTCCAATCAGACCTTGTACAGATGGTTGGTTTTGTGTGTGTGAACATTTGGTAAAACAGGCTTCCTGCTAATTTGTTAGCCAACAGTAGCCTATTGACACGTCCAGCAGACTGAGAGCAACATCATTAAAGATGACTGGTGTTTCAGTCCGCCTAATGAATGCGAAGATGTGCCTACAGAGGTGTCACTTAAGCCATGTTTGTCAATAATCTGACAGAACAGATGTGCTTCGATTTTAATCAAACATCTGCCACACAGCCTTTGTAGACACTGTGTAAATCAAATATTCACTTTCCTTTTAGCTCTGTGGGGGTTGTCTGTGAAAAACTATAGAAATGTGCAAAATATACCGCCACCTTAAAACATCCAATGTGCATTTTCAATTGTCCACCATGGGAGCTACTAGCTACTAATTAGCGTGACATGTTACAGATATCAAATAGGACTACGTCTGCATAAATGCACCTGTACCATCTGTGCGGGCTTCCCCAGACAATACAAACAGCAGTGATGTGTTTCACTGTGGGTGTATTTTGATGCTGTGTTTTATAAAGTGTCCCTACTCTTATTCCTCCCTGCGGTATTCCAGTGTTGTTCCTGTGTGCTAATTGGCTTAATTACACACAGTCTAATGTGGAGAGAGGGGATGCGTCCAAGTTCCCTAGCTGCTGGTTTTGTCTGTCCTGCCTACTTTGTCCATATTATAAGGAACTACTTAAGTTTATATATTGAGCTGTTTTTGATACAGCTGCTTACTTCAAACCAATACTAATAGTCCAATACATGGCATCCTTTACTCAGTTAAACACAGTATGTCAGCTGAGTGTACACTTTTGTATTTGTGCAGTGGAGCATCTCTGATTCAACCCCCTCTGATACAGAATGATGGATTCAGTGTAGTAAGATGATGTTCATGTGCCATTTCACTGTGAAACCACACCAAAACATCAAGCACCAGTCATTGTTGGTCTTTCAACCATTTTGGTTTAAACTGAAATATCATTTGGATGGATTGCAATCAAATTTTCTTCATACATTCAATGGCTGCTGGATTATAATTGATGGTAATGATGGCCCTGACCATATACTGTAAAAATAATGGATCCTATCCAGACCAAAACCAATTGTTTAACCCAGAACTGTTTAAGGAACTACAGGTTTTGGTATTCCTGTTTTCAGCCTTATTTTCCAGCTCTGGGGGTTGCCACTTGATTCTGACCTTTCTTCTACTGCCACCATGTTGGTGACATTTGTGATTTTTAGTGATATATCTTAACAGACATTAAAAAGATTTTGGTTTTCACATACATGTCTCCCTCATGAAATCCTTAAACTGTATATCTGGCATAGGTCAAAATACTTATTTGTCAACCATATTTTGATTTATGACTATACTTATACTTGACTTTGTGTTTTTTGATACTTATGACTTAAAAATGTTGAACACATTATATTTGCTAAAGTGGTGGATGAAGTACTTAAGAGCTCAACCCATTCTCATTCCGAACTCACAAAATGGCGCCACTTTGTCAGTGAAACACTGCTGGTAGCAACAGAATATAAGGATGTAATACAATGAGGGGCACCTATAGGATGAGCTGGAGGGGAGATGGATGGGTTGAACAAACCTGAACTTTGGTACGGGGGTGTGGTTTTTCACTTCCATTTTTCCATTTTTTTTCTACACCTTACCATGTGCCTCCTTCCTTTAATCCAAACCATCTGTGATTTTGTTGTCTAAACCTAATCATCTGTGCCAGCATGTGCATTTGTTGACATCCCAGCATTGGTTGCCATGTGTTGCCTAAACAAAACCACGTGCAGCGTCATCGCACAACATGCATTTCCTAACATCACAATAGTGGCATCCCACAATGTAAAGAGCAGACCTGGTAGGATACCTAGACTGTAATATTTTGATGTGGAAGTCCACTGACAAAGCTGCAGAATGTGACAGCTTGGGATGAGAACGTGTTGGAAAGCCACACCTGAGTGAAAGAACAGATATCTTTGACTTGGTCACCTATTAGAATATGACTTAAGTAAAATTCTTAGGACATATTTACTATATTCAAGTATCAAAATGATTGAAATTAAGTATTGAAAGTAAAAGTACAAGTAAAGGCTGGTAATAAACAAAAAGCAAATGTTCAGAAATTATGAAATGTAATTCTTAACATGCACACCAACTTAGAAATGGAGTGTACATCACATGTGAAGAAAAACAAGGTTTCTTTCTCAACTTAAACTTAAGTGTAGCAGTCACTGCACAGTTAACTGTAAGAAATCGTTATCTCCTTGAATCATTACTCCTCCTGTTTGTGGTGGGACGCTTTTTTTGATTCCATCATGAATTTTAACTCAAGTCAAGTGGAATGTAGTTGCTAGCATTTAGCATCTAATCGACATGCAGCCTGGGTTTGACTGGAAATCGAAAGAAATGCGGCTTTGTGATACCTTGTTTGCACTTTCCTTTGCGCGATAAACCTATGATCTAACTTGCAAGCTAGGACCATTTTGGTAATAGAGAGAATCCCACAAGTGGATAAGGCAAAGTGCTCTAAATAGGACAGTTCAGACCAAAAGACTCAATAGTTGGACACACAATATTCATTAGCTCATTGCTGCTATTAAGCAGCTGAAACTGTTGCTTAATTAACTACACTATGATCATTTTTCCTCCAGTTTGTTGCTGATTAACCTTTTTCAGGTCACAACACTGCTTTTTTTCACATTTCTTTTGTTTGGTCCTCTTGTCTCAGTTCATTACAGATGGTATATGTAATAGGAAGGACTAATTGAATATAATTAGTGCTCTGACAAATTTCTGTAAAGCCTCAAAATCAATACTGGCACATTAGCGGTGCTGTTATGTACAGAGCTGGCAGCTCAGGCTAAGGTCTCTATTTGTGCTGATACACGGAGACAGGTAGCATAGGGTTAAAAGAAAATACATCTTTTCCTTTTTTTCCCCCTTTTTTTCTCTTGTCATGATCAATGCAATGAAATCATGAACAAGTCCTTATCTTACCCTTGGAAAAATTCGAATTTCTCCCCCAATTCATTTATCCCTTTAGGTCGATAGAAACAGTGTGTATTACTAAATTTGTTTACCCTGTATCTCTAAAAGAATTCAAAATAAATGGAATGCAGTTTAAGTCATAGCAGTATTTTCCAGCTATTGAAAGCATTTATTGGATAATGATATTTCATGTCATCAGAGCATTAGGTCTTGAATTTTAATGCTGTTTGTGTGTGGTGGAATATTTTTTTTTGCATTGTGTATGTTGTGTTATTTGTGCTGCACAGTGTGTATGCATAGAAGCTTGTGCACACATTTGTACGTTAACATACTAACTTGAGCATGTAAATGTGTGTGCTGGTGCATATTTGCGTTTCTGTGTGTGTGTGTGTGTGTGTGTGTGTGTGTGTGTGTGTGTGTGCATCGATGCCAAGAATATGTATGTATAAATAAACAGCTAAGTCTCGCTGATGAGACTTTACACTCCACTGCACAACGGTGATAAGGTCATTAACTCCTCCTCCCAACCAGTAAACAAGCACCTGTTACACTCACACACCCCTGGCACACAAACACACACCATAGATACATTTCTGAAGTGGCCCAGATGACTACCTCTAGCACAGGTCATTTTGTTGTCACTGTTTGCAGTGACCCAATGAGAACTCTTCACACTAGGGTGAAGCATCTGCTTTGAACAGAAGCTCAAAACTTCTGTTTTCACCCTAAAAAGGATGTTAATGAGAAACATCTTATTAGGCCTGGAGACACCCTGCAGTATTTAAAAATTAACTAAGCATGTAATTACCCCCTCTGACACTGATACATTTTAATATGAATGTCTCCACTGCCCTTTGTTAGTGCTTGTGAAGAGGTAATAAACAATAGCAGTAGTTAGTGTAGAGACATGAGGTTGGTATCAATTTTCTTATCTAACACTCAGAAAGAAAGATCATAACAATGGTTAAAGAAAAAAATCGGTAAAAATAAAAGTTAGCATGATTGTCAGTTATAAATAATCTTGTCCATGCATAGAAACTCCGCTGCAGTACATTTAAGTTTAAGCTAAAAGTCAGAAAACTTATTTAGATGTTTGAAATGGATACTAAATATCATTTTTTTTTCTTTATTTTCTTTCCAAATAAGTTAACTTTGAGGTTTCTTAAAACCTGTCTGTCTCAGAGTGTATAAATAATAGTCACAGCCACTAATATTGCCCATCGGTTTGTGGACTTTCATTTTGTAGCCTTAAGTTTGGCATGTCAACTGTTGCCATTATTATTATTATTATTATTTTTTTTTGGAGCCAGAAGTTAACATATTTGGTGATGAGGTGGAGATAACCCCAGTCTTAGTTGCTAGTTTAGTCAGCATGGTACATTACAGCTATGCTTAACTGTGATAATGCTTAAGTTAATCTTTGCTACCAAAGAAAATGCTTAAAACTATTGAAACAAAATGTAATATGAATATCCGACTCTTTAGAGGGTCTTTTAATACAAGCAAACACTGAACAAGACCGTTTTAATTAGGTGACCAAAATGTTAATGACAGCTACGCCTATGCTCTGTGAATCAAGGGTTGTGACATGATTACATCTGCCAAACCAAAAGTATTTGCAATGTTAGTGATTTGTCAGATAGAGCGGCTGCCCTTAATTGGCATAACTTTGAGCATTAACTTGTGAGTTACATAAAAATTTACTCCCACAGTTGTCATGAACATGGAAATTAACTTGCCTAAAGTGTGCTAATGCTTTGTTGACAAGTTTGTAAAATATGTGCAAAGTCATGCACTGCTTCTATGCATTGTGTCTTTGACATTGAAAATGTTTTATTTTTTTCAAGCAAGACTATCCATGCAAGGACTATTCTATTTGTTCTGTTTGAATATGAGCATCATATGGGCTAACTGGCTGATCCAACCTCTATGGGGTTTGAGAAAGAAAAGATATATTAACTAGAAGAATAACAGAAACAACCAGGCAAAAATCTCTAAATGATCCCCAGTGATGTTCACTCATATGCAATCTCAAGAAGCTGCCTGCTCTTTTAGGAGGTCATTTTCTGCAAGAGAATTTAGAAGCTTGCACAGAGTCACACGAAGAGTCTCATAATGAGAACAAATGCCCAAAGCTGATCTCACTTACAGAACATGTGGAGTACCGGAAATTTTTTCAGGAATAATTGCAGGAAAATAAGCCTTTGGGATCCACCACTGTACTTAAAAATGCTTTTCTATCCTGACAACAAACCTTCATCTACCTTTGCCCTTTGGAACTGCAGTACATACAAAGGGTCAGTCAATAAGTGATGAAAAGTTTTCCAAGATGTAGCTGGACAGCCCTCTTTTCACAGAATGAACTAGAGCTTCAAAAATCTTGTACCCTTCATGGCCAAACTCCAATGTGTCTGTTCTCAAATGTTTCCCTTCACTTTCCCCCAAACAAGGCGAGCTATGTTGAGCTAAGTATGGCAGACACTAAATCAATACGGGTTGGATAAGGTTGTAGTTGTTCACATTTAGCAAAAAGATAACTTCAGATAAGTTCAAGGTATGCATTCAAACAACGGAACACATATACACACAGCTGGCTTTGGTGGAGACTTTAGCCAAGAGATCACATAAATTAAACTAAAAAAAAGATATGAAGGCAGACATTGTGATTCACACTTACCCACACAAATGCAACAGACAAAATACACCTAGGAGGCACCAAAAACAGAACAGTACAAAAGGTTACACGGTGAAATGATTGCTTTAGACATTTGGAAATTACTGCACCTTTATAGTATCCACATCCCAGTCCCATTGATATAAAACTTTTACAGGGTATAGTTACATTGTTTTTTTTTAGGCACGTAGAAAATGTATTGGAGCCGGTGGGAGCTGTGAGGTCAGGTCAATCTAATTGGCTTTTTCTAAAATACAAAGTTGTCAATGTGCTGCAAGAGTAAACACGGTGTCCCAGTTGAGGGGCTGGATACTCCAAAGTCCATATTTCTTTTACCAAAATATTACATTGTAACAGCCCAACAATGCATGTCCAATCTTATAGGCTCCCCAAAATGCAGCTTTCCTGTATCAGAGTTTGAAAAATACATCAGGTGTATCTTATGTGGCTCACGGCTCAGTGAAAGTGCAATCCTTTTTCGCCAAGCCATGGTGGCGACACGTTTACCTTAACAGTCAAGGTCAAATGTCTGATAGGCAGCAGTAGGATTAAGCCTGTGCCTCCTTAATGACTGAAGCCTTAACCCAGTGTCTTTGACCTCTCAGCTATAAAGCCAGTTAGAAGTGCTCCATCACGGCTGTGGTTACAGCTTTTAACCCTTTAAACCCTGGTTCAATGACAGTTTTCTCGTGCTGCATTCAGACGCCTCTCACAAACTAGCTAACCCTTTGAAACACAAGCAAACTGGTTTGTTCACTTTGAACCCATGGACAAAAAAGACAATGACTAACTAGGCAAGAAATAAAGAAAAGGGTGATAAAATAATTATGATAATAATAATAAGAAATAGACTTTCATGTATATAGCACCTTTCAAACACTCTTCACAAAGAGAAAAAAAAGAAGTCTATAAAGGCATATAGAAGACAAAAGCAATAAATTATACAGAATATTATAAGAATCATAAGGTCAGATGAAACATAAAAAACTCTACAATAATAACAGATCATATATAAGGTGAAGAAAATGACCTAAAAATGTCCCCCCTTTTAAAAAGGGGGTACAGTTATTAAAAAATTAAAAGATAGGGAAAATGTCCACAAAACCATATGTGTAATCATCAAATTTCCTGCCTTTTTGTGGTGTCATTTTGTTTAATTTTTAAATGTTTGCAGTTACTTTGCCTTTTTTTTGTTTTGCTTTTATTCAGGAAATTTTCTTGTGACATTTAACTCATTTCTTGAAATTTTTTGGGACATGTTTTTAAGTTGCTCATTGTCTTCGCCCCATGTTTTTGAAAGAAATCAAACCAATTTGCTCAGGTTTCAAAGGGTTAAGATTATAATTTTAAAGATCACACAGTCCACTGTGATCCACATTCATTATGGAATCAACACATCACCCATTCCCTCTTGGGATAAATACAACCCTCTTTCTCCTCCTCCTCCTTCTCTATGTGCCTTACTGCTCAGCGGGGGCCTTGTATAGTTTCAGAAGATGCATAGGCCCTCAATTTGACTGGTCTTATTTAGTTTTATATCACCCTCTCTCTTACATTTATCTTGGACTCAGGGCCTTCTGATCATCTGATGATTCATTTTATCTCTAGTTTTCCCACACTGCAGCCTTTATGTTTCTTTCTCTAACTGCTCCTTCTGTTTGATGGTAGTAGTGCGTAGGTATTTTCAAGGGTCCATCTCAATTTCTTTCTCATTTTGCATGTCTTTCCTTTTACGTGTTTCTCCACATCAACCCCAAACTATCTTATTTATATTCAAAACCTTCATTTATCCTTGAGTGTTTTCAACCAACACACTGCTTCAAATTCATGCATTTACACACTTCACCTTTGAGAGTTCCTCACTACAACCATAGTCCTCTGTTGTTGACCTCTGAGCAGTGCCAATGAAGTTGCAGATGGAAGGTCACTTCCTTGCTCAAGGGAATGTTGATAGATGTTACTGAAGCAGTGTTACTCATCCACTTTAACACCCACATTTTCCCTGTCCCATGAAGCACAGGAGCCTGAACGCACCGCTGAGAATCTGACTGACTCACTCCCAGTTGAAATCACTTGTTTAAATAGGCAGTTTTTTTTTTTTTTGCAGTGAGAACAGAGCGAGGAGGAGATGGGACGAGATGAGAATAAAAGATTACACAATTGAGACAGACACAGAGCAGGTGAACAGGGGGGAATAAAAAGAAAAGAGCAAAGATGAGTCAAGAGAGGAGACAAGCTTAAAGTCCAAAGAAGATGGAGGAGGTGAGGTGAGACGAAAAGAGAGAGGAGTTCAAACAGGGGGAGTCGGGAGGACGGTAGAGAGAAGATTTGGTTGATGAGGGAAAGAAAAAGTGAGCACAAGTACAAAAAGAACTTTTTTTTATGAGTCCTTGTATAAAATAGTGGGTTATATAGGAGTTATGAAGTATAGTTATGATATTATATCATTCGTGGAAAATATGATGTTTAATTTTTGTCCCAATCTGGAGCATGCAATCGAATATATTAAGCACAGGGCAAGCATAATAATTATGTTTTATTCATTTATTTATTTATTTATTTTACAGAAAACCGATTATCACTGAAAGAACAATTTGGTTTAAGCAAACATTTTTCCCCCTAAATAAATTTAAAAAAAATAAAATGTTTGCTTTACTTATAAGCTATATTTTCAGTTGGATTTTAGTTTTCGTCAGATATTTTACTGTATATTCTATAAATTATGTGTCTTTCTCCCAACCTTTGTGCTCGTTGTGCGCTCAGTTATGCCTCTGTGTGAGTTACCATTGGAATAAATGGGACACCATCATAGAATGCACTATCCAGTTCTCCTAATTACACTGTGCCAACTGAACGGCATTTTCCAACATATTTGGGAACTGCAGACCAAATTGAAAGTCATGTGCATCCTTTAACCATGACGATGTGTTATTGTGTTAATTTGTAATGACATGGTTTGGGCATGATATAAAATTGAACAAGTTGATTTATTTGTGTGATTATTGGAGAGTTAATGAACAGAAATGTTGTTATACGTACACAGAAAGTCTCTGTTGTGAAATATTAGCAGGATTGTCAGTGAACATCAGAAAAAAAACCCTGCCAATATCAATAATTTTGTTGTTATTTAATTAATTAATAATTTAATTAATTAATTAATTTAATTTAATTAATTTACACTTGTACAGGTGTGTGATGCCACCACATACATTTTTCACAAATGGTGTTTAACAGCAGTGGCAATAAATCCTGGTCCTCAGTTTGCAATCAAAACCACTTAAATTCAAACAATAAAAACTCATCTGAGTTCTTAGGGCCATGATTGAAGACCACTTCTTTACAGATCTGTGAAGAATCAATGTGAGGGCCATTTAATAATTTGAAACGCCTCTCTAAAGTGGCTGTTTGCAGCATCAAAACAGTTTGAGCATGACACTTTTAAACATATTTTATATAAATGTTTATAACATCAAAAAGTTCTCTTCTTGTAAAATTCTGTCTGGTGGTTTAGAGACGTTTTAAAAAATGAGAGTCTGTGAGTGCAGAAAAGAGGAGGTCAGAACAGGAGCAACAGTAGTGCAGGACTTGAGTTGAGAAATGGTAAGTTACAGAGAACAGAGGAGAGATGAAGAAAAATGTACTGAAAATGAACAATTTAAGAAGAGAGATGATGCCAGGAGGTAAGATTGTGAGGAGAGTCGAGAGGTAGGAGCATTTAAGTGAGCAAAATTGCCTTCTGGTGTAACCAGTATGACTGTTTCAAAATTTCTTTGAGTTTTCAGCACTTTTAGTTTACCAAATCAAGATACCCACTTAGTTTGCTAATTTAGATTGCTGACTTAGTTTTGGTTGAACTTCAGAATACATTTTTGCACACAGCAAACACTGTGGAATTTGTCCTCCATCTCAGAAGGTGTGCTCAGCAGGACATTGTCATGCACTGTTTGTATGTTTTCCTACAAAAAGTAACCCACCTAAATTTGTATAAACTCCACGTGATCATGAGCCAGTAATATGTGCATAATCCACTTAATTTGGAAGGCTGCAAACATGTGACCAATGCACTTAGGGGATTAAAGACGGAAGTGGTCCCAACCAAAGGAGACAGGTTGGGGTTGTTAATGGGACATTAAAGACAGGACTTTTGAACCTATTACGATCTCATCCCAATGTGTCCCATGTTGCAGCTTGGTCAGTGGACCTCTGCGTTTAGGTGTTGCAAGTTAGGTATCCTGTTGTATCTATCTGCTGTTTCCGCTTCAGGATGCTGCAACAGTGATGTCTACAAATGTTCATGGCAAGATGATTTGCACATGGTTGTGTTTAGGCAACAACAGCACAGATAGTTAGGCTTAGGTGACAAAGTCCCGAATGGTTAGGTTTAGGGCAAAAAGTTACGTGGTAAGGTGTACAAAAACATCACATTCTAACAAGAAGCAAACACCAGACTCCCAAATCAAAGTCCGGGTTTGTGGGACCCATGCACCTCCCACCATGCCGCCATATAAGCGCCTTCACACTACTTATATTGTGCCATAACCAGCAGCGTTTTAACCTGTAACCTTCCTCATGCGGTTTAAGCAACAGGTTCTGTCCAACTGCATTCTCAAATGATGCCCTTGCACATATTAGAACAGGTGCCATCCGGCTATCTGCCGGCGTATAATGACATTGCGGCCAGTTCTGTTCAGCAGCGCTTTCACCTGATGCCGTCTGGTGATGTTCCATGCACATGTCAAAGGTGTCACCAAAAGCACTGACAGAGCGAGTCTTTGACATATTCTGAATGAGGCTGGCTCTTCCAGAGCTTAAGTATAATCAGGCTTCTCCCCTAAGGCACCACTTGTCAAATTATGTTATGTTATCAGTCAAAGTTGAATCAAACAGTGACATAAGACTCTTAATGTTTTCTGCGGCGTTTTCTTTTGCTGAGCCATTTTAATGACCATGTGCTAATGTTTCCCCCAACACGAGCTATTTTGCAAGATGACAGTTGCTGCATCCTGTGCTTTGCACTGCCCAACACAAAGAAATACAAACAAGCCAGGGGGACATAGGAGAATAGAAATATTTCAACAAAATACGAAGTAAAGGGTCTCAATATGGTATTTCACTTTGTTTTATTTGTAATACGATTGCAAACGTCTCTGAAATCCCATGGCTTTTTTGCTATTGGGTATAGACTGATAAGTTTCAAAATATTAAAACTAAAGCATTTAGTGTATGGCTACAAAAGCTCCTCACGGTCCTTGGAATGAGAGCCATGTAGGCTTAACCATGATTACATGTTTCATATGCTGCATAAGTTTACATTCAGAGAATAACATACTGATGCAAAAATGTTTGTTTGAAAATTAAAAAAAAAAAAAAATCTTAGACAAAACCTAACCCACCGATAAGTTACAGTAGTAGGGAATCTTTAGCAGCACTTCTGCCCGAGAATAATCTGTAAAACCAACATGTTTCGGCAAAGCTTTGTTCTCTGTACTGCCAGTGTTAGCACTACTACTTCCACAGAGCCGAGAGAGTCAGGAGGAGAAAAGAGGTGTTCAGAGGAAAGCACCTGATGCTCTGATGCTTTCTCTTTGATATCAGGAGAACCTGGAAAAAAGAGGTGGTGTGTTTTGGAAACTGGTCAGGTTACCAGGTTTTGTCTGGAAGATTGTTGGTGTAGTCTAAGTGCAAAGAAAAGGGAAAAGACGAGATTTAAGAGTCAAGGGCATTGCTACTGGAGCAGAAAATGCCATGCTTAGGCCTTGTTCTTTTGATTTTTGGAAAAAAATAAAATAAAAAAAATTCCAATGATACAGAGATTATTTTGAATTCAGTATTTATCATAATTAGTTTCAAAATTAATTTTACAAAATTAAAAAAAAAAAGACCTTAATGACTTGCGTGTGTATGTGTTGTATTTTCGTGTCTTTGGTTCTTTGTTTTCTTGGCTTCTTTGGTTGTTTTGGCTTTTCTTGTTCTCAGTGATTTGGGTCCCACTGATCCACAATTTATTAAATTAATAATAAGAACTGCAAAATAGACTTTATTTTTCCTTGTAACTATATATCCTTTTTTCCCCTTTGACTGTATCCGAAACCAATATTTTAAAAAGTGCTGAAGCCGTCCATCCACCACTTCAGAAATGATCATGAAGCAATACAGGAATAGCTATGTTTCATACAGCCTGTATTCCTTTTGTTTGCCAAATGTTATTCAGAGACTAAGAAACGTAGTGATGTTGCTTTGTTGGGTGCCACTTTGGGAGCTTTGACTCTCCCCTCATCACAATGAACACACTATTAAAAACTTAATTATGTAACAGATATCACAGTAGAAGTATTTTGAGCTGAGGGAGGGCCTTGTCTTCTGTTAATTAAAATGATGATGAAGCATCTTCTCACTAATGTTTATTTTAAAATCCATCTGAAACCAAATTTCTACCTATCAGCTTCTGGAAAATAAGCTCAAACAATGAGCTTTTGGGGACTGCCAGTTGTTCTGACAGCCAAAATGTGTCTTCTTCGAAAAAGAACACTCTGCAATAAGACAACCCAATCATGGGTAAAAAAAAATTAGACTGCATTGTAAATTTCTGTGAACCACAGCCAGCATTGTGGGGCCCATGTGGGTTGTAGATGGGCTGAAATATAGGCCCTGTTGTGACTGTTGGTGGATTCCCTGTTGGCCCCATGCCAGTTGCCCACATGGGTTAGTTTAACCAAGTGGGCCCCACATGGATAAACCAACAGTAGGTATGGGTCCACAATGGG
This sequence comes from Plectropomus leopardus, assembly GCF_026936395.1. Taxonomy (NCBI): domain Eukaryota; kingdom Metazoa; phylum Chordata; class Actinopteri; order Perciformes; family Serranidae; genus Plectropomus; species Plectropomus leopardus. The sequence continues at coordinate 30,947,274 of NC_142183.1, read as the reverse complement.
GATCTAATCTGTTGTCTGATACACACCCCCCAGTCTGTTAGGCAAAGTTAGTTTCACTCATTTCAGTGTAAAGATGAGCACAAGATGAGTAGTGTATGTGTGTGTGTGTGTGTGTGTGTGTGAGAGAGAGAGAGAGAGAGAGAGAGAGCGAGAGAGGGGGAGCGAGAGAGAGAGAGTGTGTGACTTCATGCATGTTGGGTGTATGTGCGTGTATTTAACAAAGGAGGGTCATTTGTTCTGGTTGCGTTAGTTTCATTCAAGTGGAAGAAAGTGGGAGATAAATGTGAAGATGAGCCTATTTGTGTGAGTCAGTGAGTAAGTCTGTAGTCTGAGTGTATCTGTGTGTGTGTGTGTGTGTGTGTGTGTGTGTGTGTGTGTGTGTGCCCACGCAATGACAGCTGAACAAAAGGTGTATGGGTCCATGACAAGTTGTTGACGGTTTCATATCCACTCAGGGGCCACAGTGAGACTCAACTGGAGGAAAAAGGAAAAAACAGAAAGAGGGGAGATGAAAAGATGAGCGGAAGGCGAGTGGAAAAACACATTACAGCATCTCCCCAAAGAGTCACCAAAGTCACTGACTTGTTATTGTCTTGTCTGCATCTGTGTGTGTGTGTGTGTGTGTATGTGTGTGTGTGCCTTTTATCTCATACCTTTTCAGTCTATCATTGTCTCACTTCCTCTCATTCAACTTTTCATCACAGATACACACCTGTTTTGTTGCTGTTAGCGCACGCGCTTTCATTCACAGGCACAAAGATGCAAATGCTCGCTCACATAAGTTACGGAGAGAGAGCCTCATGCACACACACACTGCAGGGTGCTGCGGTTTGACGGTTAAAACGGCCAATAAAAAGCTGCGCGCCCTCTGATGACACCTGCTTCTGACTAAAAGCTACAGTTACTGCACCGACCGGTAACTTGCATGAGCACTGATTGGTCTGCAAACAACATACAGTCACAATTTTAGGAGATGTAGTGAAAAAGGTGTGAAAAATGTTAGATTCATGGGCGTCAGAGAGAGGGATTTTCAAGACAGCTGTAGACTGGGTCCAATACAAAGACAGAAAACAAGATTGAAGCAGAGGAGAGAAACATGAAGGAATTGGAGAGGAAGATGTAGAAAGTTGAATATCAGAGAAGGAGGGAGGGTAGGAAGAGGCGAGTAGGTCCACAGAGTCAAAGAGATGAGACGGAGCTTCTATCTGAGTTTCTACTCTTCTTCTCCCGCCCCTGCGGTGCTTGGATAGAGCAGGCCCAAACAGACATCAGAACAGCCTGGAAAGTTTTGTCAAAGTTGTTGTTGGCGGTGGTGGATGTCCTTGCACTCTCTTTTCCCTCCGTCTTTTCTCGTCTGCCTGTCATTATCAAAAAAACTGGCAGTTTGTCAATAAAGTTTGTTTTTCGGTGAATAATGTCCTTGCACTCTCCCCTTATCCGACTCTGGTGAGAGTTTGATAGATTGAAATAGGTAGTTATATGCTCCAATTGTCTGCTTTTCTTCTCAGTCCCTCCATCTCTTGTCCCTATTTGCATCTCATTTTCTTCTCACTTATATTTCAGTCTTTTGAATCACTGAAGACTTTGTGTCTAGTATAGCTCTGTTTCTGACTTCATCTCTCCACTTGACTATCTGTCCCTTTTTTGTCCTGATTTTATGCATGCAGATATTTCAGGAAGTTATATCACTCCAGCTGCTCTTACCTGATAGCTCATCTTTTAAAGAAATACCTCTAATCCCCTCTGAGTCATGCAATCTTCTCTACTATTTGTTCTCTCTCAAAATATACTGTCTCATTCTTATTTTTGGCTTCTGGACCTTCCCTCTTACTCATTTACCAGGAAGTCACATTGAGCCTTGAGTACCTTTTGTCATTTAACTTTACAAAACATTGACAACACAACAATTATCAATTTCAGGTGTTTCTACGCTAACGGAAAACATGATTTTGAATATAACATTTTATTTCTGGCAATAGATCCCTTCAAATCTTACGGCTCCTTAACTCTTAGTTACTCTTTCACAATAAGTAAAACTATTTGCTAAACTCAGCTGTATTTGTGGCTTATTTAGTGATTATTATTTAATGATGACCACATTTTCAGGTGGTTTGAAATGAAAATTTGTAAATTGATTATCATCAAAAAGAGCTTTCAAAGAAAAGTTCAATTCATCATTTGTCAATTTTGCAGATTATTCTTTTGCAGTTTGATCAGTTATATGTGGAGAACATTCCCACATTTAAAAAACAAGTTGGCGGCAAAACTGACTTAAGAAACAAAGCTTCCCATTTGGGCTCTTCTGGCCTCTATTCTGGTCTGTTTGTGTGTCAGTGTGTATGTGCATGAACAAGTATGTGCCGCATGTTGTGCATGTGCCATGAGATCATCGTATCAAAGCCTTTCCTGATCTGTGCTATTTCTGTGTCCCCCATCCGGCTTACTGGCACCGTCTTCACAAACAATGCGGCCAAGACACTCAATATTGGACAGACATTCAAACAGGCTTCCATGGCCATATTGTGTTGTTCCCACATGGACAAGATGGCTGCCTCTTGTTGCTTGATTGGATGAACAAACAGAGATTGCTCACTGCCCCTTCCAACTCAGCTCAACTGTTGGATGCCGTGACTGTCATCTTTAAGTGTCTGTATTCATAAACACTCAGCCAGTTGGTTTTCTGACTGCAAATTACTGTAATTCAGCAGAAATGTTGCTCGAAAAAAGTCTCATAGAGGTGAAGAAATTAACCAAAGTTATCTGTGTGATAGACTGTGGTGAGTTATAAAACAAGGTAAAACTGTAATTTGGATAATCCAACCAAATTAGCAGTTATTACAACCTCATGCTGTGCATTTAAACACTAATTACACCTAAGAAATTAATTAATTCCTTGGAAATCAAAGTTGCTTTCTAATGATCATGTACACCAGACTCAATAATAAACACAATACATGTGGAATTTAAAGTTTGCACAAAACGTTGCATATTCTAATAAGATTTTCTCTCTAAAGGGGTTAAATTGTGTGAGAAGCTGTAGAAGAAACCAAAAGATCAAATGATTGCAACAGACATAATGGAAAACTAGAGAACAGTTACTCAGAAACAGTAAAGGGAGTATACATGTAACTGGTTGCCAGTTGTCAGCATCAAATATGAATTTAAAGGCATACTTTGCAGATTTTCATTTTTATATCAAAACAATGTAGGTAGTTTGTGTAGATGAATTGTGGTTAACTTCCCTCCTTTTAACCAGTGCCTAAATATTTCTCCTTCCCTCACCGTGACACGCCGCCGGATGACACAAATTGATTCCAAACATCATCCAGCAGCATTTCACTGGCTCTTGGGGCCTTTGCTAGAACTACAGGCTGTACTTACACGTTGTCATATCATGGACACAAAGAGTATTGAAGTGCAACAAGAGACAGAACGAACCTGCTCTCTCTCTCTTTTTCAAACTTGAACTGAAATCCAATCAGACAATAAAACTAGGCAGTGTTAATCCAATATAGATCAAGATTATGTCACTGCACTGCCTATTTCTCATCTAAAATCTTATTAGAAACAGGTTTTAGTGCAGTGAGAGTGGGTTCCATACTGCTTCCTGCAAAATGAAAAAGAAGGGCCAAAAAAAAACAGTCAAACAGTCAAACTAAGCAGTGCTAATCAAAACAAAGGGAGTATTTATCAGCTGAAGAGCCATTATTTAGAAGTTAGTGGAGACCAAAACAAAGCTTAGGAGAATGTTCAATACATCTTCAGGTAAATCATTCACTCAGCTAGAGCTACATATTCTCATCCCAACTCATCACACGTTTTCACGTTGCAGTGGACTTTACGCCCAAGGTGTCCTCCCGGGTCTGCTCTTTACACTCCAGGATGGTGCTACTGTGATATCAACACAAGCACATGGTGGGATGATGCAGCACGTGGTTATTTTCTATGCAACAACACATGGCGACCAGCACTGGAACGTCAACAAATGACGTGTTCCAAGCGCACTCAAGTTCCCTCAGGCTGCGTTCTCAAGTGATGCCACCTGTGCGCATATCGGCATGTGCCATCTGGCCGTCTGCCGGTGAATAATAACATGGTGACGGGTTCTGTCCGACAATGTTCTAACCTGATGATGCCCAGTGGTGTTTCATACACACAAAAGTGCCTTTTGGCATTGCGCTCCTGCGCCTAAAGCACTGTCAAAGAGGCGCTATTTACGAGTTTAGAAAAAAAACGGGCCAGCTAGACGGTTAGTCTCTTTGGCCAAAACAAAAAAAAGTGGATTAATCATTCAGCCAACCAGACAGTGGAACCTTCTTCTTCTTCTTCTTCTTCTTCTTCTTCTTCTTCTTCTTCTTCTTCTTCTTCTTCTCCCCTGTCACTCAGATATTCATCTGCTGAAGGACAATTCACCGCCCTTTGTTTTATCAGACAATCAACAGCCAGTCTGAGGGGAGGACTTAACTCTGACTGACACTTGCATCCACCCAACTATTCACTGTCCACCCAGCCACTCACACCATCAGCCACCACCAGACCAAATGGATTTACAGACTACGGACTGACTGGAGTGCTGCAGATTAACACAAAATCACAGCAATCTCTGATCCCTTTCTCTGTGTTTGTGTGTGTGTGATCCCTGGGTTTGGTATCATTTGACAGACAGCCAATGATCCTGGAGAGAGAGAGAGCCAGAGAACATGTGGATGCAGAGATAACAGTTGCTGAGATACTGCAAAGAGGCAAGAACTCCTATTGGAATTACAAGGGTGCTCATGATGTGTGTTTGTGCATACAATCCCATTTGTGTGTGTGGCGCACAACAGGGGGGTGAAGAGAGCAACTAAAGGCCAATTTGTCTCAGCACAATAGAAGGAAATTTGCGCCTGTTTGTCCTCGCCATCATGAAAAAAAAAAAAAAAAAGAAAAACCATCCAGGGAAGTTACTACAGAGTTTACTAATGTTCAACGGGAATGAGGTTTTCATTCAAATTGATTGAAAATGTACTGCACGTCAGGGAAAGTAACATATGTCACACAAATACAAATGGCAGATCCTTCTTTTAAAGAGCAGCATGCACTACAGCTCTTTCACTCAATGTTTTCTGTTAACAAATGATCATCATTCTTGACAATGTGTTAATGTGAAAACCTGCTCACAGTCGTTTTATTGTGACAGTGTGCTACTCAGGGAATGATACCATAGCTGTGCAAAAGACCCTGAAAATCACACACCACACCCACATGTCAGGAAAGACGAGGAAAACAAACATCCTCGTACACTGAACTGATATTCAGATAGCCAAAGGAATAGCAACTGCCAGGTTCTCAGTTCTTGCATTTTTGGCATTTCTAGTGCTTCATACATTACCACTGGATAGTCCCAACAAAAGCCCAGTGGAAAATGTTTATTTTAATAAGAGAAAAAGAAAAAAATATATATATATAATTAACAATAATAATAAAAATAAATAAATGAATATATATATATATATATATATATATATATATATATAGAGAGAGAGAGAGAGATAGATAGATAAGTAGATATAGATATAGATATAGATATAGATATAGATATGTATGTATATAAAAAAAGAGTAAGAGCAGTAAAATAAATTGACTTTACTTCAGACTGACCAAGAGTAATAGATTTTCTGCAACAGCTACTGATCCACTTACTTTTAACAGCAGAGAGAGACACAGCAGAGGGGGCTGTGGACCGAACGTGGTTTTGTTCCCATCACAGCGCATGTTTTGAATCACCACTCTATAGCATCTACAGTCCTTGGTGTGTCTGTTCAGACCTCTCTGCAGCATGATGGGCAGGCTAACAGGGAGCCTCTATGTGTGTGTGTGTGTGTGTGTGTGTGTGTTTCCCCAGTGCACAGGAATTAAATCCCACTGTCCTGACAGTCCAGTTGGTTAACACAAGCTGTCCTGTCCCGCCTTAATTAAACAAAGCAGACTTGTGGTGCAAGAGGGCCATTTCCCCCCTTCTATTCTAAAGCCACTTCTCATTAGGGTGTGACTATGTGTTTCCAGGGGCCAGTAATTACAGGGACTCTCTCTCTATAACTCCACTTCAACAGTTTAGATGATTGTAAAAGGGATTTACTTTAATAGCCTCAATACTCAGCCTATACTCTAAAAGCAGCTTATAAAGATCTGAAACATCAAAGACACTCATAGACAAGAGGCAGACGTGTTGTAATTTATTAAACAAATTCGGGGGTTGGGATGCTCTAAATAAGTCACAGCTGTAGCTTCCTCCCAGTATGTGCATATACATATCTAGGTCTGTTTCATTATGTGTATTTGCATATGTTTGTGTCCAGGGGTGTAGCCCAATTTTAAACCTGTCACAATATGTGTGTGTGTGTGTGTGTGTGTGTGTGTGTCTGATTGTACAACCTCCTGAGGCGTATTCACAGGACACGTGTGCATGTAGGACAGGTGGGCAAATAACAGTGTTTATATGTGAGAGACAGGGATGTATAATTACATAGGAGTCTTTCACATGGAGGTGAAAATAGTATTTGTAGATCAGCATCAGGACACCAGAGAAGACAACAATAACAAGGTGTGAGTGTGTGTGGCAGGATGAAGGGATGACAGGCTGAAGAGGCTCTGTATGTATATGTCTTGGGATGGCTTGACACATGGATTGCTCTACTTTCAATTCACCCTGGAAGAAAAATATACAAAATGTATCGGATAATGTAAACAATGTATTATTCATCCCAATATTAACCAAAAGTGAATTGATTTAATGTGTAGATTATTACTATTATTATTTGAAGAAGTGTTATCTGGAACTATTGCACATTTGTTGCCTCTGTTTTTATGTGTAATTTTTTTTTTTTTGATTTGGGGAGGTAGAAATAATGGTGTATTAATAAAAGATATGGTTGGAACCAAATATTTGTCTATTTATATATTTATTTTTGGGTAGGTATTCAGTTTTTAATTCAGAGATTTAAATATTTATTTTTTTTCCATCACTTAATTTTGACCTAGGTTGTAACAGGAGTCACACCGTGAGATTCTCATCCCAAATTTCAACATTTGTCCTTGAACCTCTCTCACTGTGCGATGTAGGACCACCGTCTTAGAGCCATGACCAAAGACATCACCACGTTTCTGTCACAATGGTTATCTTTAGTCTGGGACTGCCCAAACTCCTACAGTGTATATTGGACTTCAGTCTCTCCTTATATCCCCGGCCACATCTTTTATTGTGAACCCGTCCCTTTGCGTCCCTCCTTTTCCCTGTGTCCACCTACCCCAGCTGTGTCTCCTTCTTGTGATTGGCTCCCTGTATATATATACCTGTGTGTCTCCCTTTGTTCCTCATCAGTTCCTCTGTGATCCTCCCTGTTGTGTCTACCATATTTGCTGCTGTCTTTAGTTCTTCCTTGTGATCTTGGTTGGTTTCAGTTTAGTTTTTGATTTGTGTTTATTCACTAAGTTGGGTCTATACAGTGAGCAAGGCACCAATTTCACTTTGTTGTTTAAGCGCGGATGTATACCTGGTCGAATTACGTGGAGGGGGCGTGAACAAGGCGGAAGCTGGTCTGCCTGAGTGACTGGAGTGATTGGCTCAAGCCGTGCCACAAAGCTGCTGACTGTTAATGGTCTTCTTCATGACCTCTAATGTAGGCCCACAGTTCAGTTAGGGTCATGTTATCAGAGGCTGCGCCCTCTGCTGTTCATTCCAGTTAGCAGGAAAAAGCTTTTTCCACATGGAGACAGAACCTGTGTTCCTAAATGTCTGTGTTTAACAAAATAAAAAAAAGTTAAACACCAAAGTAAATCTTATGGAACATTATTTTTCTTTACCAAATATTATAGTAGAACTGCTTTCTCAAGCAGTTTGTGATGCATTTTCATCATTTAGATAGATAGATATTATTTTGAATGTCTTTGGCAAAATTCAAATCTATAATTTTAATCTAGATTAATCTAGATTAACTACAGGATTGCTGTGAGATTAATCTAGATTAAAAAAATTAATCTATGCCCAGCACTAGTTTAGTTTGTACTTTGTATGCTGTCTGCTCTTTTTGTTCTGCATTTGGGTCCTCATCTAAACTCGAACATGACAAACATTATCCATGTGATTCTAACAATCAGCCTGTCACTGTGTGCGCAGGGATACTCTCACCAACTCTTAACGGCAAGAAGCTCGCATTTCTTTTTTTTTGAGTTGCTTGTTGCCTGCTTTCCAAGTTTTTGAAAGAAATCAAACCAATTTCAGCTTTCCAGGGGTTAAAGGAAATTAAAAAAAACCCTTTCTAGTGATAAAATACAGATCAGAGGTCAAGGTCAGCCCCACAACAGCCTAAACTAACCCTAAAACTGCACATTACCATGCTTAGGCTTAAGCATAAGGTAAAGTACAGTTTTGACAGCTCCTCTCATCTGTAGGCCACCCTGTCGTAGGGTTTTGTAACATGGCTACCACTTCCATACTAATGCAGGATAAACAGAGGATGGGGCGCTGCTAGCGTTGTTAGAACCCCTGAGCAAATGTAGGAAAGATTAAGAGTGTGAGACTTCAACTGTAGAGGAGCCAAGGCATCATGGAGTGATGTTAAGTGTAAGAGAGGCTTAAACTCATTGTCTCTCTCCCATTGGAAATACAGGGGTAAGACTGAGTGGACCATGTCCAATCCATGCTTTGATGGACTGCCGCAGCAGAATTTCAATTGTGCCCAGTTTTCCATTTCTGTCCCTTCATCCTTTACTTTAATTCTACCTCTCCCCTTGCTCTTTTTCTTTTCTTTTCTTTTTCTCCTTTTACCTCTGCTCTTCTCTGTCCACCTTTCCCTCCTCCCTCCCTCCTCCGGCTCTTTGTGTAAATTTCCGAATATTCCGGAGAGTAGGATTGAGCTGGCATGAAATGGGATTAGCAAAAGAGACAATTTTCACTACAAAATCTCTCCCTCTTTGCTGCTCGGTTCTGTCAGAGCCAGCATTTCCCCCAGAAAAAAACGTGTTCTGTTTTGCTGTGTCTTCCTTCCTCATTTCTTCATTTCTCAGCCATGCTATATCTTACTGTAATGAATGGCTGCGTGCATGTTAGCTTTTACTCCCTGCATGGAAAACACACATTTGACCACTAAATTACATACAACACTATGTAAGAGTCATTGTAGGGAGACATTGCTGATGTAACTACCAGTGGTGGAATGTAACTAAGTACATTTATTCAAGTACTGTACTTATTGTACAAATTTGAGTACAATAAGTACAATTTGAGTATTTTCTTTTCATGCCATTTTACTGCATTTCAGAGGGAAATATTGTACTTTTTTCTTCACCATATTTATCTAAATTCAGTTACTTTACAAATGAGGATTTGCATGAAAATATAAGAAGAACTGATAAGATATGATGTTCTGCTCTAAAGAGCAGCTGAAATTATAAGTTGATTTATCTGTGATTGACGGAAAATTAATTTCCAACAATCTCTATGAACATTCAAGTTTTTTTTTTTATTTAATTTTTTTTTTTTTTTTAATTTTGGGAGGTGTTTCTTTTTGTTCCTAGAATTTTCTGTATCAGATACTTTTACTTTGAATACTTAGAGTAGGCATTTTCCTGATTAATTCAGTAACATTTCCAATGCAGGACTTTTAATTGTAACTGTATTTTTTACAGTGTAGTATAGGTACTTTTACTAAGATAAAGGAAATGCCTACTTCTTCTACCACTTGCAACTACACTTTGTGAAAATGTGTCTGTATAAATATAAATGTGAATATAAATATGAATTGTAATTATATTATAATATATATTTATATAAATATATAAATTGTCTCTCCTTTCCCTCTTCCTGGCAGTCTAACCCAACAAGTCCTTCTATCACTTTAGCTCATCAACATGCTAGTCAATTAGCAGTTACTGACTCTTTAATATTTTTAATATGTAAACTATTGCAACCAAGATTGTGGAATCTTTAGGAAAGTAATGAAGTGGTGACATGCTGAGCAGTTTGGCACAATACTAAAATGTTCAGATTTATTTTGTCTTGCAATTTAATGTATGATAATTATGTACTATTTCCTTTTTTATGTTGTGTAGACAAAATGCTGTCAGACGGTTTGACCTGACATTGTAATTATCGGTTGGCTGTAATCTCTCAAGAGTCGGCAAAAATGCAATATGACACAAAATCTCTGTCAAAGGTTGCCCATGTATGGTTCCTGGTCTTTTAATGTGCATCATTAAGTATTCTAATAGCCTCTGGTACAGATGGCAGTGAGTAGCTCCATTATATTTTAAACACCAGTGTAATTGTGTCAACTTTAATAGTGCTATTACCTGGCTAAAATTGCAGAAAATAAATGACAAGTGATTTTCTTTTTTTTTTCATCTACAAAAAAAAATTACATTGTTGTGGTGGATGTCTTTCGCTGTGTTAATTAGCTTGACCCAACAATTTTGAGGCTTTAACTGTTAAAAAAAAAATAGAGACAGGGAAGTAGAAGTTAAGTGGCTGACGACGTATCTAAACACTGCAACACTGAAATGTGTTTGAGAAAATCACCAAACGTTGCTGCATGAACTGCTCCATGTACACCCACCATGAATGGTTTCCATACTCACCATGTACATACATTAAAAAAGCATATAACATTCAGTGGCCCAAAATGCATGTGGCAATACTAATACATTTCACATAAAATATTGCATTACTTTACTTACTAGGTCTAAGTCGTGGTTTAGATACAAAGGTAAGGGTTTTCCCACACGATTTTTTGTTGCAGCCCACCATGATTAAAACATCTGCTGTCATAAATAGATTTTCTCTCTTTGGAGCTGGACTGATCATTAGGAGCTTGGTTGAAATACATGTAGCTTTCAGTTATTGATTGTGCCACACTCTTGGAGCACAGAGTGCACTCTGGGCACAAACGGAGCAGCAAAAAAATGGGCACAGTGAAAATGAAATTAAAAAAAAAAAAAAGAAAGAAAATGAAATGTTATCTTATTAGATCGACAGATGAGTCACAAACTGCTACAGAAAAAAAAGAAGTCATGGAAAGCGCTGTTCACAAAAAGTTTTCTGTTGCCAAGATGACTCATTTTACTCTCTAGATTTGATCCCTTTGGTCAGTTAACATTACAAAAACCTAGAGGAGCAACAAGTTTAAATAATTAAATTAAATAATTTTTTAGTGCACCTGCTCCGTGGGTCCAACAATGCAGAATATCTGGATGTTTTAATGAAATTAAAAACTTTTTTTGGCTCCAACACTGTATATTCTCTTGAGGGTAGCTGTGGCTCAGGAGGCAGAGTAGGTCGTCCACTAGATAGAAGATCAGTGATTTGATCCCTAGTTCCTCCAATATACTGAACCCCCCAATTGCTCCCGATGTTCCATCAGTGTGTAAATATCTAAAAAGCATGTGGCACCTTGCCACCGGCCACAAGTGTGTGAAAGGATGAATGTAGCTGGCATTGTAAAAAGGTTTCTAGTGGTTGTAAGTCTTGAAAAGCAGGTCCTTTTACCATTCTCCTCAAACATTCAAGGTAAGGAGTTGCTGAAGATTTCAAGCTGGCCACACCCAAATAAGGGATGTCATCACAAGTGTTTCCTATCAGCTGAAACGTGTAAAATGCAAGAATGCTCATTTTAAAGAAAATTGACAAAACGTACCCTACAGTTTAGCCAATGTGTCCCAATATAAGAAGCAGATGGAGTTACATGTCATTGAAAATCATACAGCACTGTAAACAAAAGCAATACAGTTATTAATTGTAATGGTAGAATGCAGAGAGCAGTGCTGCTGATGCTTCAGGTCAGAATGTAAAAATGTGTGAAATATACCACATGACGTTATTCTTTCCTCATTTAATTAGATTTCAGATAGCACTTAAAATTCACCAAAACATTCCTTTACCAAGACACACTGGTTTTACAGCACCACTTTGTCTCCAAGAGTTGAAATGCTGTTCAGAGCGTTGATGTATGGGGCTGCAGGGAGTTCTGCTGGAGTTCATTACTATGACTTATACTGTGAAAAGATCCGTTCTCTGCTCTAATGGACATTCCACTTGAATTACACTGGCAGGCTGCTCTACAGTAAATACTCCCTAATACCTGAGCTAGTGAGTGTGTGCTTGTGTGTTTGAGCCAGGAAGAGCTTCTCCCGTATCTGCACTTAAGTCTGGCTGACAGGTCCATGTATAGCTCCATGAAATATAAGCTGCCATAGTGATAAATGGGTTTTTGCATGCTTGTGTGTGCATTGATGTAGACGTGTGTAGAGGTACATGTGTGGGTTTTTGTTGGTATGGCTGTCTGACAGTAATAAATTCTGCTCACCATACAATCAAGCCATGTTCGTATAGTGTTTGCATGTATGTGCGTGGCTGAATTGCACGTCACTCCTGTCAGACATAGACGGTACAAGTTCCTTTTTCATCAGCAGCAATGCAAAAGCATTTTCATTTACATACTAAAAGACTGAAATGTACGTGACATGTGGGACTGAAAAATTGTACAAATGAAACCATCAGTAAAGTGGAATAAAATTAGTGGCTTGTAATTATGGAAACAAATAATACAAACCTTTTATTTTTTCCAGTTGGTGCCTTCAAAGCCCCAACTCTCACATGCAATCATCTTCTTGGATGAATAGTTATTTTCTCTCAGTCACCTCTGCTGATAATTTAACATTTATGCACCGTAACATATTTGTTGACTAATTAGCATCCAGTGTGGCAGTGCTCGCTAATTTTGTGACATGAGCATGTGAATATTAATGTCAGTTTGTTATAATTATGATAATCAACTGTCATGAAAAGTGACTGTAAAACAAAGAGTCGGGTAGGATGATGTTGTATCTTACTTGGGACATAAAAGAAAGCAACTAATGTGCACATAAAGTAAATTCTCAAATGGTGGATTGGGCCTTTATTTACCTCTACTGTAGAGAGCATTAATTCCAGGAAGGTAATCCTAGAAGCATGGCAAGGTCTAGGAACTATGCTTGCTCTGAGGCCATTGGTGGTCAATAGGCAAAAACGGCTGAAGCTAATGAGGTTAATGGATGGTCAAGTGCGCCTTTCACAACTATTTCTTTGTCTGAGCATGAAGTCACGAGGGATTTCAAGTGTGCTGCAATACCAGACAGTATCAGTAGGTGGCTACTCAAACCATGCCCTGACCAACTAGCTTCGGTGTTCACAACAGTATTCATACAGTTCAAACTCAGCAAATATGGTGGACACTATCAAATAGCTCCCTGTGTCAGTGCTTTGGATGACACTAAATGCCATCGGAAGGTGTCTGTTTGCCTACTGTCCCAACTGATCCTCCACACCACCCTATCTCCACTTGAAAACAAAGGGAGCTATGTGACATTGCTGTTCATTGACTACAGTTTAGTGGTTAAAATGTAGTTCCCTCCAGGCGTGTCACAAAGCTCAAGGAACTAGGATTAAACACCTCACTGTCCATGTGGATCCCTGACTTCCTGACAGGAAGACCGCAGGTGGTGAGAGTGGGTGGACACACCTCTCCCACCCTCATCCTTAACACTGGAGAACCTCAGGGCTGTGTTTTGAGCCCCCTACTGTACTCCCTGTACACACACCATGGTGTAGCCATTTCAGACTCCAACAACATCATCAAATTTGCTGACGACACAGCTGTGATGGATCTGATAACAGATAACAATGAAAAGATCCACCTGAAGGAAGCAGAAGACTTGTAAAAAAAAAAACTATTCCTGAACATCAGCAAAAAGCTAAGGAGATGATAGTGAACTTTGGGAAGAAGCAAGGAAGAAACTACATCCTCCCCTCATACCAGTGGCTCTTTGCTGGAGAGAGTGGATGTTGGGATATATCATTTGCCCTTGTCTCCATACAACACTTGGTAGCGTTGATGACACCATGGTGAGTTTGCCCTTCAGAACTGACCTGTGGGCATTTTCTGATCAGCCACCTCTTTGGCCAATGTACAGTAAACTTTGGAGTGGCATAGGTTGGGGAAACTTGACATCATTGAATTTTTACAGAAGAAACTCCAATAGCCACTCATTTTTGCTCTGTTTTGATGTCTTACAACTAAACACAGAACAAATGTTAATGGAGACATTTATTTATAACAGCTGCTTCATTAGTGTGTACTGTTCTGTTACTAACTGCAGAGTTAGCAGTGGGTGTGTTTCTGAGTCCGAACCTAACTGTGGCGATAATGGAGCATAAGGGTTTGATTAGTGTAGAAGCACATGTGTGGTGTTTTTAAACAATGCTAATGAAATATTATTTGCATTTGAATTGAAGGTAAACTGTGCTGACACAGATGTTCCGATGGATAGTGAATGTCATGGATTTTTTTTTTTTTTTTTCCCACAGCAGTAAACTTGCTTTTTTCTTTTTGCATAAGAGTCACATTTAAATCTACCTCTAATCTACCTGGGTCCACCATCATTAAAAGCACATCAAAACATTAGCAAAGGACTAATGCTAAACTAAAATAAATTCAAGGCCTGTTGTTTTGAATGATAACTTTCTTTATTGAATTCCTTCCACTACAGCCTAACAGGACACCAATTACTGCCATCCCATTAGCCTTGAGAAGTATTTTGTAGAGAATTAAAGCTGAATAACAGATAATGAAACACGTTGATATAAGCTATTGAAAGTACTGAAAACTATAAGTGAAGCATAACTTACTCTTGGGCAATTAATATTTTTAGCTTATTTGTGTATTAACTAAATTGCGTGAAGGGTCTGAAATACTTCCTCAGAAGAGTATAAAACATTAAACATTTTATGCTCAAACAGACAGCCAAGGTATCCTCAAAGAAGGGTTTGCATGATATCTAAGTGTACAGGAAACACTAATAAACAGCAGTGCAGAAATTCAGAACCTCACTGGAAACACCTATATAACTTATTCATAGATGATGTACACATTGAATTGAATTCGCCCAATTTTCCGAGTATTTAGTAGAAAATATATATATATATATATATATATATATATATATATTACAAACTGAACATAAGGTAAAAAAAGGCTTTAAAGTGCAGACACTTTTCAGGTAGCATCTTGCCCTCCAGCTCTAATTCTTTGTCTTTTATCTAAAGTACACGCATGCACACACACACACACACACCAAATGTGCCCTTTGAGAACCAGCAGTAATTTAAAGTTGTTAAGATACTGATCTGTCTGTCAAAATGACAAGACAGCAGGATGCAAAACACAGTCTGACCCTTAAGTCTGTGTGTGTTCTCTATTTGTGCGTGTGTGTGCATATGGTGTATATATCTGAAAATAAAAGAGAGAGTGTATAAAATGAAAAAGAGTATGACAGATAATGTTTTGTTGTGTACTTGTTTGTGTGTTTGTGTCTATGGGCGCGTGCATGAGTGTGTGTTTAGGCTATTAACACGGCAGTCAGTGTGTGACAGAGATGGATGCAGTGGTCTTTTTGCGATCAAATCACAATGAGGGGGAGAGTGAGAGTGAGAGAGGTATGTATTATTGCAGAGTTAGTGGGAGTATAGAATAAATGCATTAGTTTGTGCGTCCTTGGTAGCTGTATTGATTTTTACCTTTTTCACAAGGGCATCTTCTGCTGGTTGTTATGACAGGGAGAGGGGGCACTGCAACAATCCATAGACTACATAATTCAACAATCCCAAGTCCAAACTACATTTTCTAGTAAATTCAATTACCGATCAGTGCAGGAACCCATGTGCACATGTGCATTCCTTTGGCTGAGATTCATCTGTGACATTTATCAGAAAAGTCATCACAATGCATTGCAAGCATGTTTTTTAACCGTATGCCTGCTTTTTGCCTTATCTTGTGTTCCATTACTGTTAATGTTTGACATGTTGTTTATAACTCTTGAATGCTGAAGCCAATGTGGGAATGTCTTACAAAACAAGTAAAAAATAAATATACAAGATTGCATTACAAGATTTTCACTGCTTTACCTTACCTCCAGACAGCGATGTCAGACAGGGAACTGTAGCCATTATACTGTATAGCTTTCTATAAAGTCAGACTCTCAGACTATTAGGGCTGTCAAATGATTATTTTTTTTAAATCACAGTCACATAATTTCAATAGTTCATTGTGATTAATTGCATTTCTTGATATATTTTTGCATTTCAAAACACTTTAGAAGTCCAGTTGACAAGGTGAAGCAATTCTTAGCATATTTTCTCAATTGGGAATCAAATGACAGCAAAAAAATTGCATAGGAATAACATAAAGTGAGTATGTCTGTAAAGGGGAGACTCGTGGGTACCTAGATTTACGTTTTGAAATGTTGAGGTGAGAGGTCAAGGGACCCCTGTTTAACCTCCACAATGTTTTTCCATCGCCACAACTTAGCCTAACGTTGGAGCGTTATTCTGCCCCCTCACTGAGAAGCTAGCATGACATGGTTGGTACCAGTGGCCTTCTAGTTTCATATGATAACAGTATCATTACTTTAGCTTTAAAACTCAAAACGGACCTTATTCGTATAGCAATTAACACTGGCAGCCAGTTAGCATTTACCCCAAGGCACCACTGTGCTTAAGTACAACCTCCTAGAGCTGCTAGCATGGCTGTACACTGATGTTAACAGATATTTTTGGAGGGCATTTACTTGCATGTGTGGTTTAGATAATCAAGTACAAGGTTTTCTTACAACCTGAGAGATCTCTCATGTTGCTTTACCTGCCGGACTTAATAAATGACACTGCCTCAATCCTACAACTCAGTAATATGACAGTGAGTGATATTGTTAATGTTAATACATTTCATTTTCATGCCTCTGCTTCCCTCAGGCCTTGTTCTTTTGCTCTGCAATTGAAAAATCAAGTGACACATAGTGCTATATATTGACAATAACAGAGGGAAAAAAAGAAGGGAATGCCACATCAATACTAAAACTGAAAACCAATTGTATGACACTCAGTTGTAGTTTTCAAATATTGCAAGCACCACTTGTGATTAATGTCAATGTATCCTATGCTTCTGAGACTGGTTCATGAAGCCATTAAGAAAGAGATGGAAATCCTTGAAGTAATTGATACCAAAGTGATGTAAACAGTGCTCTTACACCTCACCCCACTGTTCAACCATAGTAGTCACAATCAAAGTAAAAGCAGCCGTGTATTGTCGTAAGTATATTAACTAAACTAATGAACTTCACCCCTTCAGTCAGTGGGTTTAAACCTTGCTAAAAGTGACATATATTAGACAATCAGAGACTGGGTGGAATGAGAGGAGGCTGTAACCTTGGATCACTCAAAAGCAGACAGCGGAGGCAGCGCAGATGTGGGTAAAGCATTCTGTTATTGGTCAGAGGGCCGTCAAATCCAGAGGGATATGTTAAGCAGAGGAATAAAGTGGATCACTAAGGCAACATTGATGATTCAGCTCTCTACATATGATTAGACTTATTATTATTGTGGAGCAGCTGTGTGAGCGAATAATGAGGTCAGGTGATGAGCTGCGAAGGGGAATACTGACAGCTGGTGGGCAGGTGGAGAACAGCGGGTATGGAGCAACGGAAGTGGTCAGTACATAAAATGCTGAGATGAATCAAGTAAATGAAAAGCAGGAATGAAAGAGATTACATTTGTGACTGTATGAAGCCTTTTGAGAGAAATAACATCCAAGGGTATTATTGTACATAATAATAATAATGAAAGGCTGAAGGGGATTGCTTAAATAAAATTCTATGTGTCATATGATTTTTTTAATCCATATTTTTCTGGTCACCTGGGGCCTCATGTACAAAGACTTGCTTGGATTTCCTGCTGAAACATGGTGTACGCTTAAATCAAGATGCTTAAATCCAGGAATTAAGATAAACATTAATGTACAAAATTTTATGGCAGTCCAACTGATAGTTATTTAGGCAAAACTAAGAGTGTCAGCAGTGGCTAAGATATCCTCACTTTGACTCCTTTGGGTCATGTCGCTGCTTCGTTGGTTGGATTGCTAAGGGTCAGGGTAAGAATATCAAGATTAGCCAATCAGAGGCAGAGTAAGGTCACCCATTCCTTTGCTATCCTAGAATTTGCAAATCTGTATACTGGTAACCCAATTGTTTGACAAGTGTTTAAGATGGCTGGGGATTGGCATTGACCTTGAATAGTTAGAGTCAGCAAAACCCATTGGTCGCAGGAAAGAACCTAAACAAAATGGTAGTTATTGCCAAATGAAGCATCATGAAGTATTCAGTTCTTAATTTCTGAGCCCACGTGGCCCTCCCTGTTCGTTACAGGGTTGAAAGCACACTAAATTTGCCATTCCTTGAGCCTTTTTCTTTAAATCAGTAGCTCCATCAAGTGAGGTCTACAAGTATATCTAATGATCCTAGAGCTTCATTTAGATATCACTTCAAATCAGCCCTTCCAGTACAGATCTGGTGACAAGTGAAGCAAAAGCCTGTGTCCTACATTTCCCACAGTGCAACTCATTAGCATCTTGTGGAAGTTTTCTCCTGCTGCCCATCAAAGTGACAAATCTCCTCCAGAGCAACAGAAAACTATACAACTATTTGAGCTCTTTAAATCACAATGATGTTGGTAGTGGCTAATTGAAGCCAGTATTTTGTATTTGTGGTGATGTCTATGTACTTTAACAAATTAGTATTGACAGAATAAGTTTTGTTTTGAAAGGGGAATGCTGTGCATTAGCTTAAATCTTTTTTTTTTTCTTCTTTTTTTCATCACAACTGAATGTGCATTTACTGAAACGCATAGTTTGGTTTAAAAGCTAAAGTGCTTTGTATTTTTACCCATATTTTAATGCACAACATGTCTGGGCAGTAATTTAATAGAAACACTTCCATTTTGACAGATCTAAACACATTAGAGCCCACAGAAACTTCCTAATCTACATAATACACTGTACAGTTTGTGTTCTCACTTTTCTAAAGAAACGCTAACAAATGCAGAGTGGCATGCAAGTTAGAAAAGGTAAATCTTTGCTGTTTCTTTAATTGGATTTGCAGTTCCAACTTTGCCTCTGCTTCAGTAGTTTTAAAACAAATACTTGCTCCAATTAAGCCTCTCATTTGTAGGCAATTGTTTAAATGGGTAAAGTAGCAAAATGCATAAACATTCAATTCAAAAAATATTCTTGAGAAAGCAGGGTTATGATGGAAAAACTGTTTATATTTTATCCAGTACGTCTAGCAAAAAATTATCTTTGTTAAGAATACATTCAACTTTTACTTAAACTTAAAATACATTATTTAACTTGTAAAATATGTTTAATAATAAGTAACATCATTAATCATTAATCATTAAAAGGCTTTTCACTGAATGCTTTATACAGTTCATCATCTTATAAGAATTTATTGCTATAATGATGTGAATGGAAAGCAAATGATTGTGATGAAAGTGATTTCCAGTCTTTTTATTATAGCTTCATCAAAGCTCTTACACCGACCCTAATGTTTTATATATTAGATGTTACCATTTATTTACAGGGCAGCATGAAAGACATTGATAATATTATTTTTGTGTCTGTGTATGTGTTTGTTCCCTTGTTTCTGCTTCCCTCTGTTCGCTGATATTCACCCTTGATCTAAGTGGGAGGGGTGATTGTGATGCAGAGAGAAACAGATTAAAAGAGAAATTGAGAGAGTGCAAGAGAAAGAAGCCAGTATCGCAGAGGTACTCTGTTCCTTGTGGTAAGACAAAAGTGTTTCTATTGATCCATTACTCCAAAATGTCACGAATCTCAGTCAGCACCAAGGAAAGGAAAAAGTTAGGGGGAAAAAAATGGAATAAATTCGCCTGCATAAAGTGTACTAAAGTACAATTCAATTTTCCACTGCCTGTTGTGATTTAATGGATCAGTCAGGAGGAACAAACTGTACTTTTCCCTTTTCTCAACATTTCATGCTGCACCATTTCTGCATGTAGTAAAGAGAATCTACAGAACCTTCTAACATATCTTAGAATAATCATTCAGCGAATGGAGCGGGTTCAGATGTGACTCAGGTGACTCAGTCAGGTGCACCCTGCTAATTGTGTTGGGAGCGTGCCAAGCAAACTTTCAGTGATTCTTTGGTCAGGCTCCCTTGGTGCACCTGTCGCACACTCAATCATGACTTATCACATTCACTACTTTCACCCGACAGTTTGCAAACTATGCATCCACTTCAGAGGAAAAATATTGTTGTCTTGGCTTTGGGAAATTATATTCAAACTTTAGCTTGGAATCTGAACAATCCTAACACATGTTGCTCTTGCAGCCTCATATCCACTTGTATTATCATGAAAACAGTGGTGTCCAAGGCAACATTTCTGCCTGTTCTCACTCTGAACTTATCAAATATTTACGCTCGGTCAGTGCTTTTGGCTTCCGAGTATGATGGATGGGTCCCACAAACAACCAATTTTGTGTAGGAGTCCGGAGTTCACGTCCGTCCCGTGTGGATGTTTTGTTTTGTTTTGTTTTTTTTACACCCTGCCAATGGGCCTCTTATGCTTAAACCTAACCAACCATGACTTTGTTTCCCAATCCTAACTATTGTGATGGTCTGCGTTGGTCGCCATGTGCTGTAGTGTGCTTTTGTTCACATCATATTGGCATCCCGCAGCATAAACCGCTGACACATAAGGACACCTAAAACATGAAAAGTAGATGCAGAAGATCACTGACAGAGGCATCATGTGATGAGTTGGGATGAGAACATTTTGGCCAGCCTTGTTTAAAAAAGGTGACATGCAGCCCTTATCTCACTTAACCAGTCTTTAGAACTAATACAGAGGGGTGCCAAATTTAAGGAGAAAATAAATAATAAATGTGTTGAAACTGTCACATTTGAAGCCACAATCATCAAAATGTTTTTTTATTTCATTTTTCACAGATGTGTCATTGTCATAAAGTGACTAACAAAAAACAACAAACCCAAAGCATGTAGACTTATATGGATTTCTGATTTATATTTGGATGATTGATGATTGGCAACTATTTGACCACAAATGAGTATGATCACAGATAAGTCATCATTATATGGCTCTTTGTATGAAAGCGTGATGTGTGACGGAGCATCTTGTGGGTCGTTGTGTCTTCTCTGCTCCACGCTTTGAAATACTGAAACACATCTTCCAGTTTAAAAGATCTTACTGAGCATACAAATCCACAGTGTTTGCCCTACAAGTATGCATCGTGAGAGTACTCTTTCACTCTCTATCTGTGTCTGTCTGTGCATGTGTACATGTCTGTCTGTGTGTGGCTCCTACCATCAGGTCTAGCAGATGTTCAGCTGCTGGTGAAGATGACTATCACCCAGCATGATAATAAGGTCGCGTCAAGGAGCGCGTGGATGCAGATGTCTACAAGCTGGTGTCAACCCGAGCTTTGCCAAGTGTAAAAACTGACATTCATACAGTCCACTGTGCACACCATGCTGACTTTTGCTGGCTCACACACATACGCACGCACACACACACACACCTACACACATTCACACAGAGATGGCACAAGCCTTCAGGGTTGTAGATCCATATGGTAGCGATGGTAGGAGACAATTGTTGAAGGGATTTTGAAGCCTTGTATTTGAATCCCTGTTTGCTTCTCCGCTGTGTAACATATGCTGTACACACACTCTTCAGTTATCTGTGAGACACACACAGAAAGACTCCACTTGTGTCGGAATTTCACACTAATGGGGAGCGAGTCAAATGTTTAAAATTGCATGAGCTGTTAAAAAAAAGTCAGTTAATGGTACCTGGCTATGAGAGTAAAAACTCTTATAACAGCTTCGGTATGCTATTGGTGATCATTGGAGTGCATATCTGAATGGCCTTTTATTGTTAAAACTCGAGGAATTGTATAATATAACAAGGTACGAATATATATTTTTTTCTGTCTTGCTTTTGCAGTTTGAGAGGATTTGTGCTGTTTAAGTCGGTTTCAAGTAAAAACATTCTTATTGTTCCACGCAACAATGCTCCTTTTAGCGACCGTGCACAGTACTTCACATTGTGTTTGTGCACCGAAATTCTGTGACTGCTTTTCACCTGAAAAATAAACCTCTACAAAATTGCTATATTTATTACAAAATATTTACATGAAGCACTGCAAACTTGTCTCCTAGAAATTACATTTATACACAAATAAACTGAACCAGTTATCAGGTTTTGAGGGAAATGTTATGCACAGCACTTTTTTTCTCTTAACTACTTGAATTAGTTTTCATCTTTACACTTAAATCCAGGGAAAACCTCATAAAAAATAAATAGCACAAGACTGCACACACTTTACAGTTGATTGTTATACACATAGATGTGTTTATTTGCTTCTAAATAACCAACACTCCCCTTGCAGGGTTAGGAAAAGTCATGCTAATTGGAAAGTGATACACTAATGGTTCAACAGTCACCTAAAAACAGGAAGTGCCACCATTAGTATCTCATTAGGCTTCCTCTCATTCTTTCTTTCATTATGCTTTGCTCCTCATTAATAGAAATCCTGATTTACCATTCCAGATATTAAAATGTAATTTGAAGGTTTCTATTTTCATGAACTACTTTGCCATTTTAATTTTAGATGACAGCCTGTTGTTAATGCTGTTAGACACAACCGAGATTTGAGTGTGTGTGTGTGTTTGTGTGTGTGCGTACTGTACATTGTCACCGCCAATTTCATTAATATCTCTTTGAGTGCTGCCGCAGCACTCAAACCTTCCTAGAGTTCCCATAGCAATTCATCAATTTATATATCACACACACATCACAACAGCCACACACACAGGGCTGAACACGTGAGTTCGCATACACACACTTGAATACACTTGAGTGAATCCATACCAAGATATCAATTAGTAACAAACACCCCTCAGTGCACCGCATGCAGAACGTCAATTATCACAGAGCACACATCAGTGAGCCTCCGCATGAAGACATCAATTAACCTTAAACACTGAGTGGTTATGGTTGTCAATGACAGTTAGTGGTAAGAGTGATCTGGAGCACATACGACCATTGTGGACACCGTGATGTTACTACTGTGTTGTGCATTTTTCACCAGACATTAAAGTATTCCAACCACAAAGAATAGCCCTTTTTTAACTTTCAAAAAGTACACTGAAATAATATTTAGAGCCAATGCAAAACCAGATTTCACGGTGACCCAGTTTCACCACATTAGCAACAAACAGAAGCTGTGTTTAGCAAAATTGCGTGTGTGTTTGGAACATGCTGAGTGCATAGATGCACGGTGGAGAAGTAGATTAGGCAGCTGGAGTGGATTGAAAACTTTTCTGTGGACATTTTGATACTTTTATTTTCAGCAAAACTGGGTCACTGTTTGAAATCCATTGTAACCATATTGAATCCAAGCTGACTACAGCTATCTTTGAATCTAAAAGCAACTGTTACAAAAGTTTGTACAGTGATGCTACAGCAGCTGGCAGTTTAAGGATAATAACACGCACAGTATGTAATTTCTGCCACTATGGGACTGCTAATCAAAATAATATCAAAATATGTACTTTGATGACATTGTGAAGCATTGTGGGATTGTGAGAGTTGTTGTCTTTATTAATAAACAACGATAATAACCGATAAAATTCTGTATAGGATGAGCAGTGGCAGAAATCACGTTCACAGACGAGGAAATGTATTAAACTTACATACATGTTACGTTTTGTCACTCTTAATTCACATAATGGTATTTCACTCTATTTGAAATAGCCTCAAAATCAACCTGATCCTGGGGCAGCATTCTTGCTCCAAGGTTGACGCGGCTCTGCCTTCTGTGTTTTGGACTTGCTCCCTCAATGGTTGACCCTGCTGCCAGCCTGCTCCTGCAACCCTTCAACTACACACACACACACCTACACCTACATCTACATACACACACACACACACACACACATTTATCCATCTGCACATATGTTATTGCTATATCTTTGTTTGTTTTTTGTTTGATTTGTTTTGTTTTTACAACATTTTCTATACCCATCAGTTTAAAGCCTGTGCTGTATCCCTGTTTTGTTTTGTTTTGTATTGTTTTATGTCACTGTCTTTAGTGTCATTATATGTGTCACTGTTTGTCTCTCTTGACTGTATGTCATTGTGCTTGTTTTCACTTGATGTGTTATGACTGCAATTCACAATTAATTCACGTTTTGACGACGTGTTCAAGTGTGCAACCCACATGGGGGATTTAAAAAGTATTTAAAGTAGCTTTAAATGTCTTACTCCATCCTGCACAAACCCCAGCATCGGGGGTCTTTCCACCTTTTGTCAGTTACAAGGTTCCATACAAACTTGATTTTCTGAGCACTTCTGCATTGTCTCTCTTCACTTTTTAATGAGAGTTTTATGCACTCATCTCTCTGCTGGTGTCCACATTTATACTGTCTCATTTGACAAGAAACATTTGTTCAAAGCATTGAATATACAGCATAATGAGTCACGGAACATGCTGTTCAATGCCTCAATCTAACACACACTGTGTAAATGGTTCCTCTACATGTAAGATTTCCATTAATGTATCAGTCTAATGACTATACTTAGATGTATCCGTGTGCACTTTCTATAGCCACTATGATCTGCTCACCATTTGCATTTTCCATTATTTCCCCTGTCTGGCGCTTTTAAAGTGTTACTTACTAGTCCACCATGTAAATTGCTTAAGCACCCCAGATGAAAGCCTGAAGCAGATCTGTGCTACTGTTGCTACATTGATAGTTATGTTTTTGGCTGCAATAAAATGTCGCCAGACATCACCGCTGATTGGAAAATGAAAAGCATGACAGGCTTTTTGAGTAGATTTTCAAGGTACGACTCGCCGTGCCTCCGTGGTTGTCTGTGGACTTAATTTTCTAATATTACAACAGCTGAGCCGGAGCCTGCTGAATTGAAACGTCTCAGTTTTTGAAATAATCCACCAAGACTATTTGTGTCCCTGCTAAATTTAGCTTCTTAAAGTGTTGAGATTTCAACGTCACATTTGATGAGAGTAGTGATGAGAAAATCTGAACACACTGGTCTTTCAAAAATGGAATATATTAGTTTTCATGTATGGAATATTCTCATATTACAGGGACCTTCGTGCTGAGGGCTTTACTCTGTGACACTCGCCAAGAGCATTCATTCATTTTCCATAACCGCTTGTCCTCGTAAGGGTCGCAGGGGGGCTGGAGCCAATCCCAGCTGTCATCGGGTGAAAGGCGGGGTACACCCTGGACAGGTTGCCAGACTATTGCAGGGCTGACACATATAGACAGACAACCTTTAATGCTCACAGTCAAACTTAAGGGCAAGTTAGCATGCATGTCTTTGGACTGTGGGAGGAAACCAGAGACCCCAGAGAGAACCCACGCAAACACGGGGAGAAGGGCCCCCATCCACGAATCCCCGTTCCAACCAGAGACCTTCTTGCTGTGAGGCAACGGTGCTAACCATGACGCCACCGTGCCGTCCCTTGCCAAGAGCAAGGCAAAGAAAATGAAGACACCTAATGTGTTCACACACACACACACACACACACACACACACATGCACCCATGCATACATACACTACGTCAGCTGTCTTCCTTATATATATATATATATATATATATATATATATATATATATATATATATATATATGGATTGTCATTAACTGGTGAAGCATGGTTTGGGCTGTCTGGATAACCTTTTTAGAAATTATTCCAAGGTTTGAGCAGGCGACTCATTAACACTTTGAAATCTAAGCATTTTATCTTGATTCCTGTCAAAAACATGTGAAGACGATTAGCAATGAAAGAAAAAAGGCCCAAAAATTTGCAAGAAATTAGCCTGAACAACAAGAAAACAAAACAACAAAAAACAAAAAAGTTAAGAAAAAAAAGAAAAACAAAAAACAAACTTATAAAGAATACAAAAATTATATAATAATAATAAATAATAAATAATAAATAATAAATAATAATAATGAATATATAATTCTGCAACATAATTTTTAAAGTAAAATTGATTTAATGAGAAACACAGTTTTCCCCTGGCTTTTTTTCTCTTTCCAAACAAAGTTATGTTGTTCCAGATTTTAAAGGATTAAATGAAAAAGCAACATTCTGGGTAAGTCATTAATAACTTACAGTAACATTGTGCTTGTCCAGCCTGTTGTCATTCCAAAGATGTCAAATACCACAACTTCTGCAGTGCTTTCAGCAGTAGATCCCATCACCAAAAAATGGCTACATCAGCCAAAACACAGGTGTGGAACCTTTGATTTAACAGTGCTACCTAAATGTTCTCTAGACTTTTTAGAGATATGCTGTCATATGCAGGCTGAATTGCCCTTGCTCAATGTAAACCAATAATTTGATGCCTGAGTTTTGAGAATGTGGTTTGTCTTTCTGATTCTCCAAACTCTGAGATAAAATCCTACATCTGTCATGTGAGTTTTGACAATTGAAAAGAAGCTTATTTTGCACTTTCCACGGCTGATGCAGATATATAGCATACTTACATGATTTTATTGCCAAATAAATTCTGGAACAGCGGGAAAACATCCAACAGAGTCAGTGATTCAGCTCAGTGAGAGCATTGCTTTGAGCTCCTTTACAGCCATATTGACTTGGTCATAAAGTGACCATAAATCCATAGGCATTTAATAATGAGCCTATGTCATCAGCTGACAGAGGCATATGTCTTCTTCTATGGCTCAGAGAAACTAATGGCCCTGCTGATGGTAAATACAATCACAAGCATTAGGACAGTGAGTCTAAGTCATCTCCCTGACTGTTAATCACTGATCAAAGCACAATAAACCAGTGGCACCTTCAAGGCCCAGCAGCTCACAATCCTCATACTCAACTTTACCTTGTGTCCAAGGTTTAACACTCCTTGCAGTGTACAGTCAGCACAGGGTGCACTAATGAAAACAGATCCTTGCTTCCCATGTTTCATCTTGCCATGTTCCATTCCACTTTCTGAAAATGCTTTTATTTTTTACAAATAAATGTATAAAAGTTCACAAAGCTAATGCACTTACATTATGTGCCTCGCTCAGAGCCCAAGCATTTTAATGAAAGGGCTAAATTGTAAAAGGAAATTTAAACCCATAACCACTGAGAGGCAATTTATTAAATTTATTTAAATACTGGGACTTGGCATAGAGGATAGGCAGGCAATACAGCGTGGCTTGTTGATTGAAAAGTCAGCAATATGGAAAGTGTCACTGCATTTGCAGAGGAGCCAAAAAGAGGAAAATAGTCTCCTTGGTACCATATTGTACCGCATTTTTCAGCTTGGTCACAGCTTTTGAATTCACAGGACAAAACTACGGTTAGTCAAAACCAATTCCAGAAACTCACTGCTGCAAGACTTCCAAAAAACACTTTGCGCATTTTAGTTCTTGTTTGGTCGAAACAAACAAAATATAGCATTTAATAATGGCTAACTCTTCATTGCTGGAAAGATATGGAACAGACATGATACACACTTCAGTGTTCTTATTTAACTATTTGCCAGACAGGCAAATACAACACATCTCATCATCATCATCATCACATGTTGCCACTTTGCAGTTGACATCTGCATCAGTGTTACATTATCTGGACCATTTCTCCCCCATTGACCTTCATCAACTCTATACTTCGGTTTCTGCATCTAAGCCATCAACATGCCTGCTAGACCCCATCCCAACTAAGCTCCTTAAGGAAGTTTTGCCTTTATTAGACAACTTTTTATTAGATATAATCAACGCGTCTTTATTAACAGGTTATGTACCCCAGTCTTTTAAAGTAGCTGTCATTAAACCTCTTCTAAAGAAGCCCACTCTCGATCCTGAGATTTTAGCTAATTATAGACCAATATCTAATCTCCCCTTTATTTCTAGAATCCTTGAGAGAGTGGTTGCTCATCAGCTCTGTGACTTTCTCCAAGACAACAGTTTATTCGAGGACTTTCAGTCAGGCTTCAGAGTTCATCATAGCACAGAGACGGCACTAGTAAAAATTAATAACGACTTATTTATCGCTTCTGACACAGGTCTGGTCTCTGTTTTAATCCTATTAGATCTCAGTGCTGCATTTGACACCATTGACCATCAAATCTTACTGCACAGACTTGAAACCTCAATTGGCCTTAAAGGAATGTCACTAGCCTGGTTTAAGTCATACTTATCAGATCGTTCCCAATTTGTTCACATCAATGATCAACCCTCCGCACATACAAAGGTCTGCTTTGGAGTGCCACAAGGTTCGGTGCTTGGACCAATCCTCTTCACTTTATATATGCTTCCTCTAGGCAACATAATTAGAAAACATTCCTTAAATTTCCATTGTTATGCTGATGATATGCAATTATATCTATCTATGAAACCAGATGAAACTGATCAGCTATCTAGACTTCAAACATGTCTTAAGGATGTAAAAGCCTGGATGAGCCGTAATTTCCTGATGTTGAATTCAGACAAAACTGAAGTTATTGTTCTTGGCCCAAAACACCTCAGAAGCTCCTTTTCCAAAAATGTAATTTCTCTAGATGGCATTACCTTGGCCTCTAGCACAACTGTAAGGAGTTTTATTTGACCAGGATTTATCCTTTGCCTCCCATATAAAACAAACTTCAAACTTCAAACTTCTCTGCACTGGCTCCCTGTAAAATCCAGGATTGAATTTAAAATCCTCCTCCTTACTTACAAAGCTCTAAATGGTCAGGCTCCGTCCTATCTGTCGCAGCTCATAGTTCCTTACCAACTCTCAAGATCACTGCGCTCTGAAAATTCAGGGTTACTTGTGGTTCCCAAAATTTCCAAAAGTAGGATAGGAACCAGAGCCTTCAGCTACCACGCTCCTCTCCTATGGAACCATCTTCCATTTTCGGTCAGGGAGGCAGACACCGTTTCAACTTTTAAGGGTAGACTTAAGACCTTCCCCTTTGATAAAGCTTATAATTAGGGCTGGCTCAGGCTGCCTGGACCAGCCCATAGTTAGGCTGACATAGGTTTAACCTGCTGGGGGACTTCCCCTGATACGCTGAGCTCCTTTCCTTCTCTCAATGCCGCCATCAGAAATCATGCATGTCTGTTTACTGCATTGCCATGTGCAAGCTTAGCTTAGCTCTGTGATAGCCATGTGGTACTCTCACTACCTGGGGCCCGCGATTACAGAGCCTGGGTCTGTTGAACTGCACTACACTAATCCTGTTGCCTCTCGGGAGCGTTCCTGCTCCCTTGTTTCCTAGTTTCCCTGGATCCTGGCCATAACCTTGACTGTGCCTGACCGTGGTGATAGCTGTGCTGATGCTGTGACCCTGCCTTTGGTTGTGCTTGTGCTGTGGCTGTACTGATACTGTGCCCCTCGCTCGCCCTGATTGTGGTCTGGTCCTGGTTGCGCCAATGCTGTGATCTCACCTTTGGACACCTCCCTTTCAACATATGCATGAGACTGTTATCATCTCTATCAACATCATCATAGAGAGCAATTACTAATTTCACACCTACCATTATTGTAATATGACATGCATCTGTTTCTATTATTGCTGTGCCTCTCTTCCCCTCTATCCTCCTCTCTCCCCCTCTCTCTTTCTCTTTCCTTTTTTGCCATGATTGTATTTCATTTGCTATTTATGACATCTATTGCTCGTCTGTCCGTCCTGGAAGAGGGATCCCTCATTATCCTCTACCGCTCTTCCTGAGGTTTCTTCCTCTTTTTTTTCCCCGTTACAGGGGTTCTTTTTGGGGAGTTTTTCCTTGGGTGATGTGAGGGTCTAAGGGCAGAGGGATGTCGTACACTGTAAAGCCCTCTGAGGCAAACCATGTTTTGTGATAATGGGCTCTATAAATAAAACTGACTTGACTTGACTTAAAGGAATCCTTCTGTGTAGCCCTTTACATTTCATGATGCTGCTACCATGATGTCAACATAAGCAGATAGTGGGATTACGCAGTGCATGGTTATATAACCAATGCTGGAATGGCAACTGCTGGCATGGATGGTTAGGATTAGGGGATACAGGTACATGGTAACCTGACAGCATTCTGTGGTATATTGTGCACACATGACAAATTCCGATCAGTTTCAAGTGAGGCAGTTGCTGTTCGCCGGTGTATAATGCAACTGAGTTTATCTGTATCCCATTTGATGGGATTGAAATGAGTAGGGACTGGCAAAAAGGCTCATTTCCCTTCTGCTTTAACTGGTGTTCCTCAGGGCTCTATCTTAGAGGCCATTCTCGTCATCCTTTACAGACTAAAGCACTATAGTGACACACATATATTTGGATTACTCCCGATTTAAAATCTTTGCATTGGTCACCTGTCTGTTGTAGGATTTCAATTCTTTTGTGGTTTTTACATCACCAAATAGCTTTGCTCAGTCAATTAAACTGCATCTGTTTTATTGTATTCATTCTTGCTTTGTTGTAAATGTCATGATTATTGTCTTATGCAAAGCATTTAGCATTTAATACAACTCAAAGAGAGATAGATATAAATTACAATTAGTAGTATTACTTTAAACAGATGTCAGTTTGATGACTATAATAAGCCTGATCTATTGCTTGGTCATGTGTGTGTGTTTCTCTTTCTTCTTCAAACTGGTTTAGTGAAAATGAAATGTTCTTGTCAGGACATACAAAGCTCTTGTCACAAGATGGGATGTTTTTAACTTTGAGTGAAATGTCTTTATCCACAAATGCGCAAAGGGCAGCAGAATGTTTAAAACTTAAAAAAAAGAGTTAAAGGTAGATTTGAGGGTCATGGTCACTAAAAATAGTGAACACAGTTCTTTCAAACATTTTCCTGGCAGACTCAAAGGTAGAATTAATGCATATTCTTCCACGACTACACCTGCAACTGCCTCCTCTGTGCTGTTTCACTGTCCAACTGCCACTGACCCCAGTCATCCGTCATGTTCAGACCGCTTCAAACAGAAGGCTGAGCGGATGTGCAGCAGGCCTGCGGTGAAACACTCGGATGTGTGAGTTTCTCAGAGGGATTTGTGAGAAAGCAAATTACGTATCTGACAGCTGATGTGATTTTAAATGCTCTGGAAAAATCAGATCCTTCAAGGAATCAGCCTGAATTATGAACAGCGTGTTGCTGTGTGACAACACAGAGGATGTTAAATTAAGCTAAAAGTGTTCATTTTCCTCCTGATATGTGCCAAGGTTCAAAAGCTTGTCTCTATTACAGTCCATATAACTCACCATATAACTTCAATTAATCTGCCGGGCTTTTTATTTCTCTCCACAATGAAGGTCATCCAATGCTGAACAAAAACAGGCATTCCCTTCAGAAGACAGCTGGCTGTCTCGCATGGTCTATCTATGACAGGCAGATAAAATAAAATTTGACTCGGTATTTTCTGGAGCTAAAAAACATTGGATGGAGCTGCCAAAACATGACATTTCCCTTGTGATTATAAAAGACATGCTGCTATTTGATACTCTGCATTTAATGGAGGTTTAATGGTACACCATTTCTTACCCCTATCATACTGAAACACAAAAAAATCCAAATTGGAACAGGCAGTCTGGCTGTCAAAATAGCTTGTTGACTGTTGGTTAAATTTAAGATGATTTGACAGGGAGATATGAGTGGTAGACTGATGGTTTAAAGTCTGCCATCTGGTATACTAATGATGATGAACTGGTCAATTTCCTGTTTCCTGTAGACAGAAACATTTCAATTTCCCCACAAAAAAATTAATAATTAAAATGTTAACCGGAATTATATCAGGAACTCATTAAAGGTTTTATGAAGATGTCCCATCCAAAAGCTTCATCTACATACAAAGCTGGAATTTAGATGTGAGCACCCTTGACTCCCGTTTTGTGTTGCCATGCAACTAAACCACCTGTCTTGTCTATAAAAGGACACATGATGATAATGTGGTGACCTCCAGGGGCACTGAAGACAAAGAAAACAAAACAAAAACAAAAATCTGTTATTCAGTCACACCAACATTTTCTTACAACTGTGACAATGAACAAAGCCTGAATGCTGCACCCACAAACTATTACAATGCTTTTACTACAGGCTGTTCTTATGCACAGTTTGTATGTGTACCTATGTAAAGCAATGCACCAAAATTTGTATGGCTATCCCATGTAATCACAAGCTAGGAAGTTGTGTTTAATTCATGTATTTGTTGTTTCTAAACTTTAAGTGAACTTCATTATTTTAAGGTTCCTCATCACCATGTGTCTTTCCCTAAACCTAATGTACGTAATTGTATTTGCCTAACTCTAACTTACATAACTTTATTTACCTAAACCCAAATTAACTTTACATTAAGTACATAATTTTACGTTTAGTGTGAAACATCATCTGTGGGGTGCATAGTATAAGGATATGTTGAAAACTATCAAGCCATGTGACTTTTGGGGGCTTATCAAAGACACAAAAGACAATTTGCAGCAAAAAAAAGCAATTAATCAAAACGCTTGTGAGGTTTAGCAGACCTCCAAGAAAGCCACTCAGCCTTGCAGGTATTTTTTACCAGTAGCCACTTATAGTGTTGCACCAAAACAAATCTTCTGCGGCCCAAAAGCATAGACCACCACTGTAAAAGATGCATCTGTAAACTTCAAATTTTGAGCAAGGTCAATTATGAATCTCTCTATTCTACAGTTTTGAGCCATGGTGATTTTATATTTTAAAAATGTTTCTTGAGCTGAAAAGAATCAAATTACAAATCAGTGACAATATTACAATATAAGGTCTGTGAGCCGAGTGGGAGCTTATTTATCCAGTTGTATGGTTAGTACTTTCCAAACAGACAACCCTTTCTGATGGGAAACTGAATGTCAGACTCGCTTGACAAAAGTAGCAATGGTACTTTGCTGAACATGGGAAGTACTGGTCTATCTCTGCCTTGATTAGTACTTTGTGTTGTGTTGTGTTGGGGAATCCAGAAGAACGCTTTCAAACACCAAAGTCAAACAATAACATAAGCTGACCACTCAAGCAATGAGTTCTCAACATATGCAGTGTCATAGGTATTGATGCATTACATGAAGTAGGAGACGAACGTACATGTGTTCGATGTGGCAGGAGCATCCGGAGTAGGCTTACCATACACACGTGTAATAAAACTACGGGAACAAACACACAGAGTGTGACAGTGTCCTTGGATGAAAATTGGGGCTGGTGGCCAATTGCCTCAGCCCACAGAGTCAGGAGATTAGCCTAGTTTTCTCTAAAACAAAAGAACGAGGGAGAGACAAGGGAAAGATTGAAGCATGAAAAAGAAGATGGATGGTTAAAAAGAGCAGACAGATGGAAGTTTTGGGGGGGTAGATTTCAGGATTCCTTGCTTCATTTACCTAATTTTCATTTTGAATGGTCATTATGTTGGCTAACATTGTGATTTTCTGACTTCAAAGTTCTCTGCGGATTAGCCTAGTTTTTTCTTTGGAAGAAAAAAGAGAGTGAAGAGGATGAGCAGGAAGGGAAGTTTGTCGAGAAAACAAAGTGTACTTGTGAGATCAGGTCCTTTTTTAAATCCCAAGATTACAGTGACAAACACAGAATACATTGTCCATTTCAACATGTCCTTAAGTCAAGCCTAAAAGAAAAAACAAAACATGGGAACACATGCATGAGTTGGCAATATACAGTAATTCCTGATTATATAATATGGAAGTGGTCATAAACTTTATTTAAATACCAGTCAAAAGGCATTGGATACACACTAGTATCCAATGCCATCCGCGTGCACTATTGAAATCACTATAGTATCATAAAGAATAATATAGTAAAGTATTATTATTATTATAAAGTGTCAGTTGAATTTTCAATTTCAGCTTTATTTCAGCACTGACAGCTATGTCATTGTTAGACTATTTAATCTTGATATTTAGAGATCAACATCATTTTTTCATGCCCTTGTTATCTGCACTTTCTTTAAAAAAGATTCTCTGCATAATATAAAGTGCAATAACACTTAATATCATTTTTGGAATGTACCACACTAAGGCCATATGGTCAAATTCAAATTATTTATTTAAAATGTAAAAAAAATAAATAAATAACAATAACTTATTTTACCAGTCAAATTAAAAAAAAACAAAAAACACCCCAAACTAGATACTCTCGACTCTTTCATCTGAACTTTCAGTGTAAGTACTGAGTGAAGCTCAAGTGTCAAAGTGAAAGCGTTGGGTGAAGTGAAATTGTACAAAGAGGCCATAGATTCCACTGAAGTTCAAGCAGTGAAAGGATTTGAAGCGTCAGTTTTGATACTTTGAGCTAATGGCAGTTCAGTAACTGACAGATGATTTTAGTTAAAGTGTTGGCTGAAGTGTAAGCATTGACAGAAGTTTAAGTGAAATGTGGAAGTAGTGCTAGTAAGGCCTTTACTTTTGAACAAATTATTAAAAAAATAAATACAGTTTCATCCCTCCTAAGACTTGAAAGAATTTATAGTATCAGTCAGAGTTTAAGCACTGAAATGTCAGTTGAAGAGAATAAAATTAATGCCTATTCAACATTAGCAAACATGTAACTACTGAAAGCAGCTAAAGGAACACACTTATGAAAGTCTATGAAATAATATATGATATCACATTTATGTTCAAAGCTCAAGCTAACAGAACTAACAACAAACAAAAAAACAGACAAGCTTGTTTGCCAGTTTATTTATATATTTATTTTTTATAAGTGCACAAATAAAAATAATAAATAAAAATCATTTTGTGGTGCATAATCATTTTGATATAAACAGGAAACATTCCTAAAAGAAGATATTTCACAGTGCCAAATAATTGGCCATAAAAATCTTACTGGCTGTAACAATAACAACCTTATTACCCTTTATTATCATCAATTTATACATCCATTTAACAATATCTTGCAGTTTCTGGAATGCGAGTGCAGGCCATAAAAAATATGTAAATTGCCGAATTATTATACACAAGCCACCTTATGTTCATTATATACAGTAAATAGAAGGAGTGGAAGATTGGGATGAGCATAGGGACACGAATATGGAGCCACAGGGTGTACGGCAGCCTTTGTCAGTTCCTTATTAAGTTCATGTGGTTTTAGATAATTGCTTTTTACGTCAGGAGGTATATGTTCTAATTCACCTGAGGTGAAGAGCTCGGAGGGGCTTTTTATGTTCAAATAAATTAAAAGAAAGAAAAAAACCCTACACATTTCCATAGGTGGGAGAGTGCTCTTTGACTTGACTTTTAGATGTACTTGAATTGTGTTATGCATGTTATTGATGGATGTTATCCTTTAGTTGACCCTTTAAAAGACAGTCAACATGATTGTGATTTAGAGTGATTAATACAGTATTAATTGCCATTAAATGTATAGAGGGGTGCTTTTATCATATGGCAGCTTTTCTTAAGAACCAAGAGGTTTTAATAAACACTGCGTTTGCTGCAGCAACTGCATTTGACTTGTGACACTCTGTGTAATACTGGGACATTAAGATTGAATCAACAATTACATCCAGTCATACCAAACTCAAACCATTTTCAGTCCCGTAAATGAAGAAGCATTTCTCTTTGACAGTGACCTTGGTTATCCTTGAAGGTGCCTGCATCAGATCCTCTGTGTTAGTTTAATCTTTATCATTCTAAATCTATTTCCAGTGCCATGGTACAGTAAGATAAGATGACAGCCAAACACGCTCTTCATGGTGCTCTGCCTTCATATATATATATATATGAAACAAAAAGAAACTATTGCCAATGCTCGAGGGGATTTGGACCAGATAACAGCTGGTATTGTTATGACATATTTTTCATTTATATGGATATGTATCTATACTTCTATAATGATATGAGCATTAACCCTTTGAAACCTGGAGTGGTATCATTTTTCATGCCAAGGTGGGGGGGTATGAAATGTGCTAAAAATTGCAAAATATGTATACATTTAGAAGATGGGAAAAATTGATCTAAGTTACAAAATCATATATTTTTAAGCACTTACTTTCTTTTTTGTTGTTTATTTTGTTTTACTTTTTACTGATCTGCTGATTTTTTTATCCCATGTTTTTGAAAGAAATCAAGCCAATTTGCTCTGGTTTCAAAGAGTTAAGAGTGGGCTTTATTGCCTTTAAAGAATATCACAATATAGTAGTGGGTTTTTTTTTTTGCAATAACTTTTTTGGTAAAATATGAATGTTATGTTAAACTAGAATTACTGCCTTGCGTCAAATTGCACTCACAGTTTACATCCATGTCTGTGAAAAAATGGATGCCTCACTCACATCTTCCCCCCATCAGCACAGAAGATTTATGCAATCAACAGTTTCAAGGTGGGCACGCAAAATTGTGTCACCAATTCAGTGTCTGAACAAATGTTTCCCCTTCTGTTCCTGAGCTGAAATGTTCAGCCAGAAAAGTACTTTTGAAGAACTTTATGATGTCACTGTCAAATTAACCTTTCACCACACATTCAAAAAGTTACAAAAGAAGCCATGTAGAGAATGTAAAGACGAAACTTGAGAAAGTAGTTTAAATCATGCCTACATCCACAACTCACCTAGCCATCATCCTGTTAAGTGTCTGTAACTGTTGGATTGTCAGTTAGGGGAAGTTACAAAGTTCGAACATCTGAAAAAGCCCTGTGTTTCATGCATACTCAGCACCTTTTCATGAAAAATATTATTCATCGGAACATGGAAGTGCCAAGTTGCCAAAGGGCATTTGCTTTACCTTGTGCACAAAAATGATAAGAGCTGGGCTTTACAAGTAATTTTCTCTTGGATTCAAACCTATTTCTAGTTTAATACATGCTTCCATTTAATAACAGAAAAGGACAAGGTTCCAAATTTAATATTGAAAAAAATAGTGTAAAAAAAGAAAATTTCTTCAAAAAGAATATACTAAAACTCAATCTGCAATGAAAAGTGAACAGCACACAAAAACGACTTGCCCTTTTTATTATTGTGAGAAAAGACGCCATCAGTGCTTTGACACCTGTGGAAAACACAGCATTCTTGTCTTGTTAATAGGGTGTGACTCAATCACTGCCTGTAGCTTATTCTCTCCCGGCCAGTTCATAAAAGCATTCATAGAGCGACGACAGATCTCCCCTTTGGCAAAGAATAAGAAAAATAACATTCAATTTCAGGTTTTAACCACATTCAACAAGTTTACCAAGAAATCGTGTGTCAGGGTCCTACACCAGAAAACATTTAATGTTGAATAGCTGCTGATACAATGGCTGGAGATGAAAATGAAAAGCCTTTTAGCCAATACATTTAATTGAGTTGGGAGCTACTGCAGATTTCCTTCAGAAAAGTTTAGATTCTTTTTTTATTTTTATTTTTTATTAATTTGAACTGCTTTGTGTCAGTACAGGGATGACACGGAGGTCATTTCCTCTTGTTTCTGGGAAGGAGGAGGTTAACAATCCACAGGTACACATTTATTACATTTTTAAAGCTTTTTTAAAGCTTTTTTAAAGCAGATACTGACATTTTAAAACTCAATATATATGGCTATTTGTGACAAAAAAGAAGAAAAAAAAACATGTTCAAATTCATGTTCAGTAATATTTAAAAAAAAAAAAAAATGTTTCCACTTCTTCCACCAAGCCATCACATGATGGACTTGGTTGTAATTCCACTGTTGGCCACTACAAATACTGCCTTTAAAGCCCAGCAAACACCCCGAGGGCCTGGAATTAAGTCACACTCCATCTTCTTCCTGAGCTTCTCTGTTTTTTGTTGTGACAATCGTGCTGTTTGTGAATCCTGCACCCTACCTCCCCTTTTCATTAGCAAGTTTCTTTATCATTTCATGTTCTAATAGTAAAGAGAAATGTTATGGGTGTTAAGATCTGCAGTACTGTGACAAGTCTTTCTCCCCTTGTTTCTCCAGTGTTTTCCTCTTCCTTCTTGTTGAATGTTTGTCCCAAGTTTATTTCTTGTGTGTGTGTGTGTGTGTGTGTGTGTGTGTGTGTGTGTGTGTGTGTGTGTGTGTGTGTGCGTGTGTGTGTGTGTGTTAGACTGGGCGTGGCTGACCTACATTCTCCTCACACACCTGCTGCTCCACACACACCTGCTGATCATCTACTCTGATTGCCAGCTACCTGATTTAAGCCCGGCCTTCCTCCTCATGCTTCTCGTTGTGAACCCTTCTGTGGTAACACCTCGACCTTCATCTTAAGCAGCTTTTTCTTCTCTGAGTTTTTGCCTTGTTTTTGGAAGCCTGCCTGAACCTGTCTTCTCTATGCTTCAGATCTGCCAAACTCACCAGCCCTGTCCAGTTGTTATGTTTGAACCAAAGCAGACCATGATAATAGTGAGGATTAAGCAACAAAGTCACATCTGGTTAAGTTTAGTCAAAAGAGGCACATGGTAAGGTGTAGAAAAAAAATCCTCACATCCACATGGAAAGTGAACTCTGAACTTCTGCATGAAAGTCAGTCATTTGTGGAACCCATCCACCTCCCCTCTCACCTTCCCTGGAAACACCCTCGCACTCCTTGTAAGACATCGTCACTTGCACATTATTACTTGACGCCATCTTTTCCCGTGAAATGTGCACACGACTGGTTCCTTTGGGCTGCATTCTCTAGTGACGACGCCAATGCAGGTTGCATGTGGATGTGCCTGGTGCTGTGTAACCATCAGCAATGTATTATAACAATGCCACAGGTACTGTCTGGGGGCGTTCTTATCTGATGCCGTCTGGCGTTCGGCGTCACACTGGTACGCTGAAAGCACAGACTAAACGGACATATTTAAGTTCAGAGTGGGAAAGGTACGGAAGCCCTAAGCGGACGTGTTTTTTTTTACAAGCCGTTTTCACGATATAACGAGATATTATCTCGTTATAACAAGATATCATCTCGTTATCTCGAAAGCGGAGTTTTTCCTGAGATATTATCTTGTTATCTCGAGAAAAGCGAACTTTGTTTTCGAGATATTAAGTCGTTATCTCGAGAAAACAAACTTTGTTTTTTGGTTTGTTTTTTTAAACTTTATTGAATGAACGTCAGAAGAAGAAGTGGCGGGTGGATGATGTGACAGCAGGTGCCGTGCGGTGTTCAGCGCGGACAAATGCGCAAGGTAAGATGATTATTACAGGAACACATCACCCAAATTCATCAGTAATCATAACTAGATTATTATACTGTTGCTCCGGTGCTTTTTGGTACGTGCAGGGGCGAGAACCTGCACGCATTTGTCCGTGCTGAACACCGCACGGCACCTGCTGTCACATCATCCACCCGCCACTTCTTCTTCTGACGTTCATTCAATAAAGTTAAAAACAAACAAACAAACAAAAAAAAAACAAAGTTCGTTTTCTCGAGATAACGACTTAATATCTCGGGAAAACAAAGTTCGTTTTCTCGAGATAACGAGATAATATCTCAGGAAAACAAACTCCGTTTTCTCGAGATAACGAGATAATATCTTGTTATAACGAGATAATATCTCGTTATATCGAGAAAACGGCTTGTAAAAAAAAAAAAAAAAACACGTCTGCTTAGGGCTTCCGTAGAAAGGGCTGTATTGTTGCAGAGACAACAGAATGCAACTGCAAGATCCAGCAGACTGAACAAAGTTTCACTTTCACTATACCTGACTTTCTGCTGCTCTGTTTGTGTAAAGAGTATGCTCTGCATCTTGACAGTGTGGTGCAATGGTTATCTGAGAAACACACACACACACACATATATATATTTATTTATCTGCTGCGTATTGTCTTAGTGATGCAAAAGGCCATTCATCATATAAAACAACTCTACATAATAACTCAACAAAATGATGTTGCATGCACATAAATTGGCACGTGCACTAGTTTGGTCCTGCACTGAAACATTTTGCAGTTTAACTGGGGTGAGGTGCAGCCGCTCCCCTGCAGCTTGTTGTGTTTGTCTCAGTCGCTTTATGAGCACATTTGTTAGAGGGGTAAATTGATTTTTGCAGGGAGTGTTTTTTCTGTAGGTAATTATGGAAATGGTGGCGTTTCCTGCACATCTGCTCAACCAGTCTGTTCTCTTTGGGTTCTGACAAATGACTCCACAGGAAACGTTGACATAACTGCAGGGAAGCATGCATGTATAGAGACATGTAAATGCACTGTACATGCAGTTTGTGCCCACACACACGTCCAAACACACAGATCTACCATGCAAATGTCACTTCTCTGAGTTTTCTTATTGTACATCTGAAATATGTTGTTGTAAATGATAGCTTAAATCTTCCGTAACCCACACACACTCAGCAATAAATGCAAAATACATACTCATACACATATTTATAAAATACCCTCCTCAGGTCAAAAATCTTTATGATTGTAGGCGCAGATGAAATGATAATGAAGAACATACACATACTCACCGAGTTTATCAGTGTAATAAAGTCTACAGTGATCCGTCTCTTTCCCTCTTGCTCAAACACACAGAAAAATGCACACACACACACACACACACACACACACACACACACACACACACACACACACATGCACATACACGTCTGCACAAACAAGCACTCATGCAAACATGTGGAAATAATGGCGAGACAGAATCACCGCCACTAATCTAAAACCCAGTGGCTTGAATTTTTGAGGATTTAATGAGTTTTAGACTGAAGAGCCCTTTTAATCACACACACACACACACACACACACACACACACACACACACACACTCTCAAACACATCTTATGCAGCATTCCTTGGAGCAGAAGCCCTGATGTTATTAACGATGCAGCAAATTTTGGAGTCTGATGTCATCTCTGACTAGACACAGTACATGAGCACACACGTCGTATACTGTATGTCTGTGACTAACACTTATTATTATCACATATGATTATCATTGATTATTTTTCATAAATCAATCAATCTTTCATTTGATAAAATGTCCAAATATAGTGAAAATTGCGTTTTACAAGTTCTGTGTGTTCACGTGACATTTTAAATGACTCAATCTAAAATAAATTGCTCTGTTCATTTAAATATTGAGCGATAAACAGAGAAAAGAAGCACATCCTCATATCTGAGATGCTGGAACCTGCAAAGTACAGCTTTATCAAGTCAATTAAACTGAAATTAAATTGCATTCTTTGCTTCAGCATAAAGATCTATTTTGTAGATTACATATCTTACATTCTCTTTTCAAGGCAAGACATCAGATAACAAAAAGAAGATATTTATATTTCACATGCTTTGCTCTTAATAATTCATGGTCTGTCTGGAACTATTTTTAATAAGTGCATTGAATGACATCAATTTCATAGTTCGGTTACTGTGCCAGACAGCATCCTGAGACAAGTTACAAAGAACAAGGTAGATTTATTTGTCTTTTTTTAAAAAAACATAGTTTAAGAAAAAATTTAATTAAAATTCGTCCCTAAATCCTGCTACATCTAAGGCATGAAAGCCACACAGTTTTAACCCCAACTTTGGACCCAATTTAACATCTGCAAGCACATACATACAACTTATGTCTTGTGTTGCATGAGCACGTGTTCATCCACTTACTGTAGAGGCCTATTGACAAAATACACAGCTGAAGTGCAGAAAGACAACAGCAACACTGTTTTCATGACTCATTACATTATGTCCTTTAAAAATGATGGGGCCTAGTAGGTGAACTGAAATCAAAAATACATGTTTTGTATCCTTTCCTGTGTGATAAAAATGTTTAAAATCAATAAAATGTACATACAAAAAAGAGATGCCAATTTACAGGAAATCAGAACGTGTAAACACGTTCATAAAAAAAAAAAAAAATCAACCTTCTGCATCGGAAACTGCACATGGCTACATTATGCATTTATATCTTTACATTCATTATTATTCATCATTTATTATAAGTCAGACACACACATGCACCTGCTGTCTGTGTCCTTGTCTCATGCTTACTGAGACAAACAGCTCTATAGGATTGAAAATCACAGAACAAATCATTTGCCCCCGTGCTATGACTACCTGACTTAAGTGCTGATGATGATGTTTTTAGACAAACTGTCAAGTACAATATTTTCTGAGGGAAAGCACGGCAGTGACGTGTGTTGATAAGTCCTGAAACACACCCTAATCAGAGAGTAAGTGCCACACAGTCAGGTCAATCTATGGCGGTGACAGCAGAGGTAACGCGCAGACATGGGCTGATGGGAGTCAAAAGTGTAAAATCACAACATAAATACAGACTAACGGAGATCTCAAGGACTCATTAACTCACTCATTCACACTAAATGAATCATTTCCACTCAGTGATTCAGTGACTCAGCGAGATGCCCTCCCTTCATATATTCATGCAAGTCTGTTGATTGAAACCGGTCTATGCAGCGTGTTATTTAGAATCATAATCATGGCTTAAACCTTAATAATCCCTGACATTTTCTTAGAAATAAATGTCAGCGGTGTCACTCCATCACACACTGATAGCACAAACAGTGATTCAACCTATGGCCACTTCTCAGACACTTCTCAGTCTGGTTGGATTTTCCTGGGGTGACTCTAAATATGAATCAAGTAGGAATTTGGAGTATTTTAGCCTCTTAGTGCATGACTCTTCCTCTTTTTACCAGGTTTGCATGGTTGATTTTGTCCATGAACAGTGGAGGGCTGGCTTACACAACAGCTTCAAACCTTAGTAACCTCAATAAGCAGAGGAAACCAAATTTCAATCCATATCTGCCTACAAACAAAAGCTGCTTACATTACTACGTTTAAAAAAATGACTTAAGAAGAATCAAGAATCAGGCATTTCATGAACACAAAATACATGTAAAAGGATGCCACAGTACTTTTTAAAAAAATGCAATGTAAAGATACCACAACATGAATACTTTAAAGGGATAATGTAGATTTTATGGTTGTGTGGTTGTATGGAGTACTTATAAATAGTAAGCAGATTACATACAGTAAATGTTGACACACTCCCAGTTTTGAGAAGCAGACAGTAGTGTTGACACGGAAGACAAGCAATGTACTGCTGTGGAAAATGTATGTTATCCATCTAAAAACATTACATATACCTTACTTACAGTATATTTCACCACTTTATCTTTCTGGAGACAGCCAGTTCTGACCGGGAAGCCATTAACTGCCAGTTCCACATCCAAGTTCTCAACAAAGCCACCCGCCTCCATTGATAAAAATGGTAATTTTGGCACACTGAACATAGGATTGCTGGTTTACTGCTGCTATGATCAGTTAGTTTGTGTTATTGTGAGAATTTGGCATGTGTAAAGGTTAGTTTGGATTCACCAAAGTGACACAATGACAAACTAACCAACTGATAGAGGTAGCTCACACACCCACTGCAGACTCCCTCAGCACTCCCTCACAGCAGTGGCACTCCACTAAGGCAGTGCACCATGCCACACTGTCAAAAACTGCTCATGAATGGCACAAGGAATGTGATAAAGAGCTCAGAGCATCAACCTGGCCTCCTAATTTCCCAGATCCCAATCAGATCAAGCAGCCATGCGATGTGCTGGTACAGAGGAGCTCCACAGATCGAGGGTCGGAACCCCGTGGATCAGTTTTGGTACTTTTTGAGGCTTAGACACAGGAGTTCTGGAGGTGTCCTGTGGTGTTTGGCACCAGGGTGTTGCCAACACATTCTTGCAGTCCTGTGGGTTGTAATGTGATATACTGGAACATCCCGTGAATTAATTGGATTGGGATCTGACTAATTTGGAGGCCAGGTCAATGCCTTGAGCTATTTGTCACATTTCTCAGGCCATTCCTGAACAGTTTTTGCGGTGTGGCATCATGCATTGTCTCGCCATTGGGTATTACCATTGGGTATTACCATTGAAATAAGGGAGTGCACTTGCTGTGCAGCATTTTTTGGGGGGGTGGGTAATGTGTATCAAGTGAATTCCACATGAATTCCAGGACCCAAGGTTTCCCAGCAGAATTGTATTCTAATTATAATTGTAATTATATTGAAACAAGATAATCAGTGTTAGTAACTTTACCTGCCAGTTTAATTTTGTGGTTGGTTGGTGCACGTTTGTTGACTGACCCATTCACAGAAGTACATTGCTTTGCTTCCATCTTGGACTTCAACCCTGCCTCTCCAAACTAGGGGAAGTGCCTTCTGACATTTACTGTATCTAAGTCCCTCATAAGGCCCCACTCAAAAAGATCTGAACTATCCCTGTCAGGCAATTTTTGAGAAAAAAATAAAACAAAGCATGTTTTATTTATTTTTTCATTTTCTTTTTTAAATTTTTTTTATTCCTCTTGAAAATTTGACATTCTAGTGTCTCTGATTTAATCACACAAATGAGCGTGTGGTAAATCAAACTGTTGCCCCACCATGACCTTCACTCTGTCACCACTGGAAAGCAAACAAACACAGATTTATGCAAATATACCAAATGCTAATTTATTCTTCTGTACACTTAATCCATAAAGATTTATTCCAGACTGGTGGGTAACGTTGACCCTGCTCCTCTTTCTGCAAATAAAAAGGAAAACAAACTCCTTATTCTAACCACCAACCCCTTGAATCTTAAATCTCCAAAGCCCTCCTGACTTCCACTTCAACTCAAGATGCGTCCTGTGCTCGTTGGTGTTGATGCAAATCATTCCAGAGAACAACAGAAAGATGGCTCACAGCTAATTATGCTGGTTATT
This sequence comes from Plectropomus leopardus, assembly GCF_026936395.1. Taxonomy (NCBI): domain Eukaryota; kingdom Metazoa; phylum Chordata; class Actinopteri; order Perciformes; family Serranidae; genus Plectropomus; species Plectropomus leopardus. The sequence goes on along the minus strand of NC_142183.1, from coordinate 30,902,748 downwards.
TAATACAATCAACCACTCTTGTGTTCGTTAATGCCAAAGCTTAGGGACCTTAAGTAAAGACAGCTGGCTTCCAGTTTGTACTTATGGACACCTAACACACACACACACACACACACACCGGCACACTCGCACACATGCACACGGGGTAATGTAGTCATTAACTTTTAGAATAAGCACTGCCTATTTATTTCTCTTTCGCTCTATGTGTATGTGTGTGTGTGTGTGTGTGTGTGTCACATCATATCACAAGGCTCTTGAGAGTTGTGCCATATCCATGTTGTTCTTTCATTACCGTGGGCTTATGCAGATTTACATGGATATTGAGGTTGGTTGGGGCTTTTAACCATAGGGGCTTAGGCAATGGGGCTGTTGACTGTGACTGTATGTGTGTTCGGGGGTTTTGGGAGGGGGTGTTGATGATCGTTCACTTGATGAAAAAAGTAAATGACATGAAGGCCTGTCAGCTCAAATAATCTATCTCCCTCTCTTCATCTCCCTCGGTCTCTGGGGTGACGGTTACATTTGCATTGCCATCTTAAATTACGTTTATTTCGCCCATGTGACACAGAGACAGCCAGCTGATCATGTGTTTGGCACAACATGAACATGGAAAACCCATATCAGTGACAATTAAAAAGTGATGAAAAGACAGCTTTAAATCTTTAATCGTATGTGCAGGCATAGAACAAAAGGAATGTGATTTTGAAAATCCAGCTTTCATACCACTTCTCTTGTGAGGCTGCATGAGGGTTGGATTCTGTCATTCCTGATCACATAATGTATTGCAAATCTGTGTTCTACACTGTGGATCACTTTGACAAGCATTATGCAGTTGAGTTTTGTAATCATTTGTGTTTTTGTATGACACGCTTACTTGTTACTGATACTAAATCAAGGAACTTGTGGCACATGTGCTTCATAGTGTTTACTTAAATGCGTAGTGTCTCCTTTTTCTTCTGAGTGACATGAGAAAATTAAGCAATTTTACACTCGAGGGTGTGCTTTAACGTCATTTGTACGGCGGTCAGGACCAAGGGGCTTGCGCCAAGGTCTGTAAGAATCAGCGAAGTGCTACAAATGACTTTAAAGCACACTCAACTGTAATATTAATAGAAATAATTCTCTTATTCTGCATTCCTTTTTGTAGGTAAACTTACATACAGAGCATGAGAACAGCTTGACTAGGTTGATGGATGTACTGCTGTTTGTCAAGATATTGTAATAGAACACCATGTTTCAGGATAATTGAATTTATCACTTTGATACAAAACCTTGAAAAATACCCATTTTCGATACCACAAGGAAAAAGTGACATTCTGGATATGTAAAAAAATAATTTTTAATTGAAAGATAAATATAGGATATACAATGACAGTGGCAACATTTATTTTGTTGGTTAGCAACAGAGAACAGCAGAATGACCTCATTTAACATGAACAATATTTAAAACATTTTCTTTCTTTTACATTAATGAAAGCAATATTCTTCTTGTGGCAGTGCACATGTCCAAAAGCTTCTGAGATTGTCAGATTTTCAAAATCAAAGTTAAAATAAAACAAAACAAAAGCCTGCTGATCACAAAGCTCAATTTTCACAAAATAGTTAGCTTGTGATCTAGAGATGTCAACATAAAAAAAGAAGCATTGCTGTTCTTGGCTTCCAGACCGAATTTTCTGATTTTTTCCTTTTTTAAATTCACATTCAAGACAAATCCACCAACATCCATGGGTTCCACGATGATTTCTGGTCCTGAAACAGACACAATAGCAGCTTAACTTTTGTACTTTGATGTTGGAAACGGGATCAGCCTCCCTTCATCTCTTAAGCCTGATCATCTATTGTCTTAACATGACACAATACATGTGACAACAGCTGCAACTGACACTTTAAACTGCAACATTGCAATAATTACCATTTGGCTCTTATGGGATGAATGAATGATGTGAATGGAATTATGAAGCTGTGCCATATGTTGCTCCGATGCTGATGCATGATGGAATTTTCTTCTAGTATTTACTCCCCTGCCATGCTGGTAATTTACAACAGTATGGCCTCATACATTGCGATCAGGGTTTTGAAGCTGCTGTAATTACATTATAGACTGCCCTCCTGAGTGTTATATCATTATAGAGCTCATATACAACAATTAACAAAGCATATGCTGTGTTAAAAGTTTTTACTAAAAGTGCTGCCTGCTTAAGCTCAGTGTGGAAGAGAAGGTGCATCAAAGTAAACAAGTGGATTATTTAGTCATGTGTTGTTGGATTACCAATTTATTCAAACTGTGATGGTCGAATCGTGGTGGTTTTTGACATTTTTTAATATGCTTTATGGTGATGACAGGCTAACATTTTCCATGTCATGAGTCATTTGTTTTTATTTGATTTTTGGGACCTATTGCTGACACACACAGTTGCAAACAACAGATTTATGCTTATGACTGGCAGGGCTGGGAATTGTCAAAAACCTCACAATTCAATTAAATTTTGATTCTCTGGGTCACCTTTCAATTCAATTTCGATTCGATTCGATATTGATCCAGTTGCCTTGATATCGATTCAGTTATGTGTGTTGATGTCAGAAATACCCAGATAATTCATTAGAATACCTTCTGATATGTGTTCAATAAAGTGTGCATTATTTGTACTGATTTAGAACAAACTGACACCAAATCTTATTTTACCATTACATAATTCTTTGACAAAAAATAAAAATAAAATAAAGTACAGAAAAGTGCACATTTTTGTCTGAGCCTTGAACATTTACACAGGATTTGTCAACCTGCATTTGTTTGTGATCCACAGTGTTAGTGTTAGCAACCAGTTGCAAAACATCTTCGTGGTGTGGGCTCAAATGGTTAGGTAGGTTTGTAGGTCAAGGGGCCTCTGAACAACGTCAATCACACTCCGGCGGCACTCACACTGTCCCCACAGGAGCGGGCCATCATTACAACAGAAAAAATCAATTTCAGAATTATATGAATCGATATTGAATTGGCAAAAAACATATTGCAATCCACTGATGAATTTTTGATCGATTTTTTTACCCAGCCCTAATGACTGGTTCCTCAGTGGCTCAGGGGCTCCTAAAGGATCATTTTTGCATAAATGTGAATACTTTTATGAGTGCTGCGTAAGAGCATATTCTGTGAGGAACAACATGTGCATTGTGTGTGAAAAGCCATTCAATGATTCCTTGCCATTAGGGACTTATTAGCCAAACGTCTTCAGTCGATGTTATGTTATGAAAGTAAGTGCAAGGAACAAAACATGAAATCATTAACAAAACAGTGTCTCCTTTAGAGCATAGTTAAAACAGGCTTTCTCCTCTCAGCCCACCACCTTCTTACAACCAATGACCTTGTGCTTTTTTTTTTTTGGTAGAAAGCATGGGTAGTTGTTATATGTTTATGTGAAGAGGAAGATAATTAGCTAAAAACAGGCTGTTTTAATGACTAGTCAGATACAGTTCTAATCTGCCAAAATAAAAAGCCAACTGTCCTTTGACCTTCTTCTGAATATCATGCATACAGAAGAATAAAGAGTAAATGTTGGCATTGTATGTTTCTGCAAACCATGAATGTGTGTGCTATCTTGAAACTTTATGTTTTAATTTTATGTTGTGACAAAGCTGCAATTAACATGTGGTTTGATTTAAGCACAAAAAAGAAAAGATCATGTTTTTTGAAATACCTAGTGTGGTCCTCACATATTGGCTGACAATTCATCACTAAAAAATATCCTGTTTTGTCTCAACAAACACGTCTGAAAACATCCTGATGCAATGTTAAAAAAAATCCCTGGTTTTGTCAAAAAAAAACAAAGCTGGAAATGTCCAGATGTGTTTGTTAAAAAAAAATGAAAAAAAATAACCAGGTTTTGTCACAAACACAGCTAGAAATGCCCAGGATTATCAGAAAAAACGCAGCTGAAGAGGTCTTTATTGTCCTTAAAAAGTCTGTCACAACAAACACGTATATAACTGTCCTGATATGTTGTTTAATCACAATAAACACAGCTGGAAATGTCCCAACATGTGCCGTTGAAAATGACCTTTCTTTTTTTTTTTCTTTTTTTGGACAACAAACGCGGCTGGAAATATCCTGATGCGTTGTTTTGTCACAACAAACAGGGCTCTATATGTCCCGACGTATCACTTAAAAAAATACAAAGCATTATGATAACAAACGTTTCCTAACGTCTGATTTGAAATACCCAGTTTTGTTGACCGTTGTTATCAGTCGGTGGTCTGCTGAGCAACATCACTTTAGAAATGTTAATTTGATACATATTAACACAACTGAGCTAAAGAATAACTTATACTGACGATATTTTGACACCTCACAGAATCCCTCTCCAATTGTGTGTACACACACACACACACACACACACACACACATATATATATATATATATGGGGAATACATGTACATGGATCACCCGCTCTACCAGTTGAGCTACTGGGCCTTTCTCTTCATGTTTTCGTGACTTTTTTTTTTTTTTTTACCGGCATTTCTCAAAGTTTGGACCATTTTGGAGAATGAGCTGGTCCTAGAATTTTAATAACCTCTAGCCATGCTTGTGGCACAATATTAATCTGCACATGCTGAAATGCTACAATGAGGTGGCCTATGGGGTCACTTGGGGTAGTGTGCATGAAGGAAAAAAAGAGAGTGACAGGGTCAATGGCAAGAACTTTTTCTGCACCCAGTCCCTGGAAACTGAATTAAGATTTTTTAAAAAGCAAAGAGTGATACAAAGATTCAGAGAGGATAACAGAGGAGGTTGAGGGAGGAACATACAAAGGAAAATTGAGGTGAATGTGACATGTCTCTATCGACCAAGATTAGTTTTCTCTCCAATGAATCTTACAGTATCTCACTGTGCTAGCTTCTGTGTGAGACTCCAGTGTCCACATTTCTGGGATGGTATAATAGCACAGCCCTCTCACATTTCAATTAATTCTATAACAAAAAAACTAAAAATACATCTTTTGGGAACACATTTTAACACACTGGGTTAGACAACAATTTAGTTCACTAAAAGTTGGGTCTTACTTTTTAAGCTTTCGCCAATGTTTATATCACTTATGATGTTACTGCACTCACCATGTTAATTGCTGAGCTCTTGTCTGACGGGGTGAGGAACACAAGCTGTCGCCCAACCAGATGGGTTGTAACAAACCAACAGTTTAGCAGGATTATTGGAACCACGTTTTGTAGAGGTTAAGAACTGAAAGCAGTGTTGCTAATTATCTGTTTCACAAGAGACCTTTACAACGGCAAGTACAATAGGTCAAAATCGTACCCCTAAAGTGATACCGAAACCAACAGTCCTTTAATTGAGACCTTTTATTTGCTTCATCCAATGCTCATCATGTGAATGGAAGCATTTGCATAAAATGCCAACACATGCCATAGGTGTCTAGTATAAAGATACTTTAGAAAGTTTTGGCATTATCTTGGCACACTGAACTAACATTTTTGCATGACATGCACAGCTCTTGGCTTCACCACACCACAGACTGTATTGGTTGTAGCTGCTGTGGTAGTGGGCCAATCACATGCTGCATTAAATGGCTGCGAGCAAAACCTTAAAACGATACAAAGGGTCAAATGCAGCTATTGTTTGGTTGAAGTTTTGTACTGGATATCTTGGTCAATAACATAAAGTACTGATACCCAGCACTGGTAAATTGTGATACATGTTTAATGACTTATTGACTTAATTATGTTGTTTCCCTTTGTTTTCTCTTCAAACTACCGCCTTTAAAATCTGTCTGACTTATCTGGTGTCTTTCTCTGGTCTAATGTCTTGTATCATAACCAAAACAAATGGAAAAACATATGATGTAAGTTTGTGTGCTTTAAGCGTGTTTCTGTGCTGAATAAACTTGATTTTGCTACTTCCGTTAACCCAATCTTGGTCATCTCATGTTTTAAGAGGGTGCACTTGCCTAGATTGGACTCAGGACACCATCACAAAGATAGATCAAAAGACAAAGATTGCTGGGATAACGTTTTTTTGTAGGCCTAAATGAACGTTAGTATTGCCCTGTTTCCCTTGTCAAAAAGCCAATAGGATTTTTCCATAGGATTCTGGATTTTTGCAGAAAATACACTCTGTGGTAAACACAAGTTTATGATAATTACATATTTTGTTCTACAAGATAATCTTTACAAACACCACTTTTAGGATTATTTAAGCCTAAATTAAGTTGCCAGAAGTGAAAAGCTACTGTTCGGCTGTAATCGAACTACAACATGGACACATGACTTAAGATCTCTATCACAACCAGACTATAAAGTTGTGTTCTGTGTTTTGACTTTCTGTAATACATTTAGCCACTTGTTAGCAACTGCCTTTTCAAAACATATAGATGCCTCAAAATTCATGAGAGGGGCAATTTATGTAGTAGAACAAAACATGAAAGTCTCTAAAGCTTGTGTTAACCACAGACCTTATTTCAACCATCTAACCCAAAAACCCCAGTCAAAAACAGATTTCTTCAAGAAGAGAGTCAGGAGTGCCTAAATGCTAACTCATTTATGCATTTTTGTACTCATTTCACAGACATGGATATGAGCATTAGGCATGTCCCTACTATTTATTAATTTATAGCTTAGTTGATAACTTTTATTTAAAGTATTTAATACAGCTAAATATGTAGATTTAGTTTGCATTTTGGCAAAATTTCAGACTAGTACTCTTAAAACTGAGTGATATGTATGAAACATTTCCAGCACCACTTCAATCATATTGCCCTTTCCCCCTCGAAATGATATTTATTATATTTTATTGCTGCACCATTACCTTAAAAAAGAAATTACTTCATTTGCCATCTTTGGAAAAAAAAAGTGTTTGAGGTTCAGTTCAATTGACTGCTGAAACCTGAGCCTTGGGGCAAATGATGGACCTGCCAGAAGGTATATGGGTTTAAGAAATAATCTGATTATTAAAACTATAATGATGATGATAAGCAGAGTACACACTCATTTTGCATTGTCCAAAGTGAAAACTGGAGAGACAATGACTAAGACAGCAGACCCAAGGCAAAGTGAGTCATCCATTAAAACAACCAGCCAATACAGAACTTGAACTACCAGCTGCTGGCTGTGTTCCTGCTTTATGAATGATTTTTTTTCATGTTTTATGACTAATATATTTTGTGCCCTGTCTTCAAACCATAAATGCAGCATATTTTCATACACACGTGATAAAGATTACAGATTAACTTGTTGGCTCTATTTATGATAATGAGTCGGTCTTTTAGGAAACACTAATGCACATCCCCAATTTGTCAGCTCAGTCTGTTTCGGTAATGTGAAAGCCAAATGATTAACCTTGATGGTAATAATCTATAGTTCACAAACAGAGTGTAACCTGTGCTGATGCAAGCCATTACTGTGTTTACTTCGAGCTTTGTTGCACTTTGCATAATGTTTCTACTAATGGAATTACACAAGCCTCACCACATGGTGATGAGTCCTTTCTGCAGGTTCAGCTGTATACTGATAACACTGATAATGTTTTCTCGATGTTAACAGACCTCACTTCTGTTTGTGACAACTTTAATTTACTAAAAACTCAAGTCCAGTCTCATCCAATAGCAATTTAATTTGTTCTCTTTTGCTATTTATATTTAGGACCAACACAATGGTTACATTATTTCTTATATTAAAGTGTTACTTTGTTTTGGTGTCCAGTATGTATCTATTGTATATATTACTTTACCTTTCATCTTCCATGTATGTTGTTGGGCTTTTTCACAGTACTGCAGCGTGCATGAACAACAAAAAGATAACATCGATGAGGAGCCCATGTTAAATCTCTATTGAGATAACATTCTCACAATATTGCGATAGTCAGGTTTTCATCCAAATGTGATGCAAATTTTAACAATAAATAAATAAATAATGGAATCCATAAAATCTTCAAAAGAAAATGCTTGTGCAAAAGCAGCATTTATGTTTGTATGCTCTATTTCTACTAAATAATAAAATTGAATCTGCTGCATACTTTAAGTATCTTTGCCCTGATCATTACTTGACAATACTTTGTATATTCATCACAGCTACTTCCCCATCATTGATCATTGTTTATCATGCGCATTAAAAAAGCCGTCAATTATTCACCATGACATAACATCCAGTATTTAACACATGGTATTGATGCTTATGCAACATTTAAGACACTTAAGTCCCCATGAGTGGTTGTAATCATACATGAGCAAATGTGTAATTGGGTTGTGTTTGTGTTTCTTTCATGTCTTGAGGGTGTACAAGTGGTCTATATGTAGCAGCCCACAAGGTCTAATGGTGGTTTACTTGTATGAAACATAACACTATATACAACCCACAGACTGTATAGTAATCTTTATTATTTAGTAATGAAGGAAAATATAACTGTGTGGGTGTCAGACAAGAAACAGATCTTCTCTGTCTGGGTGACATACTGATCCCACAATGAAGCCGCTGCACCATGAAACAACATAATGGCATGTTTTATTAGATTGCTTTAAGTGACAGAAGTGAGAATACAGAGGAAGAGATGCGTTATGCGTGTGACCCGGTTTAATGTTTTACATGTGGTACACTGTTGGTGTCACTGACATCAGTTTTGCAGTGTGAAGAACGACACACACTTCTGCCCTGCACTGTTTTTTGAACTTTTAACACAGATTTGGGCTATTACCTAATGTTTAAATGTAAAAGTGTTGTTTTAGTCAAATAGATATTGTTAAAGTGGGAAATACTATATAACCCATGACAATATAATTTGATTTTGTGGCCCATTGGCGTGCACTGAACTACAGAGGGCAATTTAATGTTTTATTTATTTATTTATTTTTTAATTTTCCTGTTTTTTCTATTTTTTTGTCAGACCTGTGTTTCTTCGTCCAAGTCCATCTTGGCACTTTCATCATTTGTACATTATACATTAGAGCAAAGCCTAATTTAGGTGTTAACCAGGAGTCTTAGCACCATGCATCTCTATGAATAGACAGTATAACCAACACATTCGCATCCGAAGTCATCACATATTGCTGCTTTGTAGTGGACTTCCGTTTCTACATTTTATGCTCCATGAATCCTTTCGTGTCTGCTCTTGACGTTTTGGGATGATGTTAGTGTGATGTCAACAAATGCACATGGTTATGTTTAGGCAACACAAGCACATTGCAACCAATGCCGCAATGTCAACAAAAGCACATGCTCGGTTAGGATTAGGTGACCAGGACACATAGTACGCCATCCAGTGGACCAAACAGGTTTCATCTGGCTGTGTTCTGAATGGACCTCGACAGTTCGGGTATCATGCTGCTGTGACAGGTGCCGTCCAGCCATCTGCTTGTGTATGATAACACCGTGAATGGTTCTGATCGGCTATGTTCTAAACTGATACTGTGCAGCAGCGTGTCATGTGAATGTGAAAATTTTGCAAATTGAAATTTTGCAAATTTGGTGTGGTTAATGTCAGGGAATATTGTGGTTTTGGCTGAAATAAAAAAATCTGGTTTAGGTTAAAAACCACAGCCTCCCTCATGACAATCAGACACCCAATCTGTGTTCCATCAATGCCTGCCTTACTTCATATCGTGATGAAGAGGACACTACCATCTGCAACAGTGGTGAACATTGGCACTGACTGCAAAATGTGCAGATTTGTCCATTATTGACATAATTTTTTGGGATACTGGACTGCCAGCTGCTCTGCTTTTCTACATGTAGTTCGTCTTTACGTGGACATTACCAGTAATCAGGTAATATCTATATGCTGTTAGGTTCTCTTCATTTACCATTTGACAGTGAGACTTTAGCAGAAGTACATTCCAACAAACCAATGTCAGAGCAGATAGCAGCCAATGTAAACAACAAGGTATGTTAATGCTTCCCTGGAGTTATTTCAATTCTGTCTGGCCCCACCCCGGCCCTGCATGGCTCTGAAACGTTGCTCTGAATAATAGCCGCCTTCAACTGAGATCCCCTCTGATTTACTGTCAATGATTTTCAACAGTCAATCATGAGGAAGAACCCCTCAGGCGTCATGGTGGTCTAACACACGTGCACATAAACGCAACACCCCTTTGTTTAAATCTAGCTGGGGAACTTTGTCACATGTCATCCTCCCTTCTTTCATTAACCATGTCTCTGCCTGCTTTTTTGACTGTTAAGTATTAATTAAAGGCAAAGATGTTCCCAACATAATACTCTCCTGAAGTCCCAGTACTGGCACAAATAGTATTCATTCTGAATTATCAGCAAACCAAAAGTAAAAGCCACATTAGTGGGACCCATTCTGCAAATATCGTTAGCATTCCCCTGCTTCTGACCTCACCAGCAACCCCTCACGTCATCCTCCTCTAACCAGTACAACAGTTACAGTCACAAAACGGCAGCCAATGATAACAAAGACAGACACTATTTTCCAAGAAATGATTAACAAGCACTATTTCAGAAATAAATTACCACCCCAAACCCTGTCTCTCACCTTGTCTCAGAACTCAGAGGAATTTCTCTGCCAGATTGTATCAGTGTCATTGCCTATACTATACATAGGCTATACAACATTAGACTAAGCTAACTCTTTACAACTTTTAGAACTTAAAAAGGTACATTAAGTTAAAAAATAAATAAACAAATAAAAAGTCTTGCAAAAACATTTATTTCAACATAACAGTGAACTATTTTCATTGTGGTGGTCGTAGGTCAAAGTTGTTGTGACCTTGCATTTGTTTAATTCTTGTGAATGTGATATCTGAAGAGCACTTTGAAAGAATTTCTTCAAATTTAGTACAAATGTCTATTTGGGCTTAAGAATTAACATTTTCCTATTTGGTGGTCACAGGTCAAAGGTCATGAAACATGTTTTTGCCCATAATTCAAGAATCTGTATGCTAATTATGACAGAATTTCACAAAGATGTTTACTAGGATAAAATGATGAAGTGATGACAGTTTAACTTCAATGGGATATCACAATATTTAGCAAAAACACTTTTCTGGCCATTATATTCATATATAATAGCATATAATAGCAATCATATATTCTTATATTCATCATCATAACTCTGGGATAGAAGGAGAGACATTTGGTCAGTTTCCACCTTGAAACTGTGCTGGTTGTATAGATAATCTGTGCTGCCATGTTGAAGATTTGTGTGAAGCATCCGTGTTTTCACAGATATGGATGTAAACTATAACTGCACTTTGAGTGGTGCATGGAGGCATAAAATCTCAAAGTGTTAATTCTAGTTTTTCCTTTGAAAACAGTTAAGCTGGCAAAACTGTCAGTGAGTTGTTGCCTCACAAAGCACTAAATACTTAACCTCATCAACCCATCATGGCCAGTGCCTTAAATGCATGTACCCTTTTATTTTCAGGAGGTCTTAACTTTAATACAAACCAAAAACAACAGGTTTTTATGAAACCAAAATCTAAATACTTCATTTTTTAACTTAATACGTGGCTTACTTTTGGTTGTCATAGAACTGACTGTGGATGCACTGGGTTGCTGGAATAGCTGAGTTGAGACTATGACTTCTCTTCTTGAGTTATTTTTCACTGAGCACACGCTATGCCCCAGGGCCATAACTGCATAGCTGAAATGACTCTGGAGTGCAAATTGTTTTGAAGAGAAGTTGCATTTCATTCTGTTTAAATGCATTTATTCCTGTGTTGCTTTTAAGTTTTATATCTGGAGCTTCGAGTGCATGAACCCAAACAAATCAATCTGATGGATGGGGATAAAGAGGGAGTAGATTGGAACAGAAGGCTGCAGTTATAATATATTGTCCTAATGCACTTATCTTTTATTTGCTGTCAGTTTTGCCTTTGCTGGGATACAAAAGCAAATTCTATCAGCTCCCAGCAAGACACAAACATGTGACATAAAAGGCCAAAGTGACAAAGGAAATAGTAAACTTCAAAGATCCAATTAAAGTGTATAATGTTTCTAACTGGTGAATTAATTGGTTCATTAGAGAGGTGCTCCCCTGCTGTGAGTCTCTTTGTGGCTGAGAGGTGAAGGGGGATAAATACCCTGAGATCGACTCAAACTTACTTTTACAAAGCCAAAAATGTTTCTCCTAATGAGTGCAGAAAAATGAGAAGCTTGCTGCATCGGAACACAAGGGTGAATGGGATTAGGATTTTGGACTGTGCAAGTTTCAACTCTTTTTGAAAAGCAAATAATTGGATAACAGCTGGGGGTCAAACACAACAGCATGGTATTGTAGGAAAGCAATGAAATATCTTTGATTGTCTATTTTTGTATTTTTTTCTTATTGAATAATTGCAATTCCCACAATTTTAGGAGCATTTTATTTCAGCTATGATTAAAAAAAGGATCTATCTCATCACCTTATTTTTAGATTTACCATTATGAAATGTAAATAAATAGACCTTTTAGTCAAATTTTTAGCATTGAATTCTTTGTTTAATTCTATTCTTTTTAAATGTATGTGTCCAAAGTAATTTTAATACTTTTAGCCTTGTTTTTGTCACAGTTTGCATTGACAAAACCAATGTTTAGAACATTTGAATTTTTGTTGAGGAAAATAAAATATACCAAAAAACAGTGAGGCACAAGATGGATAGCAACAAGAAAGATGCAGGCACAATGCGGGTCATGAATCAGTAAGACAGATGAAGACAAAGATGAACACACAGCGACAAAAGCCGTACCACATCTGTTATCAAAAGTGCAGCTGGACAGCAGATTGAAGGCATAATAATACAGTCTAGCAGTTCTGACACCAGAGTGTCTCAATCACATCCATCCACTACAGGACACACGCACACAACTACAGTGTGTATTGCCTTCCTCTATTTGAAATGACATGACAGTGGTGTTCTCTGGATGAGTGGGCAACTGTGGATGTGACAGTTCACACTTCTCTCCAACCAGCCACAGCAAAGGCATGACACAGCACAGTGGACGGCTGTAGACAGCCAATGCACCAGGTTTATTTATTGAGAAGCCCACTATAGAGGCTTTGCAGTTGCATCACAGTGTCCTAGCAACCCTGGCCAGCATCATCATGGAGGTTCATTACAGAGTAATTGCTGTGAGCAAAAGAACAGAGCCAGGGAGACTGCCTATGTGCTGATGCCAATTAATTCGGTAATTTTTGTAGTGAAAGTGAATAATCTGATAAAGTTGATTTCTAAAATTAGGTTATTGTGAGGTAATGAGGTAATGTGTGTGTTCTGTCCTAGTTCCTTCTTGAAAGTTCTGCTGCTGAAGAGTCATCTCAGTCACAACATAATAGTGAATATGACTTGAAAATATGGAATTGCTGTTGCTGTTAAATTGCACACTTAAGGTAAATACTTCAAATATATAATACAGGTGGGTCATATTGTCTACAGTGTGTGGATTAGCAACACGTTCTTATTCCAACCTGTCACATGTGGCCGCATTGTCAGTGGACTTCCATGTCTACATATTACAAGATGGGTATCCCTCTGCTGTTGCTATCATGATGTCAGCAAATGCACATGGTGGCTCTCTTGAGATATTGCCTTCATGAGAATAGGACAGACGGACAAATGGACTACCTGTAAACGTAATGCCTTGGCCATGACTATTGCCAGTGTAGATGTGATCCGGCACAAGGGGGTGTGGTGTTTTATCCTTGTATTTTTATATTTTTATACTTTGTTTGCTGTGATTTTGTTATTTGCTGTGCATTTATGATTTTATGGGTTGCTGTGCATCTGCATGTTTAATAATTTCTCACCACCCACCTGCCGTTGCCATGACCACCCACAATCACATGACTTTCTCCCCCAATCACTGAGGCAGAGTAATCAGCCTCGCCTGTGTTGTGGCGGTAAACTAAAGGACAAAAGAGCCACCAAACAGAGGGTGAGGGTCGCTGGCCAGGTAGCCCGGAGGACCGAGCTGCACCACAGGGAACAAAAAAGTGAGGAAAGGCACACCTTTTGGGGACCACAAGCACGCTGGGGCCGCATAAGTGTTCTGACAGCGATCAACACGCAGAGGCAGGGCGAAGTCCCTGCCTGTCGTGTAAGTACCGAGAAAGGAAGTAGTAGCACTTATGTCGGACAAGCTGCTAATTACATTGTCGGATTGTACAAGAACGAGTACTGCCGCTTGTTGTTGTGTCACGTGGGGTTCCCAGCGTGCTGCGGAGGAAGCCAGCGGGTGGGATTTCGAGACGAGTGAAGGAGTGTCGCGAGGCAACACGGCCGAACAGCAGGCGTGTCCCTGCGCCGATGTGACCTGGTGCGTGTGACCCAGGGATCCACCGACCTGGATCGGAAGGACCAGCTACGCCTGTACCGACTGCACTTTAGCCCCGCTCAAGGACGGTGCTGTTTAACTCTTGAACATTTTTAACTCTTATATTGCACATTTTTAGCCCACCTGTTTTATATAAATTTTTACTTTTAGCATAAATACTATTTTTTATTTGTGGGCATTTTTAACTTGTTTTTAGTCACATTTTGTGTTAAATTATTTTACTTTAACTTCCTCTTGTCCTCCTTGGCAATTTTAAAGTGTGCTCCACCCGGTCATTATTCAAAGGTTTACAATAGCATCTGGTTTATTCATTCAACTTTATCCATAGCCCCCATTACATAGCTTCTTTCCTGGCGTTGTCGGCAGGGTCGGGTTTTGAGCACATTGTTGCCAAGGAGGAACCATGATGATGCCAGTGTACCCAGGGCCCCCTGGCTCTCAAGGTTTAAAGGGCCAGGGGATGACAAAATTTGGTGACTGGAAAAAGAACAAATTGAGGGGTTGTTGGGTTCTCAAGAACTCACAGAAGCTCGCATAAAGTTGCTATTGTGCTGGCATTAGCTGGTGAAGCTAAAAGGCAGGTCAGTGTCCTAGAGACACAGAAAAATACTGCTCATTAAAATTTTACTTATCTTACCTCACTGTATGGGGACCAAACTCAAAGTGCTGTTTTGAGGTCACAATTTTTTAGCTGTGCACAAAACAAGGGTGAAACAGTGCAATCTTTTTATTCTCAGACTCCGGGAGCTGTATTGCAGGCTGCGGCGGCACGACCCAGATGACTCCCGCTCCGAGACAGCCCTGCGGGACCAATTGCTTTTGGGGCTGCGAGAAGGACCTCTGGCCCAGGCCCTAAAAGTATATGCGCGGCGGCATCCGGAGGAGGATTTTGCGGCACTGAGACAGGAGGCACTGTTGCTGGACAACGAATATGGCCGCTCAACATCGGAGGTAACATGCTCCATTGTCAATAATAAGTCTAGTTTTCACAAGGAACCCCAGTCTGACTGGAAGGAGAACCTCAAGCGTGACATCATGGAAGAAGTAAAAGCTGAGATGAAAGGATTGGCCCAGGAGCTGATACGGGAGCTGAAACCTCACCTGTCACCAACAGCCGCCCCTGCAGAGCCACCATTGACCCCTAGAGGTTATCGTCCGCCAGCTGCACACAACCAACGGGATGAACAAGGTAGGCCGATCTGTCGCCAGTGTAATAGAGCCGGACACATAGCCAGATACTGTCGGGCCCGACCCACTTCTGGGCCCACTTTAAACTAGATGTCCCTGCCGCTGAGGTCCGTGGGCGAGGGATTGCTGAGTCACCAACACAGACAAAGGGCCACAGAAGCATTTATAGGCCAATGCCCAACAATTAAAATCACCGCTGAAGGTGCAATTAGAAGGGCTGTTAGATACAGGGTCACAAGTGACTTTAATGGCTGAGAGCATGTTCAATGAACATTTTACCCAGGCTAAGCTTGGAAGGACGCCTGTATTGTTTAAATTGAGAGCTGCTAATGGTCTGGAAATTCCATATGTTGGCTATGCCATGCTCGACTTAGAAGTCGAGGGAGTAAAAATCCTGGGCGTGGAATAGTGATGGGTTAGAGACAAGGATTGTACACAGCCCTTAATTGTTGGGATGAATGTTGTAATGGCCTGTTGGGATGCATTCTTTAAGCGGCCGGAGAGTCTGCCCTCCTCCTCAGAATTTCCAGAAGCCCTGGAGAGATGCCTTCGCCACCTGTCGTCGTGTGGAAGCCACTACAGCAACTGAAGACGGGTTTCTGGGACACGTCCGGCTGTCTGATAAGCGGCCCTTCACTGTCCCTCCTAACAGCGAGCTGCTTGTGTGGGGCAAGACCCAAATGGGGCCTGGCGGTGCTGACTACTGTGCCCTGGTTGAGACGCTGCCTGAGCCTCGTGAAGTGGGAGTGGCCCCGGACCATCGGAGTGGTGAGAAATGGTAGAATCCTATCTCGTGTTTGTAACCCACACCCCTACAGCTTGTGACGATTGGCCGCTACCAGAAGCTTGGGCGCCTTTACCACATAGACTCTGCTGATGTGCACGGCCCCGATGATGTGAGCCTGTCCCTGGAGGAAGATGGAGTCGTGGAAGTGGCCTTGGTTCACACCATGTCTGAACCTGGACAGCCCCTATCAGAGGAGGTGAGCCATCTGACTGATCGTTCTGACTTGTCCAACCAGCAGGGAGGAGCTCTGTGCCCTGGTGGAGAAGTGGGGAGAAGGTGTTTGCGAAACAATGACGAGATTTTGGCGGACCAGCGCTGTACACCATCGCATCCACACCGGAGATACGCGCCCATCCGTGAAATTCGAGGACCGCTTCCACCTTCCCTCTACAAAGAGGTTAAATCGCTTTTAGCTGGTATGTTGGAGAAAGGAGTCATTAAGGAAAGCAATAGTCCATGGGCCGCACCGATCGTCTTGGTACGAAAGAAAGATGGGAGTTTACGCTTTGTGAACTACAGAAAGCTAAATGCGGTTTACACACACAAGAATGCATTCCTTTCCAAGAATAGAAGAGACACTGACAAGTTTGAGCCGAGCAGAGTGGTTTTCTACACTTGACTTAGCCAGCGGCTACTGGCAGTCGAGATGCATCCTCAAGACCAGGAAAAAACTGCTTTCTCGACACCACTAGGATTGTTTGAGTTTGGCGCTTACGTTTGGCCTTTGTAACGCCCCGCCACGTTCCAACGTCTAATGCAGCAGTGTCTCAGTGGTCAAATAGAATCTTTAGCATTTACTTGGATGACATAATTATCTTCTAACTTTTCCTCTCACCTACAGCATCTTGATGAGGTTTTTGACCGGCTGTGGCGACATGGACTAAAACTGCGCCCTGACAAATACAAGCTCCTGCAGTCTGAGGTCAAATTTCTGGGACATGTAGTTGACACGCCAGGAGTGAACCTGACCCTGAAAAGTTAGCTCTGTCCTAGATTGGCCTATTCCAACTACAGTCAAACAAGTAAGAGCATTCTTGGACTGGCAGGCTATTACAGGAGATTTGTGTCTGGGTTTGCTAAAATTGCTCGTCCATTGAACTCCCTGCTAACTGGTATACCCGTTGATAAAAGATCTCAAGCCCACAAAATACAGTGGACCCCTGAATGCCAAGCTTCATTTGATGCTCTCAAAAGCTGCGTTGACCCAGGCACCCGTCCTGGCCTATGCAAATTTTGACAAACCCTTTGTTGTATACACTGATGCTAGCTATAATGGGCTTGGTGCTGTTCTGGCTCAGGTGGAAGAAGGGAGGAACGATGTAATTGCCTCATAAGCAAAGCTTACATCCACCAGAGCAGTAAATGACTCCAATTATAGCTCGTTCAAATTGGAATTGCTGGCACTCAAATGGGCTATAACAGAAAAGTTCAAGGACTATTTGAGGCACGTTACTGTTTTCACTGACAATAACCCTCTAGCTCATTTGCAGACGGGCACGGCTTGGAGCAGTTGAACAACGCTGGGTTGCCCAACTGGCCTCATTCACTACAACATCAAGTACAGATCAGGTAAAAGCAATGTGAGCTGATGTCCTCTCCAGATTTCCACTCTCTGCAGCTGTGGAGCTGATGCGGAGGGCAGTGAATGGGAGGGCTCAGGCCACAGACCCAGACATTCAACTGGTGAGGAGCTACGTGGAGAAATAGGAGCTGCCAGAAACCCGGAGGCGCCAGGCCCTGTCCAGTGGAGCCAGAAGCTTCTGCAGCAATGGAAAGGCTTGAGGTGAAAAGTAACATTCTGTGCACGCAAAGTAATTGGAGTCAAAGACCCATGAAGTGCACTATCAGACACTCTGTCCAAGCTCCAGGCGGGAGGAAGTCTGAAGGAAAGTCCATGAAGCTGGGGCCCATGCTGGAGTCGACAAAACCCTAAGCCAGTCTCCGCCAGCACTTCTACTGGCCCGACATGGAGGAGGTGCGTCGTTTCCACCAGGGTTGTGTCGCCTGTAGCCTGCAGAGGAGCAGAGTCAGACCAAAAGCCCTCTTAACCCCATTTCTGTCTCGTATCCCCTAGAGGTGATATCTCTTGATTATTTGTCTCTAGGTCGTCCCAACGATGCTTATCAGAACATCCTGGTTGCCACAGATCAGTTTACACGTTTTGCTTGGGCCATTCCTACCCATGCGATCAAACAGCGCAAAACTACTGTTAGAGTAATCTGGTCAAACATAATTCAAAATTTTGGCTGTCAGCTCGCTTCCCTCAGACCGTGGCGCAAATTTTGAATCGTCCTTAATGAAGGAATTGTGTAATACCTATGGTATAACCAAAAGAGCCGAACAACGCTTATCATATCATCCGTCCGGCAATGGTGGACGGAACGTTTTAACCAGACCTTGCTCAAAATGTTACAGCGCTTTAGAGGAAGAGAGAAACAAAGTCGCTGGCCCAATGCTTACCTGAACTTCGTACACGCTTATAACAACACTGTACACTCTGCTACTGGTTATGCTCCAGCATTTTAATGTTTGAGTCGTCATTTATGCGTCTCCTGTTGATGTAGATCTTTCTGTGAGTCCCCAACAACCTCGTCACCATGTCACTGGGTGGGTTCAGGACCATCAGCATAAAATGTCTGTAGCCTACATTGCTCGTGAGAGGATGGGTCATGCATCTTCACAGCAAAAGAAACAGTATGACAAGTCCGCTAAAGCCTTACCTTTCTTACCTGGTGAGAGAGTACTTGTTACGTTTCAAGAAATAGTATTAGCAGAGGTAAATTGACACCTTGGTGGTCTCAGAACCTTTATTGTTGTAGAGCAAGTAGGAGACACTGGACTGGTCTACAGGGTCCACTTGAACAAAGCGGTCGAGAGAGCAGACTTTGCACAGAAACTCTTTAAAACTTTGCATTTTACCACCAGCTGTTTCACAGCCATGGAAGAAACAGCCATCCCAGGAGCAAGTACCCGTGTTACCTTTGTTTTACTGGATTTTTACCCTTTGCCCCAGCAATCGAATGAGCAGGGCCGTTGTAGACTCTGGCCCCAGGAGATCAGATCGACCCAATCTGGACAGCCTCCATCTCGGTATAGAGACTGAACTGTTTTTTTATGTTGCAGGGACTGACAACCTCAGAATGTGGGGGGATGTGATCCGGCACAAGGGGGTGTGGGGTTTTCTCCTTGTATTTTTATATTTTTATACTTTGTTTGCTGTGATTTTGTTATTTGCTGTGCATTTATGATTTTATGGGTTGCTGTGCATCTGCATGTTTAATAATTTCTCACCACCCACCTGCCGTTGCCATGACCACCCACAATCACATGACTTTCTCCCCCAATCACTGAGGCAGAGTAACCAGCCTCGCCTTGTGTTGTGGGCGGTAAACTAAAGGACAAAGAGCCACCAAACAGAGGGTGAGGGTCGCACAGGCGAGACGCCGAGGACCGAGCCACGAGGGAACAAAAGTGAGGAAAGGCTGCGCACGGGGACCACGAGCACGCTGGGGCCGCAAGTGTTCTGACGCGATCAACACGCAGAGGCAGTGAAGTCCCTGCCTGTCGATAAAATACCGAAGGAAGTAGTAGCACTTGTCGGACACAAGCTAAGCTAATTACATTGTCGGATTGTACAAGAACGAGTACTGCCGCTTGTTGTTGTGTCCACGTAGGGTTCCCAGCGTGCCGGAGGGGACGCCAGCCGGGTGGGATTTGGGGCAGTGAAGGAGTGTGAGCGAACACTGCAGCCAGACAGCGGGCGTGTCCCACACGCCGATGTGACCCGGTGCGTGTGACCGAGGGATCCACCGACCTGGATCGGAAGGACCAGCTGCCTGTACCCCCGACTGCACTTTAGCCCCCGCTCAAGGACGGTGCTGTTTTAACTCTCTTCGAACATTTTTAACTCTTATATTGCACATTTTTAGCCCACCTGTTTTATATAAATTTTTACTTTTAGCATAAATACTATTTTTTATTTGTGGGCATTTTTAACTTGTTTTTAGTCACATTTTGTATTAAATTATTTTACTTTAACCATCTTCCTCTTGTCCTCCTTGGCAATTTTAAAGTGTGCTCCACCCGGTCATTATTCAAAGGTTTACAATAGCATCTGGTTTATTCATTCAACTTTATCCATAACCCCCCATTACATAGATACATAGTAAAAAGCTTTCACAGATAAAAATGGCCTGGCTGCTTTGCTGTCATCTCAGTTTCAATTTAGTTTAATTGAAATTTTAATTAATAGACTCTTAATATGTAGATTTACTAAAGGTCCATAGAAGCCTATGTCATCTTTAATTTCCACTTTATGTCTTTACATTTATCTTTACCTTCTGTCATTGCCTTTTCCTTCACTTCCCTCTCAGTTTAATTTTCTTTCTGCCTGGTTCACCTCTTATTCATGAATCTCCCTTCTTTCTATTCCTCATGCATTCCCATCTGCCCCTTGCCTTCATGACTTTGCCCCATTACTCTCCACCACCTCAAACTCCTCCTCCAACCATCCCTCCGTCTTCTCCATAGTAATTATGTGTCAGACCACAATATTTACTGTTCTTAAAGCCTGACTAATGCTTTTCCAGCACCTCCCCTGACATGATTGCCCTTTCCGTCGCAGATAGTTATCCTCATCAATCCCAACCCATCACATATCAGTGAGAATTTTCCCTGCTCATTTTCTGCAAAGCAAATAACTTCTTTTCCGACGGTATCTCTGATAATTGGCAGTGAGTTTTTGAATAAGCCACGGAGTCAAAGCGAACAGTGGGAGGAAAATTCAAACAGATCAAGCAGGGAGGAAGATGATAGACAAGCAAAAGGATTACAGAACGTACTAACACTGATGCAAAGATGATAATATCGCCAGTGTCAGAACGTAGATTTGTCAAATCCTTTGCAAATCAAATCTCGGTGGAAAGAGGTTTAAAAACCTCCACTGGCTTCATTGTAATAACTCACTGTGAGTTCTATGTTCTATGGATTTCTTTTATGGATTCTCATGGATTTGGGTCACATGGGTCCCATGGATGGCATTGCCCTATGGACCCACCTTTAGGTAGTCAGTACCCAGGTAGTGGCTCATTTTCTCATGAGACAAGGTGCTCAGCAGATCACTTTTCCTGGAGATCTCTTACATATATGCAGGTACTGAGCTTGAAGACCTGGGCTGCGTTGGCGTTCTCCGCCATCAGGGGTTCCTTAGTGTAGTGGAACTGCATAGGGTCATAGGTAGACAGAGAATCTGAAAGGCCTTTTTTGTGAAACTCCAGCAGCAGGTATCTTGGCGTATTCCCAACGCATTCTCACTCCAAACTCGTCAAATCGTTCCAAAAGCCACCTTGCAATACTGACCAGAACACTAGTGGACAGCATCAGATAAAAACATGCTTGGACGGAACCTGTGGCATTGTTCTCATATACTAGTGGATGGTCGAATGGTGTCCACATGCATTGTGCATGGGCGGCGCCACTTTAGAATGTTCCTGGACAAAACTGTGTGAATGAAATGTTGAAGGACATAATCAGGTGATGATGCTGCCGGTAAGCAAGTTATGTAAGGAGTGCAAGTGTGCTTATAGAGTGGGCGGATGGGTCCCACAAACTATTAACTTTCATGCGAGTCTGGACTTTGCTTCCTGTGAGGATGTGTTTTTTTTTTTTTTCACCTTACAATGTGCCACTTTTGTCTAAACCTAACCATCTGTGACATTGTTGCCTAATACTAACCATTACGACAGTCCAGGTTGTTGAGTTAACATAACGACCGTACTGCTGCATCCCACCATGTGAATTTGTTGACATCAGCGAAACAGCAACCCCGGAGCATAGCTCATGTAAAAGGATACCTTAAACATCATAAGTAGACATAGAAGGTCACTGACAGGGCAGCACCATGTGACGAGTTGGGATGAGAATGTGTCGATATTCCAGGAAAAGGCAGTTGTTGCTAGGGGACATGTCCATGGGGATGTCGACCAGGAAATACAAGCACTGCAGCACAGGTTGAGGTTATTTAGGATCAAAAATCTTTGTCTACAGTCATGAAAGCATCCAGCAGATGGGTGATTGCAATGCCTCAATGTATCGAGGTCTGAACATGAACCTGTTCCTCCTCCTCTATATGTAGAGCTTGTTGAGAATAGCCATGTTGACATATAGCAGATGTAGTAGGGGAGGGGTTCTTGTTGATGCCTATGTGTTGTAGATGGCTGGCATGATGGTAGAATCTAAAATTTGGCGCTGCTGGGCCCTCAAAGTCTTTCTTGTTTTTTCTGCAAAATTTGTGACTGATGGAGTCTAGGGTGTTATGCCAGTGTGAGGTGCGTTGGACATGGATCATGAAAAAAAAAAGAAAATTATTTTTGTAGGTATGGACATTTTTACTCCTACTTTTCTCCAGATCAAGGAGATTGGTAAAATGTTCCAGTTCAAGTCTTCTTTTTATGTTGTAGGCAGTGGGGTAAAGTAAGAAGAAAGAGCTCTGACAGCTTGGTGGAAATAGTGATGGCAAGGTGTCCGATATAACCCATTGTTACTTTGTAGGGCACATTGAGTACACTAGATCACACCTAAACAACTGTGCCACTGTAACTGCCCTCAGCAATCTTCAAAATGACTGCTGACAGTAAGTGATCATGTCTTGCAGTGCAGAGTGACACAGTGCTGTGAAATAAGCTCAAACCTGACAGTAAAATATTCATTCCACAGCTGGAAAAATATGTGGTACTGATGTGAGCAGCTGTGAACTGACTCAGCCAAAAAAGAGGTACGCTTATGACCACAGGGGTCAATTGGTCAGAGGAAGGTATAACACTATGCATAGCCATGTAAAAACTTGTCAGAGCTTTTACATTATTAGCTGAGACAAAATATTTGGTAAAAGATACAGTAAAATAAGCCATATAAAAAAATAGAAAAGGAAACAAAATATATCAAATCTAAGTAAAACAGAAAAAAAGCGTTTGCCATGTTCAATAAAAGCAGGTCTTTAGGGATTGTAATTTTGGTGCTGGCTGATCATCATAATACATTCATGGTCCCCAGAGGATGAATCCTATTAATACTGGTGATTCCCAGACTTTCAGTGATACCAATCGATGACAGGTTAGGCTTATCATTTATCCAATAAAAGATATTTACAACTACCAGGAGGATTTTAAAAAAAAATAAATGGATGGACATTTTTGGTTTCAGCGACTGTATCCTGACAAATAGGTGACTTCCTGACTTTTCATTCAGCAACACTATGAGGTTGTGCTGAAAAGTCTGAACAATTATTGGATGGAATACTATAGAATTTGGTATGCACATTACCGTTACCCTCAGAAGATAGTGTAATACTTCTGTGATCCTGTTTTTTTTTTTCCTCTAGAACCACTGAGAGGTTTCAATTGTTCATTGCTTTGGTTAATGACCAAATGTTTACTTAAGTATTTGGTACTTAATGAATTCTATTTGATTCCATCTGCACTATCAATTTCACAGTAAAAAATAATAACAGGCACAGCATAAGGTAGATTTTAAACATTATAACTGCCAAAAAAGCAGCCTTCTCATTCCATTTAATGAAACAGCTGTACTGATGCAGTGGGCTTCAGGTTTCACTGTGATATCAAGGAAAATTATGAGTCATAAAATCCTTATTAATAGTTGAATTACACATTGCAGTGTTTTAGAACCTGTTTACGCCTATACACTTGTATAAACATGTGCCTTGGTTAATCCAATCACAAGTTGACAGCATTAAGTACAAGTGTACACGACCACCAAAACACATTGTGATCCAACCACTCAAACCATTTGCCAAAGTGGTCTGAGAAACATTTGACTATATATCCTTTGTAGTGTAAATGCTAATGCATAGTTATACACCAGGACAAGGATGACATCATCAGGTCAAGTTGTTTGTTTTGGTTAAAGCATACTAATGCTCTATAACTTGCACAAGTTGGACGACATGTTGCAAGACTGTCCATTGTTTTACTCTATGGAAGTAAAGTAGTTGAATTCTATTGACAGTATTAACTAACTGCCAACTTGACTAGCGGGCATGCTAGCGAGCAGCAAGAGTTTGGACGCAATGATTGTGCATGGGACCCTTTAAACTTCTAGCATTAAGGAGGTAGTAATGGAATCTGGACACAACTGGTCCACAAGGTAAAGACGTAGGTGTGAAGAACAGTGTGTACTGTCTGTCCACCTGTGTTCCGAACATCAAAACGCATGTCAATGCCACATGAAAACAGGCTCTTAGTGTCTGATAAGCCTTGATATTCATAGATCTCGACTCAAACGGGAACTCCTACATCATAGTTAACCTCCTCAGTGGTATCTAAAAGAACACACTAATGCTAATGGTGCCAGTTACATTTTGTAAAACAGTGCCACCCAAGTGTTAAGTGGCTTTTTTTTTTTTTTTTTAGAATGTTTGAAAATGAAAAAGGCTAACTAATATACTCTTGTTGGACAAAATTAAAGGAAAGGACACTTCGACTTAATTGTTACAGATGTCTTGTTGTAGTGGGTCTGACATTCACCCAGACTTATTTAGGTGATACTGAGGTTATTAGCACTCATGCACAGCTCTCAAGACAAATTTGCAATCACTGCAGAGCCCTTGCCACCCCCAACACCCAATCAGATGTAAGACAAGTGAACTCATGGCACCTTGTCAGACAGTCTCCCCCACAGTCTGGAGATACCACTAGAGATAGTGTAGGTGGGGGGTGTGTGTATGTGTGTTTCCTGAATACCTTCAGGGACACGGTATGCCGGGATGAACAAGAGCAATGTGAGTGAGTGTGTAGTTTTGTGTAGTGTGTGTTTGCTCTCGCATGGATGACTGAGGGCAATCAAGAGTAAATGTGTGAGTGTGAATTTCTTGCTCCAATGGGAATTTCTCAGCTTGCCATCTGATTGTCAGTGTGGCTTTTTCTCTGGATACCTGTGAATTGGCAGGGAATTGCTTTGAAATAAACCAAATATCTTTCCACACCAATCCATCTTCCATGCTGTGCTGGTTTGTTGAAGCTCAGAGGGTTTATTGTCATATGGGCCAAGAGACACAGGTCAAGTGGAATCCTTTACTTTTGAGTATTCTGTATTTTGTCTTTCAGACCCCTGTTTGTCAGATAGATAAACCAAAATAAATCTATCAAGAACTATCTTGAAAATACCAAACCAGACCACTGAAAGTGGCTATTAAAAATTGACAAAAAGTAAATATCACCAAAAAAGTAAAAACTCTGAAGGTGGCAAAATATGGCCCTGTAATTGATGAAAACAAGGCCCAGGGGCCTTATGTACAAAGACTTGCGTGGATTTGCTACTGAAACATGGCATACGCTTAAATCCAGAAAACATCGTATGCATAAAAAAATCCCGATGTACGAAACTGTGCGCACGGCTGAATCCAAGCACATTTCCTTTGTACATCCCAGTCAACATGGAATTGAGCGCACGTTTAGGAGTACCAGACTCCTCCCTCTCTACGCCACCATTTATACATGCAGACTGATGTAAACAGGCCTTGCATGTAGGATTCCCCTCTCTGCACCATCAGATAACACAAACATAAGCGATGAGTAAAACTGGGAAGTGGAAGAATTATTCATTTAAATTTTCCCTGTATGCTTTCATACAGTTACACATACAGACAGACGTGTTGGCGTGTAATGTGAAGCTTGCTGTGGGTAACGTGATCTGCCCAGATTATCTTGTGATACTATCACCGATCATGTTGCATATTAACGGCTACAGACGTGCATATATTTCATCCCATTTACATTCTCCTGTATTCATTTATACTTTTTTATTCACATAGGACATGATTGTTAACTTAAATTGTTTTGCAATGAGGATGACAGTATGCACCAGTGTCGTAAAGTGAAATGATCGGGGGCATAGATAACGTTATCAGGGTTTTTAAAAAGTGGCAGGCTATATGTTTGGCCACAATATACATAAATACGCTCACATTTTAGATGCATTGAAATTGTATCATATGAAATGTTTACTCATAAGGATATCACAGTAGTACTGAGGATTGTAGGCACCTGGCTGGCTTTGTTGTCCATTGCTTCTTGTGGCTCGACGGAAACGTGTGTGACATTTTTTCATATTATTGATCACCTGCAGCAGACACTGTCAAATGAATGAGATAGATTTTTAAAAAGGTTTATTTCCTGGTTTGTTGGCCTGTTCTCAGGGGCCACGGCGACAAACACATCTGTGTCTATCGCCAGTTAATCTGACCACCAGTCCGCAGCCCCGTGCAAAGTTCCAAGATTGCGTTCGTGTAGTCATAACATCCTCCCGGTCTCTAAAAATGCATTCTCTTAGCACTGCGCAATTCGCAATATCTTCTTATAATGCCATAGCTGCCAGTTTTGTTATCATTTTTGTCTGCACCATTCTGCACACGCCTCTATATACTCTCATCTAATTGACGACAGGTGGATGTGTTCAAAGTTCATCAGTGTGTCTGTGATATGCACATCACTCAGAAGAGGAATTGTTTTGACATCATAAAGTTTCCGATCATCACCGAGTGTCGCCAACAGATCAAAAGCAGTGGAAACGTGCGCACGCCAGTCATGAAGTTGTTGTGGAGCGCAGCACATTTCCACGGTCATTTTACACGATACATCTGAACGTGAGCATGGAAAAGGGCATACACCACGTTTTGGTGCGTACGCATCCTTTGTACATGAGGCCCCAGGTCTCCAAGAGCTACTAGATTGTAGGACACACTCCCACACTTCAAACTTTCATAGTTTCTTACACTTTATAACAAATTTAGAGGTATTTGGTGTGGAAATAGATGAGTTTTTTGCTTTAACTTTTCATTATGAAGTGAATGTTGATTGCACTATATAATGGCTATAGAATAATGGCACCATCTACATTTAGATGGGTTCCGTATAAGCCTTACTTTCACGATGCAATTCTGTCTCCCATCTGGTATGATCTCTCAGGAAAATAAAAACTTGATTTATGGCATAAAAGAAATGCATTAGCCAAATAGGAAGAGGATAGCATTTTTGTTTTCCTCAGTAGCTATTGGTCAGGCTGTTCTCATGCACTGTTTGTACTTTTTCTTACAAACAGCAATCCATCAAAATTTATACATATCCCATGTAATCATGAACCAGTAATTTGTGTATAACCCACGTATTTTGGAAGGCTGTAATCAAGTGACCAATGTGCTGACAGGAATAAAGAAAGAAGTGATCTCCTATGGAAGTAGGGTGGGGTGTTGGATGGCTCACAAAACACAGAGGAGAAGAGAGTAGTGTTTGGAGACGTGTGAACTTTGAGCGACTCATGAGTAGCTTTAAGGTACATTGTCACCATGTTTCTCTTCCTGTACCTAGCCACAGTAACTTAACTTGCCTAAACCTAACTTCTGTAACTTTAGGATAAGTATGTAACTTTATGTTTATGTACAAAATGTAATTTGTGGGGCACTAATTATGAACTGTTGTATGAAGATACGTTGTATCAGTAGCTATTCCAATATCAATGAAAGCGTTTGGCAGTTACTATTCCCGGTAGCAGAAGTGGCAGACAGTGGAACAACCAAAGTAGGCTAACTTGCTTTGAGGAAACAGAGGGCAACCCAATAGTCTTTGTGACAACTATACCACCTGGAAATGCTAAGAGGTAAAAGTTGAAAAGTTGTCATTTTCCAGTAATGCAATTGCTAAATCGCTAAAAATAGGTCCAGCATGGCAAGAACACAAGCATTAAGATGGTCTTACCAGCTGGAAACAAGCCAGAAAAAACAGTTTTCCTATTGATTTGAAAGGAAAACTAAAAGTTAACACACCCATAGTCCCACATTGCTGAGGTAGACCAACAACTACAGCAACTTTGGTGGGAGGTCTTTCTGTAAACTGTGATGGATGTTTACAACAGACAGTTAAGGTGATAATCAAGAGGCAAACATTAAAACTTTTTTTTTTTTTTTTTTGCAACCTCCTCGACTGGCTGCTTAATGTTTTTTTGCCCTTTGTGACACTGTTCTTCAGAGATGTCTGTGTGATCCTCAGCAATTACTTTGTTGAGTACAAAGTTATCACACCACTAGAGCAAATGCCCGGGGTACAGATATACTACCCTAAGCTCAAATAAACCGCAGTTTTCCTTTAGAATACAAGACTCCTCACATTGGTTTACAGAAAACCTTGAAAACAGACACAACAAGTAAAAGTAATCAATGTCAATGTACACCTAAATGTTTCAAATAGAAGGACATGTAGCCCCCACAAGAGATACAAGAAAGACTTTCCAAAGCCCACAGAGGATTTTACCCTGTACTGTTCTGGTTTAAAAAGCCAAGGACAAAAAAAAGCCATGTTTGTGTTTCCATCTCTTTTGGAAGATACACAAGTGGCTTAAATCTGCTGTGCTACTTTGTAAATGTTTGAGGTTTGATTCTTAAAAGACAGTGGTCCACAGGGTTTTGAGTAAGGTATTGAATGCAACTACTATTTCTGACACAGTAATACAATAAGGCTAATCAAATGCATGAATATAAAAACAGTAACTGCATTACAAAGGCCTTTATGACATTAAACAGGGGCATATACCATGTGCATGTGTTTGACAAGACCGGTAAAAGTTAAAGTTAAAGTTAAGTTTCCTGTTCTTAAAGAAACCTATTTCTTGGTTTGTGCTGAAACAACTAAATTCAATCACACGTCATCAAGACACACACAGCAAAAACTTTACAAATCAGTGCAAAACGTTTTAGCTGTATATGTAGCTTGATGCAAGAGTTCCATCTTATGTAACAACTCTAGCTATAATATTCACATGTCTAAGTGTCAAGGATGTTCTGAGTTGCCTTAATTTCATTAGGTGTAATAATGCTACATCCTACTCCTAATTAGCCATAAGTAGTAGATGCAAGCAAGTGTAGTGTTTATATAACTTAAACTATTGTGGGCTTTTCATTGCAGAAATGTGTTGATTGGCTTCAGAATGGTCTTGATAACTTTTATGAAAGCATCTGGCAATGTGACAAGAACACTCTGTCTTGCTTGGCTACTCTCCGTTTCTTCTGTTCTCTTTTTCCTTTCTTTTTTTTGTATAAATCTTAGTTATGTCAATAATACACATACTTTTTCAACTTCAGTAAACTTCTAGCCACCCACCTCTTAGGTCTCTGCTTATCCAGGTTATGATTTGTTTGTTGATATGCTGCCTTTATTTATGTTGTCAGGTACAGTATTACAAATTAAGCTTTTTGTTTTATAAGTTCTGACAGTGGAAAGTTGCCAGACTGACCAGTATTTCTAGCATCAGTTAACAGAGTTTTTGAAAATGCGCAACATAAGAAACTTTTGTACCTTCAATGTTGCTAGGCATGTTGGCTGTAGCATCTTCCAAACAGCTGTCATTTTTGACTTTTTGCTCACAACTTCAAGTTTTAAGCAAGAATGGTGAGAAAAGCAAAATGTTACCAGTCATAACTGAGTCTGTGGGTGAAAACAGCTTGAGTATCAGAGGAATGGACAGATCGGCCACAATAAGACAAATAATATCTGAAGTCAGTTTTGGTGTGCAGAAAAATACATTTTTGGTATATTTTTTTTATCTTAGCTGCAACTGCCAAAGACAATACTGGAAGTCCATGTGTCAGCAAAGAGCTTGGACATTTCCAGTGGTCAGAAAAGCATCACACTGGTTAATTGTGAGTGGGAGAAAAGTTGTGTGGTCACAAAAAAAACATCTTCCCGAACATAATGAGGTTAAAATTATGGGTTTTGGTTTATATTGACTGTATTATTTCTGATAGTTTCAGGTAGCATTTTCACTACAAACCCTAGAAACTCTAAATAGTAGCATCCTTGGTATTCCCCAGGTTTAAAATGGAGAGTAGCTAAAATCATGTCTCATGACCATTTAGAAAGGTTGGATCCCATCAGGCTGCTCCCAGTCAGTGGTCCTTACTATGTCGTAAAAAATGGGTATGCGTGTTGATAAAATAGTCATATCAAATGTGATAAAATATATGTGCTTTGGCTTTTAGTGATAATTACCTACATGAATTCATCATAATAAAGGCATTTAAGGGTCACTGTGTGTTGGCTAAGATTAGAGCTCTGGAACAGCATACCCATTATTTGAGTTAACACTGTTTTAAGTGGATGCGGGCATCAAACTATTGCGCCCCATCGCATTAGGTTACACCCTCTTTGTCCACATTGCGTCCATTAAAATGGCAACCATTACCTGTCAGCTGTGCGCTGAAAAGGGTAAGAGTAAGAACTCACTTCCTCATTCTTCATATTCAAAACCAGGCTACCATGGGAAACTGATGGATATCATTGTTGTAGCTTCCACACTTTATCATACCATCATCTCCACTTTGTAATACAAGCTAGCTTGTGAGCATCCCACACAGTATTTAGGCTATGGAAACATTCACCTCCCTGGTGCTCTCCATCCAATCATAAGCCATCTTTTTGAAGCGACGCCCACATTCCCATCATGCCTAGTGCTGGACTGAGTAGTTTGTGGTTCGGTTTGCTGTTTATGATCCAAAGCACATGGCGAACCAAATGGCGCTTTATGTCATTTTCCATAATGTCTCTGTTCAGAAAATGGTGGTTTATGCTGGTTATTGTCATTTTTATCATTTTTTTATTTTTATCATTGTTACTTTATAGTTTATACCGTAAGAGAGTTGGCTGTAAATTTTCATTACAACACCTGTATTGGCTAGTACTATTACCCCGGAGGTATACAGAATGACCTTTCAACATTCACAAAAAGCATGTTGTCCTTCTCTATGAAAAGATCATCACAAGTTTAGAGTTTATTTTACTACATGGAGAAATTGGCTACAGGTGTTTTTAAGGTAAATCCTGTGAAACAGCCATTCCCTGTTGTCCTGTTAGTCAGTCATCAGAGCTACAGGAATAAAATAGAAATGCAGTGTGCAACCAGAGTGATGCTCAAATTAGCATTCCACATTGCACCCTATAGTGCTGTGTCACTTGCGGACAGTTTGGACAGTCCAAAAGGATGTATCTAAACAAATTTAGTTGCTGATGCTAGCTCACGTCATATCGAAGAACATGGTGAAATAGCCACCTGCAGCTCTGACACTCAAAAAAATAATAATTTTAATACTTTTAGTCATGCTCACATTAATAGTAAAAGTTTCACATTGTTATCATACACACAATTACTTTACATCCTACATCTCAGTTCAACAGATGTGACCCAGTGCCTTGGTGCTGAACTAACTATCAACTTATACCCAGAAAATGACAAAGAATCAAGATAAAATGGAAAATGTGTCATCAAGTGCTGTTAAAAATGTTATTATCACTATCAACACAAGTGTGGGCCTGTTCACAAAGTTCCAGGCTCTAGATTTTCTTTGATACCCAAGTTGTCAGGATGTTTCCAGGGTGTTTGTTAACAATCCTGAAAAAAAAATGTGTGTAAAAATATGGACTTGAAGTTTAATAAAAAACAATACTTTAGTTTGCATGTGAAATGTAAGACCTGAGACACTGTTAGCAGAGTCACCCCAGTGTGGTGAAGAATGGTTGCCTGGAAGCTCGAATACTCTAATGCTGAAATTTGCAAGGATGTCCTTTAAAATGTCATAATGCAGTTGCTGCTTTGTTTTCCTCCACTTGTGTCCTGCCCCGTGGCGTATCCTTCTAAGTTGTGCAATCTCCTTATTTTTCACTGGGGCACATGGTTTATTTGTGACTTTTATTGCTTTTTTTGTGGAGGAACACAGTCAATGGTTGTCCTTAGCTTTGAGCTTTTCTTCTAAGGTGCATCCGAGGAGGGTAAAAACATGGCGCTGGTTGTCTTTCTAAAGGACAAAAATACTTAGCATTTATGATTAAGGTATGGTTGTATATCTATTGCATGACAAATGAAAAGTAACATTAAAGAGAGAGAAAAAAGAAAAGAGAAGAAAGAGGCTGAAAGACAAGAAAAGTCAGAAAGTAAGGATCTAAGAAAGGAAGGAAAAGGACAGAAAAGGGGGAAAAAGGAAAGGAAAATGAGATATTAAGATTAAAGATGAAAGTCGACAGTGGAAGTAAGGAAAAGGTTTGCAGAGAGGTTTTTACACGTCTATCACTGCCGCAACCAGCGCTATTCATGTTATTTGATTTCAAAAATAGCGTTCAGATGCGCTCAGAGAAAGGACCCCAAAGTAATAATACTCAGGAGACAACACGACTGAAAACCACGTTTTATGAAGTCACGTTTCATGGCTTTGAATTGTGCAAACTGAAAATAACTGACATTTATGCACTCACCAAAGGGGAGGAAAAATAGGAGAAAAAAAGAGTTTAAGGTGTTACTAAGTAGTGCTGGTGGAGGTGGAGAGAATGAGCCGTACATTTCACAGACAAATCCATGAATTTGTAGCATTTCTGTGCATGATGTGACACATGAAGTGGGCGGCGGAAATGTTCCTTCAGAGAAACTGTTAAGATGCTGTTAATTTTCCCTGCCCTCACCTAAATCTTCACGCATCACGCCATTACAGAATATAAAGTGCATCTTTACCATGTAAGTGACTGTACAAAGTTATCTTGAGCAGAATATAACATGCACATTTTTACTTTCAGTATTTTGTCTTATGTGTCAATCACTAATAATTCCAGCAATAGTAAATAGTAAAAAGATAGTAATAGTAAAAACCCCGCCCATTGTCATTCAAAACTCGTCAAATAGCACTGCTTTTTAGGTGCTTTTTTTCCTGCACCTTATCATGTGCCTCTTTTGCTGAAACCTAACCATCCCTGACTTTGGTGCCTAATCGCAACCATTGTGACAGTCCACACTGCTGTGTAAACATAGAGACTGTGCTGCTTCATACCACCACATGTGGATTTGTTGACATCACGGTAACGGGCTCCGTCATCCCACCATGACATCATCCCACGATGTGCATTTGTTGACATCACCGTAACGGCATCCCGGAGTGTAAACAGCAGAAGGATACCTAAAACATCTTAGGTAGATAAGTGATGTCCTGACAGCGGCACCATGTGACAAGTTCGGAGTGAGACTGTGTTGGAAACCCAAATCAGCCGAGTATCCCAAAAACAACTGTGAATTGCTACACACTCTATTATATTTGCCATCGCTTTGTCAGTGGACTTCCCAGCCTCTATATTATGAGTAAGGTATCCTTTTTATGTCTACTATTTAGTTTATGGGATGTCAACAAATGCACATGGTGGGATTAAACTGCATGTGCTTACGTTTAGCTAACAACAGCACATGGCAACCCATGCCAGAAAGTCAGCAAACGCACATGCTGGCACGGATGGTTAGGTTTAGTAATCAAGGTCACATCTGGTTAGGTTTAGGGTAAGAAGGCACGTGTGAAGAAAAAAAGGTGAAGGTGAAGGTGAAGGTGAAGAAAAAAATCTATCATAAATCATTTTCACATGGAAAGAGAACACCTGACCTGGCTAAATTATCACAGAAATATGATAACAGAGATGACAGAACTGTCGTGCTTACATGGTTGGTAAGCTTATTACTCAAAGATCAGAGTTGCCATATGGTCAGTTTCAGCTGGTTCAGACACTGTTGTGTTATCCAATTCTTCCTATATGAAAACTCTAAAAATCCCAGACAACCTATTTTTTTTTGGTTGACAAACAGAGGGGCTGTGTCACTTCCGATATTCATGCACACATCACACCTCCTGCAACTGGGGTTCAGAGAGACTCATTTAGAGTCATTTCAATGAAAATTGTGTTTATGTTCCAAGAGAAAGTTTCAATCCGAACTGCAAACAGAAGTGCACTTTAGACACAAAGTGCTGATGGGGGGAGATTCTGTGTGAGAGTGTGTGTGTGTGTGTGTGTATGTGTGTGTGTGTGTGTAGTGCTGTAGCCTCTCCGACCTATCTTCAGAGCAGTAATTTTATCTTAGTGCATATGTTCTTATCACTGGACCCAAATAACACACACACACACACACACAGACAGAGTCCTGAATGCCACTGAGTAACAGTCTCCTGTGATTACATTGTGTTGCTCTCCTAGGGCTTATACACACACACCAACACACACCTGACTGCTACCAAGTAATCGCCTCCTGTGATTACATTGCATGTTCCCTGGAGACCTACACACATGCCACAACACACTGGCACACACACACACAAATGCGCACAGTGCCATTTTACCCAGAGGAATAATCTCTGTGGCTGCTATTTAGAGTGAGCGAGTTTCCTCTAACTGGATTACTGCAGCCACTCCTGCTGCTGTCACAGGGGAGATAGAGCAGCTACAGGGTTGGAAGGCTTTCCAGTGATGGGAGAACATCCAGAGGAGGTGGGGCAGGGGCAGTCAAGTCCAACCTTGATCTCAAGACTCAATTTTGAAAGATCTTATTTTAGATATGTTAGAGTTAGGTCTCCTAGGGCATGTTCACAACATTCTTCTTTGCCAAAAGAGAGGGAAGGAAAAAGCTTCCTCAATCACATTTTGTGCTGATCATGAACACAGTTAGCCAAGCACTTTCTTTTCATACGAGGACAACTGTAGTTGCAATACCTGCTACAATCAGCAAACACTGCATTAGTGCAACTTTTCAGCTTTTGGAAAAACCAACATATTAATCTATTCTTAACTTTGGAACAGCTGTTGCTCTACATTATTTGCTAATCAACTGAAATACCCCTCTGTGTCTTCGGTTGCTTTGGAAAGCAGTCAAAATTATCTGTTTTCTAAAATGCTGAATATATTAAAAGTTTTATAGCCACACTTGTGGTATGACTCTTGAAATGGTAATGGCGGTTGATCATTCCACCACTCTGGTCCACGATGAAATATATAAACTGTCTCCTGTCACATAAGTGCCATTGTAAGGGTTACAGTTTGGGCTTTAAGTTAATAACTTGAAAAATCTCAATGGTTTTCCATACATTTCAATAAATATATTTATTTTCCTCAGAGGATGTATCCCAATTATTTGGGTGATCTTGTATCTTGTGCCATGAACAGGTGATAGTTCACTTCTCCTGTGAAATATCTCAATAATGAATGTAATGGATCGGTACAAAATGTGGCACAGACATTAATTTTTTTTCTAACAATGTTTAGCATTCACTTTGATGCATTGATTTTTCCCATCTCATGAGGTTAACATTTTTGGTTTTAAGTCAATGGGGACATACTACACCCATTTTCAGATCTACAATTTTTATACACACATCTATACACACCTCTGTCTGAAGTGCTCCATTTAAGCACCTGTCTCTTTAAGCCACCCTAACAAAAAGTCTGCACTGATTGGTTAGCGTTTTGGGGTCTTCCATATCTTCATATTCACTCTTGTCATTTCTGCATCTTTACTATGACAGTGTGAATAATTATTGTGGAGTAAAGTGGCCCTTTCTACCATGAAAAATTACCAATTGACCCTCCACTAAGTCCCACCCCTCAAAGAAAACTGGCCAATCATAGCATAGCATCAGCCAGTTCCTTTGTGGATTTGCTTTTTCATTTTTTAGACATTATTTCTTCAGGTAATGCCCTTAGTTACATTATTATTACATGACCATGCTGGCTCTGATAGCTTGACAGGCCATCACAAATATGTGGGGCTTATCAATCATTTAATTAAATATTTTAAACTAAAATCTCCACAACCAAAGATGTAGTAGGACTGATCCAAAATCGGAATGTTAAGATGTAGCTAGATGTAGCAGTGTAAACTATTCCATGCAAATACTTGCAGTAGCAGCTTAGAGCAGATGACCACATAAAGAAATGAGTTCAAGCTGATGTTAGCTTGTCTCAAAAGTAGAAAAAAAACCTTGGCAACTAAATCTTAGGTTTTTACTTACAGAAAATATTTTTTTTTACATATTCCTATCCTTTCCTTTACTTTCATTTTTAAAACTTTGAAACCTCTGTACCCCTGCACTACTACTACTACCACACAAATATTGCACGCAGTTTGCAGCATATACTGTACGCCATATAGGGTGTTTTTTCAGTGCTTTTGTCAGACATGCTCTCCCATGATCTCTGATATAAGTGCTGTTCCAATATTCATGCAGTTGTTTTTTGGTGGTACACTTTCTGTATACACAATTCTTAAGCATGCTAAAGATTCAGTGGGGAGAGCAATCAAACCCCCAGGGACCTACAGAAGAGGAGCAGCAAACATTAATCACTGAGATATGAAAAATACATCATCACAGGAGACAGGCCTACAGAAACATCAAGTAGATGTTGACAGATAAGGAACCAAACAGGAGTGGAGGGAGTAAACATCAAGCAGGCAGCATCAGTGGGGCAAGCAAGGATGAATGAGATGCTGACAGTTTAAATAAACCACCTTGTTTAAGTGATGTGGATCATCATTTTTATGTTTTGGTTTGGGTCTTCATGCTCTTTCTCTGCTGTTAATTCTACCCACCATCCCCAGTCATTAGCATCTGGAGGTTGACTTGTGCTCATGTTTTGGAATCTTGATTTACGCAGCAGGGAAGATTTATAACCATATTCATGCTTGGTGGCATTTTTGCTTGTGCTGATTGGGTTCCTGTTGAGACTTTAGACAAGAGTCTAAAGCCATGCTATGCCAACCTTAACTTATGGGTAGACTTGACTTGTTTTTGGCAACAAGTCCTTTTCTTTATTTTGTTTTCTCCTACAGATAGAAGTCCTTCATGTAACCAGGAATCTTAAGTGATTGTCATAGCAACACTAAATGAAACTATCATGACATCTTCAAAAGGGCACAAACACAGTGTGCACCCTCTGTAGAGCTGTTCATTAG
Organism: Plectropomus leopardus; assembly: GCF_026936395.1. NCBI lineage: Eukaryota > Metazoa > Chordata > Actinopteri > Perciformes > Serranidae > Plectropomus > Plectropomus leopardus. The sequence goes on along the minus strand of NC_142183.1, from coordinate 30,865,699 downwards.
CAACCAGAGAAACCTCTATAAGTTTTCAGTTCACTGCGATGTAGTTTTGTGGGCTGGCATTTTTTAAAAGATTTTTTTTAATCTGGGTCGAATGAAGAAAACTAATGGTTTCTATTGATGGTAGCAGGTGTGTGTAGGGTGTCTTGTATCTTGCATGTGACAATTCTAGTGACAGTTCTCTCTGTGCAATCAATGATGTACAGTGTTTTAGCCCCACCATTTTGTATCACCTCAGCTAGCTAGCTTTTATCCCAATTCATTCTCTGATAAACATCTGTGTGTGTACCCAATTTTAAGCCAATCAATCCTACAGTTGAGGTATTCCACTTTAAACCAAACATGTCATGTCAGGATGCAAGAGGATCAGTTTGGGGACCCAAAATCATTCAGATGCACCATAAGGAAACTGTGAATGTTTTTTTCCCCAAAACTGTTTAAAAAAGTAAAATAATTCAAAAAGTTAAAAGGAATTTACTGAATTCAATGAGATTCATTCTCTGAAAACTTTGAATGTTGCAAGTTTTAATGGCAATCTATCCTACATTTGTTGAAATATTTCAGTCTGGACTAAAGGGACGGACCAACTAACCAACCAACTTAACAACCGACTACTAGCCACTCTTTGTATGGAAATAAAAAAACCCTTTGCCTACACTATTTGTTTTGGTGGCGTGCGCTCTGCGCAGTATGGGGTATTCAATCTTTCAGCATGGCTTTTAACCAGTAGTGAGAGCAGGATGCAAACCTTTACATGTCAGATTTTTAGCCAGTGCCCTCACAGTAAAATGCTATGCACCTTCAACAGACATGCCATCAGGACAGCCCAGGAAGCTTCAGGTCTTAATGCACCTGCTTTTCACTGAGGTGACACCAAGGCGCTTGTCAAAATATCCATGCAAAGGCCAAAATGCACACTGACTGCAGAGAAGTAACTGCAACTGAAAATGAAGCCGACCTCTTATTAATGATTCAGACTGAGTCAAAAGTGCACTTAGCTATAAATAGACAATAGAACAACTATTCATCCTTAATATTCAGTACTAGTGGAGGCACTGGACTTAAGTTTGGGCAGCTGGGGCTGCAGATTCCAGCATAAATGGTGAGTTGACATCATTTGCACAGGACAGAATGGTGGAGGGACAGAAGGTCAAATAAGTCTTACATTTGAAGGCCACGGTGACAAAGGATGCTGGAATGCAGCAGCACAGTGTAAAACCTTTCTCTGGTCTGAAAGCATGACCATGAGAGGTCTGGATGTTATGACAGCTCTTAGTGTTGAAGTTATAAAAGTTTGGACTTGTACTCCTAGCAGGTGTCAGAGCAACAGCGGCAGTCACAGCAGACGAATCAGCGAGACTGCAGTGCTTTGCTTTGACAGAGCCTTCTCCAGACGGTAGGAGGGAACTTTTATTTGCCAGACAAGAGCTGTAACAGCAGGTTTTTCATTCTCCAAAGTACCCAGAATAACTTCTCCTGCCTTGGAACAGTCTACGACAGGCTCAAAGCAAGACTCCCGAGAACAAGGGGGAGCTGAAGGCACCACAAACAACAGTTTCTATGACAGATAATGAACAAATGTTGGATTTCCATAGAAATATGAGTTTGACAACAAGCATAACAAGCACTCAACTGCAGCACAGCAGGAACAGCAGGGGTGATTGTAGAACTGACAACATAAATGAAGCGGCTTGTTTGAAATGCCAAATGTGATCGGTGTTTTTATGGATCAGCTGATGCTGTGTAAAGGACGTTTTTGCTTTCCAGAGCAACCATGAGGCTTCGGGTTAAAAAAAAGACAAGTAGAACTTCTTGACAAAACTACAACATCTTAAGGAGTCAGTTTCGTGGATTTACTGAGATTTGTCATTGAATACGGAGAAGCATGCATGTATAAATATACATGTGAATCCCGTCACCTGGATAATACCAACAGCAGAAAACACATTGGAGTGGGTAATCACAGAAGAAAGACTCCTATGCCATTCAACATTTTATATGTTAAGGAATTCATTTTGTAAGATCCATGGACATAGAAATAATACAAACAATGGTTCCATAGTCTGAGGTCTCAGACAGCAAAAACCGCCTGTGCATTCATTCATCTTAGCAGGATTTATAACAACATCTGTCTGGAAGGGGTATTATGACTGTGTGTGAGAGACGCATAGAGGGAAGGAAAAGAAGAAAGCGATAGGGGATGAACAACAAAGACAAATGTGAGAAAGAAATGACAAAACCCACAGGGAGAAAACGTAACAGAAAATGATAGACAGCAAGGATGGGAAAATGAATGTGACTGTGACAGCACCAAACAAGAACCAGCATGTAGTTTGAAGATTATGACAGCTCCTATTCCGGACCTCATTTATTTTTGTTTAGGGAGTCACATCCCTTTCCTAAGCACCTTCCATTGGTACCTTCTTCATCTATTTATTCCTGACGGTGTCATTGCCCTTTCTCCCCACCAATCCTTGTTACTGTCCGGCTTTGCCAGGCCTCCTTTTGTCAGATTCTTTCTTCATGACAATGCTGTATCCTTCAATGTCTCTCCTGTTGTAATGCTCCTCATCACGAATCAATCACAAAGTATCTTGAATACAACCTCAGAAAAATGCCAACTTCATTCAAGTCATGCTGCATGATGGCAGTTGACCTCCAGCCAAATTACATGTAATTTTCATTAACACTGGCCAACAGTGCACCAGTGGTAACATTTATTTCGGTAAACCAGTGATTGTCAAGTGGAGGTCCTTGGGCCACATTTGGCCTGCCAAAGTTTCTCATTTGGTCCAAAGAATATTGATGAATTTGGTAAAATGTGAGGACGGGGCAATATGTGTTCCAGTGTGGAGGATATCTTGCTTTCCCCCCCCCATACTGCTACCAGTGTATGCTACCCCAAAAACAATTGAGATTGTTTTTTTTGTTTGTTTGTTTTGTATATGAGGAACGATTTACCAACCCCAAATACTTACCAAAGATGTTATAAATGCATCTGTCTGCTTATCTTTAACAAGTATTTAATGCGTGGCAGCATCTTACCAACCCTCAAGATCACTGCGCCCTGAAAATGCAGGGTTACTTGTGGTTCCCAAAGTTTCCAAAAGTAGGATAGGAACCAGAGCCTTCAGCTACCACGCTCCTCTCTTATGAAACCATGTTCCATTTTCACTTTCAAGGGTAGACTTGAGACCTTCCTCTTTGATAAAGCTTATAATTAGGGCTGGCTCAGGTTGCCTGGACCAGCCCATAGTTAGGCTGACATAGGTTTAACCTGCCGGAGGACTTCCTATGATACGCTGAGCTCCTTTTCCTTCTCTCAATGCCGCCATCGGAAAATCAAGCATGTCTGTTAACTGCATTGCCATTTGCAATGTTAGCTTAGCCTTAGTAGTTAAGCGTAGCCTTACATCTGTGATAGCCATGTGGTACTGTCACTACCTGGGGCCCGCGATTACAGAGCCTGGGTCTGTTGAACTGCACTATGCTAATCCCGTTGCCTCTCGGGTGCATTCCTGCTCCCTTGTTTCCTAGTTTCGCTGGATCCTGGCCGTAACCTTGACTGTGCCTGATCGTGGTGGTAGCTGTGCTGATGCTGTGACCCTGCCTTTGGTTGTGCTCGTGCTGTGGCTGTACTGATACTGTGCCCCCTGCTCGCCCTGAACGTGGTCCTGGTTGCGCCGATGCTGTGATCTCACCTTTGGACACCTCCCTATCAACATGTGCATGAGACTGTTATCATCACCCTCAACATTATCATAAAGTGCAATTAAGAATTTCACACCTACCGTTATTGTAATATGACATGCATCTGTTTCTATTATTGCTGTGCCTGTCTTCCCCTCTCTCCCCCTCTCCTCCCCTCTCTCTTTCTCTTTCCTTTTTGTCATGATTTTGTTTCATTTATTATTTACGACATCTATTGCACGTCTGTCCGTCCTGGAAGAGGGATCCCTCATCATCCTCTACCGCTCTTCCTGAGGTTTCTTCCTTTTTTTCCCCCGTTACAGGGGTTCTTTTTCTGAAGTTTTTCCTTGGGTGATGTGAGGGTCTAAGGGCAGAGGGATGTTGTACACTGTAAAGCCCTCTGAGGCAAACCATGTTTTGTGATAATGGGCTCTAATAAAATTGACTTGACTTGACTTGACTTGACACAATCGGGTTCGGGTAAACCTACTAGAAATTATTCAGATATTTCCAGTAAGTTGTTAATAACTTCCAGAAACACTGAGTGTAGTAGTTCACCTTCCACATTCTCTTTGAGCAAACTCACTCCCATGTCAAATACTGACACTTGGTCTGTGGCCCTACACACCTAACTTTGACCGTTTAGGTACCCCTCCAGCTTCAGTTTTGGAAGCTCAGGGATTGGTGTCATTTTATGATCATGGCATGCATTGCTACATATACTAGATCTTTACGTTATTTTCAAAATAACTCAGTTGACGTATTGGTTTCAAACGAGACACAAACAGCAGTTTGTATGAAAGTCCGTCGTTGACTCTTTCCTTGCCTAAGTCCTCAGTTTTGACAATGATGTAACTATAATGGATATAGTTGGCAGTGTGTGGTTTGGGTAGGTAATTAT